>NC_139704.1:26599763-26947263 GCF_964188405.1 Protomyctophum parallelum
CAGCCTTGTTTGGGGAATTATTTTCTGGCTCCTCGTCGTAGGGGGCGGGACTGCGACGCTTAGTTTCTGGACTAATTGGTAATTAATACCAGGGCTGCTGAATGCCACTGCACTCAAGGTTCAAGGTTGTACTTTATTGTTACATTCTTGTGTACAGCCAGGTACATAAGAGTAAAACTTATTTTTGTTTGGCTTCCTTACAGACAATGCAGCAGCATAGATATTACATAACATCAAACAGCAATCACTGCACACAAAGTGATAGAATAAAGAGTGCAAGAAAGAGCGAACAACGAGTAAAAACAGATTATGTACATGTGCATGTTTTCCCTGTAGTAGCAAAGTTAGGTAAAGCTTTATGGTTAACATCTATTTTTGGTGCATTGCATCAAAGCAACATCAACGCATGGCACATGCTGAGAAGGATATTCCATTGTTTGTTTGTCACACCCCTGCCTTGGGTGAGGGTAATGTGCAACCTGACATAATCAAAATGATTGGAAGATTAGCATATTCAAGTATAGCAAACAAAGGAGACCAGATATTATTTCATATCTGAAAATAGAACAGAATATTCAAAGTAAAATACGTCATCATACATAAAATAAATCAAGCATTCTAATAAAATAAAAATAAAAATCAGGCCATCAAAATACTATAACATAAATGCATTTTAACCATGGTTGTTAACTAAATAGAAATACAAAAATGATCCTTTTGGAGACTAACAGCTTCACCTCAGGAGACCCAGGCAGCAGCAGACTGACAACATAAAGTGTTCAACTTAAGACCATATATACCCCCATGGCCTATCCCACTATAGACCAATTAACGAGGTGATTTACAATGCCCGTTCTGTTCAAATCTGTTGATGTGTAAATTCAATAGTACAGTTCTAATTAATCGGCTTATGTCTTAAAAACACAGGTCAAGATGTCTAATCTTAGTCTCACTCCAGGAGCCCGGGAGCGGCCCAAGGAAAGGGGTCCTGTCTCATTTTACCCCCTTTGAAGTACTGTCTAAAAACACCCCCCATCGGTTTTATTGACATCCTGCAGTTGTAGAAATAGTAAATTACATACAGTAAAGTTACCATCTGTCTCTGTCAGGCTGTTTGCACTCCAGGGCGGCGGACAGTCCTATTCTTAGGTCATGGGATTCCTTGAGGAGATAGTTATTTAGGGACCCAAGATAATAAAAGCCCCCAGGGTAGGTGTGAACTCTTGCCACTACAGTAGGCTGGGGTCAGCTGTTAGAGCTCCTCTAGCTCCTTTTGAGTTATATATATATATTCTGGTTGTCTTTCTTGAGTAAACTTACTCTTGCCAAATATGCATTTAGAACTAAGAATACAGTCTAAGTATTTCATTAAATATGGTAATCAATGTCCTATAAATGTCTGATATGGTACCTACGTTTCACTATTAGATCTACATGTTTAAACCTGTTAGCAGTCCTCATCCTGATATCTTTGTGACACTCAGAATAGCTTTTCGAGTTGGGTCCCAAAAGTAGGATTTGGTTAACATATAGTTTGTCTTTTCAATTGGTAAAGTTTACTAGGACTCAGAAACAGTTACAATGTATTCCTCTGACATTTCATTCTTATAAGTTAATATGTTGAATAAAGTTTAGTATAGATTTTGTGTGTCCTCGTGCCATGTTTTAGTTGCAGGCTAATGTCCCGCCTACCCCCACAGGCGGTTCCTGTAAAGGCAACGTTTTTGATTGGCTGAATTCAAGCAGGGGCTGTCGGCCTGATCCGGGAGGGAGGGACGTTACTCTGAGATATAACCTGGTGTTTTATTCATAATGTGTTGGGTTGACATTAAGTAACGTTGATTTGCAGAGACTGTTTGCCTAATGCCAGCTCCAGTTTGGGGCCTTTGTTTCCTGAAACTTTCCTGTTGAACCGATACTTTGATCATTAAAACTTGATACCGAAACTTCGAGGATTTTCTCCGTCTGCCATTCTTTTGAGAGGAACCACACTGCCCGTACTACTAACTCCGTTCCTGACCGTGAAATATACGACACTGTAAAAAAAAAAACCCAAAAAAAACAATATTTACACTTGTAGATCTTTAACTTTGCTTTCACTTTGTTTTCAGTGTCCCTCTTTGACACAAAAACCTTGTGAAAATAATGGTTTGGCCCAATTTGGCCCCAATCAGTGGTTGCAGGTGTGTTTCCTGGCAAACCTTGAAGTCTTGAAGCTCATTTTGGACTCGGCTCTCATCCAGAGCAGCGTACATTACGGTGAGAGAGACGGAAGTGATGTTGTTTGTTAGCGTTTCCTTGAATAAAGAACCTAACGTTTGTATAGCTTGCCGATTCTGTTTGTCCATATACACCACCTAGCCCTACAAGCAGAACCCAATGCTACTGAAGTTTCTGACATTTTTGTGACTCAGATAGCATGGGGTCCTATTCCACCTCTACCCTGCCACCTGGTACGCGGACATAAATAAAACATAAACACCGTGGATACGGCCTGTCTGCGCTCTTTGAGGACTTTTTTTCGTGTGAGGGCTTCTGAATGTGTGAAGTATAAGTACCTATACATACCGCTGCGAATATCTCCTGTGGCGCGGAAGCCGTTAAGTATTTTTGTTTGACCGATTTGGTCGCTTTGATTCTTCTTTTCCTTCCTTGTTTATTGACACATCATTGTACCGCCTATCTGGCTAGCTAGTGGCGCTATAGCTATGACAGAGCAGATCAGAGGCAGGAATGTAGCCAGCACAAGCCAACCCCGCAGTGGGAGGCGGTACAATTGGATGTCAATAAACAAGGCAGGAAGAGAGGAATCAAAGCTTCCAAATCGGTCGAACAAATAAAAAATACTTAACGGCTTCCGCGACACAAGAGAATTCGCAGCGGTATGTATAGGGACTTATAGTTGACACCTTCAGAATAACGCAAACGAAAAGAAGACGTGAAACGGCGCGGACACGATGTTACCGAGGATTTTTATGTCCGCGTTCCAACATTCCCATACGAAAAAAAAGTAACGCACAGGGACCCTACGGGTCAGCCCGGTTCGGTTCGCATTGGGCTGACCCAGGGGGTTCCGAGAGGGGCTATACACCACCCCAGCAAGCGTGCACTCTTGTGGACATGTACAGCACAATTTGTTGGCTCCCTTGGTCCCTTTTCGTGACAATTTGTGTGGTCACCTTGTCACAGCTTGGGTTACACACACACACATGACGTCACGACACACACACACACACACACACACACACACACACACACACACACACACACACACACACACACACACACGTGTGTGAAGCTCTGAGTGCCATCACTGTGTGGTTCACCTCCTATATCTAAACCTTAATGTGTTTCAGACTCTCTGGGTGAAGCTCTGAATGCCATCACTGTGAGCTCATCAGAGCTGGGGGACGAGGAACTGAAGCCTCACATAGACACCCTGCTGACCGCTCTGCTGGACAAGAGTGAGTGCACGCATGCACGCACATGCACACACACACAAACGCAGACACACACTTTTACTGTTGCGGAAACCTCCCTAGACACAGACACACTCTCAGAGTTACAGACCTGTTATTCAGGGATATCTATTTATGTGTTTCTGGTAGTATTATTGTCCACTCATTTTGTATGTCCGTGGCAAAGGAAAATGTTGACAAAAATGTCCACCACAAGCCAACATGGCGATAGATGACCGCTGAGCAACAGCATTCTATTTGTTTTATGTCAATAACCTTGAATATACATCTTTTCCTCCCAGTGCGACGGAGCAGGTGAGATAGGATGTTGATTTGCATACATGATTAGCTATTATTTACATACACGTGAGCAGCTGTCTAGGTCTGTCACGAACAACGTGTCATTTTTCCTAATGATCCATGATCCGTTAACGTACGCATAATTGCAATTATCGATTTCATGTATAGTTTTTGGCATTGGAACACTTTCGAACATTATAAATAATAATGGCCTTTCTGTAGTCTTTAGCGTTATTCATAGTCTGGATTTTCGGTGGTGAGCTGACCACCGAACTACAACATGACGTCACGAGCCGCGGTGAAGAGCAAACCACCGCCACCGCCCCAGCCCTTCTCTCTGTTTTTACTCACCACCGCTCAACGTTATTTCAGCTCCGGTGGTCAGCTCACCACCGGAGCGGTGGTCACCTCACCACCGAAAATCCAGACTATGAATGAGCCTTTTGTAAACGGAACATTGCATGGGGCAGATTATGACAAATAATATGACAATATTCAAAGAACTGACTGACGGTGACCGATATCAATCCATCCATCTTCAACCGCATATCCTCAGTCAGGTCACGGGGGCAACAGCTTCACCAGAGACCTCTAGAGTCTAGACTTCCCTCTCCAGAGCAACATTAGTGACTTCCTCCTGGGGGATCCCGAGGTGTTCCACGGCCAGTGAGCCGATCTCCATCTGATCCTTGGCCTCCCAGTGGGACGTGCCTCAAGGACCTCCCTATAGGGAGACACTCGAGAGGCATCCTAACCAGATGCCCGAACCTCCAAATCATATCGATATCAATGATCAAAATAACAAAATAATAAAGCAAAATGTCTTATTTTCTTTGAGCAGAAATGTAAAAAGCTGATCTACAACGTCACCACAAGACCACATGCACGCAGTTTTTTGAAAACATCATGGAGACGATTATGCGAAAGTAATTGAGATCATGTGGAATAATTGCGACGGGGTGATTAAGTGCTGGTGCTGCCCTAGAATCACGGCATGTGAAGTGTGGAAGGAAGAGGCAGTGCAGAGAGGCTGATAAAACATCTGCTGCATCTCCTCTGTCTGTGAGGAGGTGTGATTTGGGCTACGAGCCATATCTGTCTCCTTGTCTCTTTCCATGTCTCTCTCCCTATATCTCTCTCTCTCTTTCTCTTTCTCTCGCTCTCTCTCTCGCTCTCTCTCTTTGTGTCTGCCTCTCTGTCTCTTTCCATGTCTCTCTCCCTATATCTCTCTCTCTTTCTCTCGGTCTCTCTCTCTCTCTTTGTGTCTGCCTCTCTGTCTCTTTCCATGTCTCTCTCTCTCTCTCTCTCTCTCTCTCTCTCTCTCTCTCTCTCTCTCTCTCTCACTCACACTCTCTCTCTCACTCACACTCTCTCTCACACTCTCACTCTCACTCTCACTCTCTCAGTATCTAAATCCATCTCTCTCTCATTTCTGTTCATCACTCCCTCGCACGCACACACACACACAGACACACAGGCATACACGCACGCAAGCACACGTACACAGAGAACAGATGAAAACGCCACACTTACGTTCCAAGAAGCATGCTGTGTGTATCTGTCATGGTTTTGAAGCCATGCTCCGCCCCCTCTCATCATCATCATCATCATCACCATCCAATAAACACTCTCCATTTCCTAGCTTGCATAATGCACGCACGCATGCTGCACGCATGCACGCACACAGACGCGCTGCACGTGCACGCACGCACACAGACACGCACCACTGCTTCAGACTAGAGTTCAGATCCAGTTCGTTGGGTTTTCCGGTTCATTATCCTTTCTCTTGGTGTGTGGAGAGTAGGTAGACGGACGGACGAACGGAGGTGCAGCACTAAAAATGATCTGCACAGGGGCACTCATGGGGGTTAATCCGGCCCTGACAGACGGTCCTTTAGGGAGACGTTCTGGTGCTATCTAAAAGAGGAGGTGAGCATGGCCTAGCGGTCAGGGCGCATGCCGCCACATATAGGCTCTGGCCTATTCGAGTCCCGTTCATGACGACCTTTAGCTGCTTTGTCTGTTCTCACTTGTGACTATCAATAAAGGAACAAATCTATGACACTATGATTGTTTTTGCATGAATACAGAGTGTAGAATATGGCAGCGAAAGGTTGAATTCTACTGTAAAAGGCTTGGAGCTGCTTTAAAGGGCATCAGCACATAAAGGCAGGCAGTGGCACTCCATCGATCAGCATGCAGTGACTGAACACTGAGCCACTTGGTGACACACGGCCATAATTTGTCTCCTGCTGGAAACTGACAGGAAAAGAGCATGTTGTTTCCATATGCAGTAATCACATCATGTGCATTTGATTGATCGTGTGTGTGACTGTGTGTGTGTGTGTGTGTGTGTGTGTGTGTGTGTGTGTGTGTGTGTGTGTGTGTGTGTGTGTGTGTGTGTGTGTGCCTGTGCGTGTGCCTGTGCCTGTGCGTGTGCGTGTGCTCATGCGCGTGCGTGCGTGCGTGCGCATGAGTGTGTCCTTCCACAGAGAAAGGTGTTGCAGAGGAGATTGTCCAGAATGGGATTCTTCCGTCATTGGCCCAGGCTTTACGCAGGAAAAGTACACTGACCTGCCAGGTGGCACTGGTGGTGGCAGAGATGGCACGGGAAGGTATATACCACGCGCACACACGCACGCACGCACGCACGCCTTCACCAGTTTAAATAATATAGCTTATTCTGGGCCAGATCTGACTAGTCTTGGTTTTACTTGATCTGGCCCCAATCGAGATGAAAATCCTTCGAGACAATAAATATTATTATTATTATTAATAGGTGAAGTGATTTATTCACAGTAAACTGGGAGGCAAAATATATTATTATACATATAGTATTATACATTTCCCTGGCCTTTGCATCAAGTTATATGGTGATGGAGAACTCTGTGCCGTGTTCTGTGTCTACAGAGCTTGCACTGGAAAGTCGCCAGAGAAAATTAATCTGAGCATTCCGATGTTTATCTTGTTAGGCTGGCACCCATGCACCAACACACTGCGAAGTGTCACATTTCTACATGTCGCCCGCACAATGTAAGAGAAAGCTCCCCTCTACCCCGGAGGCCAATGTCTATTCATGAGTCTCTCATCTTTATTTTATAACTCTGTGGGCTTGGAAAAACTGCAGTTCATTTCACTTACTGTGGAAAAGGACAAATTATTTAGCTTCAAGCTCCCGATAATATTTTACGCGCAAACTGCATGGCGAGATACCTTGTAATCCCTTATTTTGTATTGCGTTCTTTCTTTTTCTTTTTTCTTCCATAAATTAAGAGCCTATAGTTACCAAAGGTAGCGAAATTACCCGAACGGTAGGCTACAGCGTGTCTGTCGACTGTGAACCTCTTTAAAATTGTGAGGTGTGTCTATGGGTATTTATTAAACCGATGAAAAGTATTAACCCTAGAACACTAAACATGGGTGATTTTCACCCGGACAATTATATTTTTGTAAATTTCATAATGTTGCTGATGTCTGAGGTGGGTGGGTCTTTCAGTACCTTCATGATGCTCAGTGACATCATAGAAGGTAGGTTTGTTCCCCTGCCCACATCCCTCTTTTTTGTCTACAGTCAGGTATTCGGGTGAATTTCACCCATGAAATCCCATATACACCCACAATGGACTTTTTATTCATTAATTCTTGTTCTTCACTGGACCATTCTCACATGTCCTAGAAATGGTTCCCAACTTAATTTCTCTTTTAGGAATATTAAAAAAAATATATATGCCCATTTTTCACCGATTTTTCCCCCCCATTATAGGGCCATGAAATCAATTTTTCGTTTATTTGGGAAAAGTCAGTACCTCAAGTTGCCACGTATTGCTGCACTTCAATATTTTGATGAGAAATATGTTTTATGGAATATTTATTTCACATTGGGTTAAATATACCCGTGTTTAGTGATAACAAAAAAAAAAATTCTCTAGGGTTAAGAGCTTGTAACTAAATATTAACTGTATACGTTGAACACAGTTAAAATTTTCCCCCTGTTTCCTGAAAATACAAGTACGTTATGGTAGGGCAAACATGGCACAAAAGAGCCACCGCTGTGCCAAAACAGTCAGAAGAGTGGACTTCTCTCTTTCTTTCAGAACCCTGTGGGCTTCAATGCCGCTTGAAAGACCGACTTGATTGATTCCCTCCCCCGTGCAGGGTGCGATGCGGTGCCGGGTTTTCGTTATGGCCTCTCTAATGAGGCCCCCCCGTTGAACAAGTCCTCCACGCTCAAAATAATCATAACAAAAAAACAAACCAAGCCTTTTTTTTCCAAGTGCTGTTTGTGCGACAGTGCGACGCATTGTAGACTTTTATACATTTGAAAACTTTAAATGAGACGTTGTGCATAATAAGTATAGCCTACTTTAAATGTTTGTACTTTAAGTATAGTCAGGAGTGGCTTATTGTCGGTATATCAGCCGGTAACACACGGGAGTCTGTCCCTGTTACAATGCGCTATAGTATAGACCCCTGGGAGATGGAGTCTATCCCCGTTACAATGCGCTATAGATAGACCCCTGGGAGATGGAGTCTGTCCCCGTTACAATGCACTATAGATAGACCCCTGGGAGATGGAGTCTGTCCCCATTACAATGCACTAGACCTCTGGGAGATAGTCTGTCCCTGTTACAATGCACTAGAAGCCTGGGAGATGGAGTCTGGGTCTGTTACAATGCGCTAGAACTCTGGGAGATGGAGTTTGTCCCCGTCACAATGCACTAGACCCCTGGGAGATGGAGTCTGTCCTTGTTACAATGCGCTAGAGCCCTGGGAGATGGAGTCTGTCCCCGTTACAATGCGCTCGCTAGACCCCTGGGAGATGGAGTCTGTCCCAGAGTCTAGACCCCTGGGAGATGGAGTCTGTCCCAGAGTCTAGACCAGGCGTTCTCAACCTTTTTGGCCGGGGACCCCCGGAAATGCTTTGGAAATGTCTCGGGACCCCCGCCCCACCCCCTCCCGACCCCCAATATAAATTGACTGCTACAATAACCTTAATAATAGAGACAATACACCATAAATAAATACTGAAACCAGATATAATCATTAAGGAAGGTTTATGCATGCACTATGTGTACTATATGTAAACTCATTTCCATTTTCCAGCCATTAAGTCGATCGAACCCATGAACTTGTGGTGCAAAAGGCGAGACGTGAGAGCTCTACCATCTGAGCTATACCCGGACACTCGTAACAGACTTGTATAGCAGAGTATATTTAGTAAAACATTTCAGTGCATTTTTTTCCCACCACAGCCAGTGAAGCGCCACAGAGATATAGTACAGCTGCATTTTCACTTCAGCAGCACCTTGAGAATTTGTCCTTAGCTGACTGTTGTTTTCACCTTGTTCTGCCTATACGTGGTCCTAGCAGGACTATCAGTCACTTTAACTATGCTGTCATTGACTTGACATCCCCACTAAACCTGTGACAATGTTTTGAATACATGGTGTGCGTGCGTGCGTGCGTGCGTGCGTGCATGTGTGTGTTGTAGCGGCGGTGAGGGATTCGTGCATCGAAGCGGGCCTGGTGACAGCTCTGGTTCCTCATCTGAACAGCGAGGACCAGGAGATGCTGCTGAACACTGGAAGAGCCATCGGACGCATCTGCTTCGACAACTGTGAGTGGTGATGATGATGACGATGATAGTTTGTGATGATCCACCTTTTCCATTTAATTTAATATCAGCACCACTGAAACGTTTTATAGAAAACTGTCAGGATTTAGAAGTCATTTTGTAGAATCAGTTCTCAGGTCTAAATGTCATTTAGACCATGCTTTATTGTCACATCACAGTTTGACATTTAAGTAAAACAGTGAGTGAAATTAGTTTTTGTGCATAGTTCCCAAAGTTTCGTTTTTTTCCAACAAGAAACAAACGGAAGAGGGGGGACTCGATCAAGGCAGGACAAAAACATTTGAGCAAAGCTTTTACCACAAAACGTACAAGTAAAGGGGTTTCCCCTCACATCAGATATGGACAAGCCTTTGCATATTTACACATATGACCTGAGATAAGATATACTCTTTTTGCCTGGGCCATGGCTCAATGGTCAAAGGCACCTTGGCTGGTAATCCAGTCTGGCAGTGTGCCGCAGGACTCCCGATCCAGACGGCCTTTACTGCATGTCTTCCCCCCCATCTCTCTCCCCATTTCCTGTCAGCCTACTGTCTGTCCCTCCATAAAAAATATAAAATAAAAGGCAAAAGCCAAAAGCCAAAAAAAAATAAAAAATAAAAGATGATACAGACAAGACTTCAGGAGTTTTTTGTTTTTTTTTTAATCCAAAATGAGGGTATGTCTACAATAAATGTGAAATGTAAATATGAAATAAATGCTTAAACATGTAGCTAGGTGTACTGTTAGAGTCCACAGAAGTGAACCTTTCAAGCCTGTTTTCTCAACTCGCTGTTTTCTGTAAGCCATATCTCCAAAACTGGTGGGTCAAACTGAACAACCAATATGTCAATTTGAAGCTATGATTCCCTGCTTTCGTCTTTCATATGACATGAAAAAAACTAATATAATATAATAATAATAATCCAATGATTGTCTCCCATTCACGGTGGGTCACAACTCACATATGACGATAATGTCGATGATAATGATGATGATGATGATGACGTCATACCTCCCTTCCTTCCTCTGTCCCATCCCTCCCTCACATCCTTCCCTCCCACATCCCTGGTCCTACCCCCCCCCCCCCTCCCCTCCCAGCGACCCAGCAGGATGAGTTGGTGGAGAGTGGAGTGATACCCAGACTGGTGACCATCATGAGGCAGTACCCCCAGAACGACCCACTGGTCAACGTGTGCCTGCTGGCCCTCTGCAACCTGGCCGATATGGGTCAGTGCTACTGGACCAATTATACGCCTTGATGCAACCTGACTGATATGTCCTGGACCAATGTTATACCTTGATACAACTTGACTGATATGTCCTGGACCAATGATATGCCTTGATGCAACCTGGATGATAATATCATCCAGGTTGTATCAAGGCATATGGATGATAATATCATCCAGGTTGTATCAAGGCATATCATTGGCCACGTTCTGCTCAGGACATATTACAGTATGTCCTGAGCAGAACGTGGCAGATGTTTTAACGGTGTGTGTGTGTGTGTGTGTGTGTGTGTGTGTGTGTGTGTGTGTGTGTGTGTGTGTGTGTGTGTGTGTGTGTGTGTGTGTGTGTGTGTGTGTGTGTGTGCGCGCGCGCCGTGCATGCGTAGACTCGGCCAGGGAGGCGCTAGCAGAGCAGAACGTGGCAGATGTTTTAACGTTTCAGCTGAAACGGGCGCCTGACGCCGAGCGGAGACACGTCATCCTGGAAGTACTGGGAGCGCTGGGAGAGAGTGGTACGCGCACGCACACACGCACACTCACGTGCGGCAACGCACACTTTTTAGCCCCAAATTCTGTTTACAATCAGCATGACTTAAGAATTCTTCATAAATGGTCAATTTCAACGCATTTTCTTTTGTTCTTATGATAACTCTTAGTAGTCAGTTAGTTAGTACAGTTAGTAGCTTGTTGTGGACACTAGTTACACCTGCATGTGAAATAAAAGACAACAATTGTATGAAGTTTGTGTAGAAGACAACATCTGAACATGGTTCACCTTCATATTTTATATTTCATGTAAATATGGATGATCCTATTGATTTTTTTCTCACTGTTTATTATTTCTATTTTCACATTGACACTTGGAGAATGACGCTGTTGCATTGTTGTTGTGTTGCTAATGCATTGAAAACAAACGCCTGTCTGTCTTTCTCTTGCTCCCTGTGTCTCTGCCTGCCTGCCTGCCTGTCAGACGTGCTGAAGCTACAGTTTGCTGAGTCGGGGGTCCCGGAGTCTCTGTCGGAGATGATCCGGGGACTGCAGGGGGGCTCGGACCCTCACGACCTCTGCAGCATCAAGATCGCCTCCAACCTCATCGTGTCCCTGCTTCTGGGAGGTGAGCCGCACTATAGCTAACCACTATAGTAACACCCTGTAGTTGTACCACCTCATCGACAGCTATAGGACAGTGACACCCTGTAGTTGTACCACCTCATCGACAGCTATAGGACAGTGACACCCTGTAGTTGTACCACCTCATCGACACCTATAGGACAGTGACACCCTGTAGTTGTACCACCTCATCGACAGCTATAGGACAGTGACACCCTGTAGTTGTACCACCTCATCGACAGCTATAGGACAGTGACACCCTGTAGTTGTACCACCTCATCGACAGCTATAGGACAGTGACACCCTGTAGTTGTACCACCTCATCGACAGCTGGGACAAACTAGACTAAAATGTTACGAAGAGACTAGTGGACAAGAGATCCAGTATAAGTCATTTTACATTTGGTTGCATGCTGAAAATAGCCGAGCTCACAATGTGTCGCAGTGCGACGCATTGTGAGCTTGTAGATCGTACATCAATGTTTTTAAAACACACACAGACAATACACAATAGCAGCATTGTACAAGGTATCACAAGAGTATCACAAGAAAGAACATCAATTGCAATCAGAAAAAGTATATGAATATAAAAAGTACAAGAGAGTATTCACAATGAATAGTATCACATGATAAGTAATAAGTATAACAGACGAGAGGTCAAGAAGTTCCTTCCCCCCCTAAGAGCTATATGAACTATGTGGCGGTTGTTCAGTAGAACAATTGAAGTGGGACGGAAAGACAGTTTGAAGCGGTTGCTCTTGCAACGGCACGCTCTATTAACGTCTGCCAGAGGGTAACAGCTCATACTCTGAAGATAATATATGTGAAGGATCAGACAACACTCTATTTGACAGACTGAGCACCGTTTTCTCAAAGATTGTCTGAAGAGAATCTTTCCTACCAAAATACCTTCATGGCTGTTTTTTTCCATTTTAGCTATTCTTGATTTGTGTCCCCCGGCCAAAAACGTTGAGAACCACTGCTCTAGGGGACCAGTCGAAATTTAGGAAATGGGGGGCCTGGAGGACAATAGGGGAGGGTAATGGTATTTTATAGCATTTCCTCCAGGGGTACCCCTACATACATTTCCATTTTGTCCCTAGCCCACCCAGAATTAGAATGAAATAGTTTGAGCACGATTGACATAGAAATATGGGTTTTTCCAGAAAACTGTCATGATTTAGAAGACATTTTTAGAATCTAGTCTCAGGTCTATAGCATCCCAAAACCCAAGACTGTGGAATAATATGGTTTTCTGCCTTGGGGAGACTAAGGGGGTTACGTCACGATTCTGGCTCATGCTGGACACTTCACTGGTGCCCGGGAGGCGACCCGGTGACCTTCTGATTACCCAACAGCCTCTCCACTCCGACCCGGTGACCTTCTGATTACCCGACAGCCTCTCCACTCGCCCCCGAATCATATACGCTCCCTTGCTGTGGACACCGTGAACAATGTCCTTCTGTGTAATCACACAGATGACGGCGGCACGGCAGTGCTGGCTGAAGCACTTTTAATCAAGCACAATCTAACTGATTGACCCTAATGATGATTTGGCTGCTGCAACAAGCCATAATTATTGCCTGTGTGTGACTGTGTGTGTGCGTGTGTGCGTGCATGCGTGCGTTGCGTCAGATGAGTCCATGCAGAAGTGTTTCGGGGAGGGGACAGGCATGGTGTACCAGGACGTCCTGTCATGGCTCCAGTGCTCCAACACTCAGCTCCAGCTGTCCGGAGCTCTGGCCATCGCCAACTTCGCCAGGAACGGTGAGATGGTCGCGAAACTCATGGGCACAGATAAACCCCTAAAAAAATGTATCCGGAAACTTAATTTCAGTCTATTATTTCTCCTCTGTATATCGTTGGGAAACCTCATTTGTGATTACTAGTCACCTTTTATATAATGTTTTTGCCACAACTTTTGGAACCCATTTTTCACCAGGTGCCAATTGCCTAAACTGTAATCCTGGACGCTACTCTCTCTCTCTGCCAACCTGGGGAGAGGCCCGAACTGAGCTCATGCTTCCTTCAGTGCATGAGGAGTGAGCAGGCCGCTTCTTATCGCCTGACGTCTTATCACCCTGCGTCCTGCGGGGAAACTCCCCGAGGACGTATAGTGCGTGGAAGGAACACTTTATTCCACCCTTTACGTCCTACCAGGGAAACTCCCTGAGGACGTATAGCGTGTGGAAGGAACACTTTATTCCACCCTTTACGTCCTACCAGGGAAACTCCCTGAGGACGTATAGCGTGTGGAGGAACACTTTATTCCACCCTTTACGTCCTACCGGGGAAACTCCCCAAGGACGTATAGTGTGTGGAAGGAACACGTTATTCCAACCAGTTCCTTTCCCCTCCATCGGCAGTATAGAGACCTGGATTACTGCATGTATATACCTACCCTAGGGGATGCGGGGAGAACATACTAATTAGTCACTGACTCACTGATTAGTCACCTTTGCAATGAGGTACACGTTGCAAGGATCGTGCATTCGTGGAATAGCTAACAGTGTGGGTAGAAATGCCACCCCAACCCGCAAATATGACATGAGAGGAAAATGGCTGCTCTGTGAAGAATATTCTTCTCAAGGTTCAAGGATTGAACTTGTGTACAGGTACATAAGAGTCAGTTATACATAATATAACATCAAACAGCAAAATTCACTCTCGTTTTGAGCTTTGAGTGCTGGCAGGTGTGTGCCAGTCAGTCCCAGGTGTGTGCCAGTCAGTCACAGGTGTGTGCAGTCGGTCACAGGTGTGTGCAGTCGGTCACAGGTGTGTGCCATTCAGTCACAGTTGTGTGCCTAGCACCTGAGGGGGGGGGGGGGGGGGGGTGCTACCCACACGGTTAGCTGTGTTGCTCATTCCACAAATGCACGATCTTCCAAGTACCTCGTTGTAACGGTGCCTAATCAGGATTTCCAACGATATAAAATGCAATACCAATTGGTGTTATTGAAGGGGAGAAATAATCGACCGAAATAAAGTTTCCAAACTTTCTTTTAATGGGAGTTTTTATATTGTTTTAAGACATCGCTGTATTATGCTTTTGTATAATTAAAGTAAGTCACAATTGTACTTTTAAGTACAATTCCAATAAGTAAACGTACTTGATTCCTCTCCTCAGACAGCAACTGTGTGAAGATGTTGGATCTGGGCGTGGTTCCTCACATCCTCAACCTGTTGGAGCAACACGTGGACGAAGGAGACGTCTCTGTTCAACATGCTGGACTGAGTGCACTCAGAAACCTGGCCATCCCAGGTATGACTGACTGACTGACTGACTGACTGGCTGGCTGGCTGGCTGACTGACTGACTGACTGGCTGGCTGACTGACTGGCTGGCTGACTGGCTGGCTGGCTGGCTGGCTGGCTGGCTGGCTGGCTGGCTGGCTGGCTGGCTGGCTGGCTGGCTGGCTGGCTGGCTGGCTGGCTGGCTGGCTGGCTGGCTGGCTGGCTGACTGACTGACTGACTGACTGACTGACTGACTGACTGACTGGCTGACTGACTGACTGACTGAGGCTGGCTGAATGCAACGTTTAACCGGCAAAATAAAGAATCAGATGTGCCTTCTATTTCGACAGGAACACTGACCCGTTCCCAGTTCCCTCATCTCCCTCAGTCAGCACTCCTGCCACTCCCGCCTGCTTTCCATCAACCTAGCCTGACATTTCTATTTCGTTTCACTCCATTATTCAGTACATAATATACGTTTTTAATGGGCATGGCTAGCGGTTCAGGGGCTGAAGCAAGTCAACCAATCAGTATGTAAACCCTGCTCTTCACCGGATCCTTTCACAGCCTCGTGTCGTGGGTAATGCCGCTCCCGAGTCCCAGCCAGCGACTCCTCCTGAGAGTCAATTTATTCCCAGTAAATACGATTGATTGATTGATTGATTGATTGATTGATTGATTGATTGATTGATTGATTGATTTATTAACAGTTTGCAGAATTACAGTACGTTTCAAGTACAACTCAATATAAAAACTGTTAACAGTGAGTGGACGACACCATAAAGCATTACACTTGTTTACAATAGGGCCCACCATTTTCAATTCATCAAAACATTTAGAGACGTACGAATATACACAACTATATAGTCAAAAATAAATCATCATAGGAGGAAAAAGGGAACAGGGGTGGGTGAGGGATTCAGATTTTACGGGGGCCAGTTTTGAATTGCAGCCGTCCATAGGTGCCCTTTGAGAGCAGTTTTGAAGGGGTCAAGGGATTTGCATGTCTTAATGACTGTTGGTAGGGCGTTCCACATTTTGGTGGCATAGGAGCGAAATTAATTTAATCCCTTGTTTGTGCCGAATCTGGGTTGCGCATGGTTTGTTGAACTCCCTCTGGTGTTGTGGGTGTGGACTTCATTGACATTAAGGAAGTATTTAGACAGGTACGTACATGGGTATCTTGGTGGTGTAGCGAATCTTGTGAACCAGACCCATTGCAAGGTGCTGTACTCTGTCGTCAACCCTAAGCCATTCCAGCCTGTCAAAGTGGGCACGAGTCGTGCTATACGGCTTTTTTGCAACCTTTGTTTTTGTTCTTTGTTCTTTTAGTCTCATTCTCTTCTCCGGTGCCCCAGTAACCTCACTCACCTGCACCTCCTTAAAAACAAGTTATATATAGTGCTGCTTTCATTAAAGGCTAACATTCCGGTTGTATAAACTATTTGGATTAGAGCAATAGTGATTTTATTGATCATTCATTGAAATGAAATAACAACAATGTTTACATTGTTGTCATTTCAATTATATTATAATTGAAGAGTAGGGTTTAACCTGGATGTTTAGCTTTAATAAAAAATAAATTAAGGTTATTATAAACCTACTAAACTCAAACTAGCGAAAAAACAATAATAATAATAATAATAATAATAATAAACAACATTTCAGTTAACTGGGGAAAATAATAATAAAAAAAGCTAAACTATAATGACCACACACGTTGCCACACACAAAGACACAGACTAACACGAGGACACTGACATTGTGGTAAACTTGCAAAGTATAACGGTTTATGCTGTCAACAATTTATTTCTGTTCCTTGCTGTGTGTTACAGGCAGCAACACGATGATCTCTGTTCCTTGCTGTGTGTTAGGCTACAGGCAGCAACAAGGCATCTCTCTCTCTTTCTTCCTTGCAGGCAGCAACAAGTTGATCTCTCTCTCTCTCTCTCTCTCTCTCTTCCTTCCAGGCAGCAACAAGGTGCGCATGCTGGAAGACGGGGTGACGGGGAGGATCAAAGGGCTGCTGCGCTCAGACATGCCTCCGGTGCAGTTCAAACTGCTGGGCACGCTGCGCATGATGGTGGACGGACAAGGTAATAATAATAATAATAATATAACGTGATGGTAAAGGGCTGTGGCTGTGGCTCAGGAGGTAGAGCAGGTCGTCCAATGATCCGTGGGTCGGCGGTTCGAATCCCGGCACCTTCTGTCCACATGTTGAAGTGTCTTTCGCATCCAATGAGTCGGTCGGTACTAGCTTGCCCCCAGTGGTGTGTGAATGTGGGAAGTGAGGACGCTGGCGTCGACTGTTTGTCGCTTCACCTCCCAATGTATGAATGAATGAACCGTATATACCGAAAATCGCTATAGAAATGCAATTCATTATGATGGTGGACCAGGGTACAACAACATACATGTCAATTCATTATGATGGTGGACCAGGGTACAACAACATACATGTCAATTCATTATGATGGTGGACCAGGGTACAACAACATACATGTCCGTACACGGACAAATGTGTCCGTGGCAAAGACTTGGTCTTGTCCGTGGCAGATTTTTTTGATTTTCTGTTTTCCATTATAATGTTCTTATTGTGATCATAACACCCACTTACTGAATGTCAAGTCTCCAGGTTTTCTTCAGAATAAGTATGACAATTACCTACATAATGCCTAATTTGCATATTTAAATGTACAATTTCAGAAAATGTGTAATGCAATGAATCATTGTCTTCGTGTAAGTTTCATGTTGATAACTATTAATCACATTTTTACCTATTCACGTATAGGCCTACTGTAGGTGAAAATTATAAAATGTGTGATAACTATGAAAAAGCTACTCCTGTGGAAGGGTTATCATATATTAATTTGCCCTTTTTACCCGTCTATGTAGGTTTTGACGACCATGCAGCCTAATGCAAAGGTTACACTGCATTGTAGATGTTATTTAGACAGATGTTATAGACTATAGAGCAGGGTTCCCCAATTAATTTTCCTCAAGGGCCATATTTTGACTAGCGTACCAGGCTGTGGGCCGAGTCTGCACGGGCGAGGTCGAGGTCTTGCCCTGAAAATTCATTTTCAGGGCAAGACCCCATTTGAAAAGGATGCCCAGTTTGATATGCATAGGCTACTGACCCCCATTTAATGCTATTCATATCTGGGACCCTTAAAAAAAAAAAAAACCATTATTTGTTTTGGAAATTCTTTCATGGGCCACAAGGGGGCGCTCTGTGGGCCGCAAATGGCCCGCGGGCCGCCTATTGGGGAACCCTGCTATAGAGTGTCGCAGTCCCACCCCCGACGAGGGCCCGGGAAATAATTCCCCGTTCATTTTCCCCATAGACTTTTCAAAAAGTATTTATTTAAAGATGCTTATGCCGCGGACAAAACCAACTCTTGTTGTGACAAATCATGACAATAAACAATAATTAGTAAGACGGAAAAAAAGGCAGGGTACAACACTTTTTGTTTTGTTTTACTTCTTACTAATTATTTGTGTGTGTTTATTGTTTTTCTCTCTCTCTCTCAGAGGAGGCAGCCACAGTGCTGGGTAAAGATGAAGAGTTGCTGACTCGTGTCATGGAGTGGTGCGAGGCCAAAGACCACGCCGGGGTCAGAGGAGAAGCTAACCGTCTGCTGGCTGCCCTCATCAGACACAGCCGCAACCCTGTGAGTCGCACACGCACGCACGCAGCCACGCACGCAGCCACGCACGCAGCCATGCACAGTCGCACACGCACGTGCACGCACACACACACACACACACACACACACACACACACACACACACACACACACACACACACAAGCCTGATCTCAGAAATAAGTAAACGGAATTGCAATTCCGTAACATATACGACTAGAAAATCCCCAAATCCGTACATATGACACTACTACTGTTTTGACCGTGACAGAGGCGTGGCTTTCACTAGTACGGAAGTGCTATTTCTCTGTGGCTGGGTGAGTTCGGGTTTAACATTATTTACTATTCTGCCCATATCGGGTTACAACTCGGACGGGGCTGAATCAGCTCTACCGAACTTCGCAACACTCGACACGGCAACTCCCGTGGCTTAAGTTTGGTAGAGACGGCGACCCTCCGTCATTGTCTATGGGGAGGATTTCAGAGTCATAATAATGTACAGATTTTTGGCTTTTCTAGTCGTGTATGTATACGGAAATGCAATTCAGGTATTTCTGTGAGATACACACACACACACACACACACACACACACACACACACACACACACACACGCACGCACGCACACACACACACACTGCACACACCAGTTCATTCCGACGCCTTATTGAGACTTGACTTCTTCCTCTCTGGACAGGAAGTGATCCGTGCCGTGACCAAAGCCGATGGGGTGCGACACCTCATCTCCATGGCAACCAGCGAACACGTCATCATGCAGAACGAGGCCCTGGTTGCCCTGGCCATAGCGTCTGCTATCGACATGGGTGAGAGAGAGACACCCACCATGATGGTGTTTCTCACTGTGAGAGAGAGACACTCCTGTTTCTCACTGTGAGAGAGAGACACTGTCTCACTGTGAGAGAGAGAGACATCCCGCTGTGATGCTGTTTCTCACTGTGAGAGAGAGACACCCACCATGATGGTGTTTCTCACTGTGAGAGAGAGACACTCCTGTTTCTCACTGTGAGAGAGAGACACTGTCTCACTGTGAGAGAGAGACACCCACCATGATGGTGTTTCTCACTGTGAGAGAGAGACACCCACCATGATGGTGTTTCTCACTGTGAGAGAGAGACACTCCTGTTTCTCACTGTGAGAGAGAGACACTGTCTCACTGTGAGAGAGAGACACCCCGCCGTGATGCTGTTTCTCACTGTGAGAGAGAGAGACACTTTCTTCAGGGCCCACTTGGGAATCTCAACGCCGTTCGCACCGGCCCACCCGTCAGACCACTATAAACACATTTCGAGCCATACCTGTATCAATACGGGTTACGAAGGTTATCTCTTGACTGCCACGCCCGTAAATATATACGGGTTACAACACCCGTTTACGGCAGGCTTCTTATGGCAGCCGCCTATGGCCTGAAACGGCGCCATCTTGAAACGAACGAGAGAAAACCAACCAGTTGAAAAACGGTCATCCGATCTCCATAGAGTCCCATAATGGCTGCGAACTTCAGCGGAGTATATCTCGGAATTAATCCTCAGATTTGGTGAAATGAGAAAAAGTATGATTTTAGGATATGCCAATACAATGATCGTGCTTCGCTCCGGTTAGCATATTATCATCTTGCATGCTAGTTTGGGACCCGATTGAGCGACGGACAGGATGTGGCTCTTACGTCCGGTCCCACGCTTTGTAGTTTTTTGTTGTTTTCGCGTGGCAAGGGCTACTGAGGTGCCCGAAAACATGCCGGCACGGAATGTGAGACATATGAACCAATGTGGAGTTGTAAATGATAGTACGTCTGTAGACGTAACAATGTGTTACAAATGTAACACAATCATACAAATGTGAACAAGAAATGCACTTTCTGTTTACTTCTGTCTCTCGCTGTGTGTGTGTGTGTGTGTGTGTGTGTGTGTGTGTGTGTGTGTGTGTGTGTGTGTGTGTGTGTGTGTGTGTGTGTGTGTGTGTGTGTGTGCGTGTGCGTGTGCGTGTGTGTGTGTGTGCGCGTAATGACATGGTGCAGAGTCTTTGCGTGATTCGTTCCAAGAAGCCAAACTGCTGCCCACGTTGCAGCAGATGCTGGAGGACCCTGCGGGCGCGGTGGAGGTCAAGTTCAGTGCTCTAGGGGTCATCTGCAGCATGGCCAACTCTGGTACGTTCCTTTCTACACTTCGGACCAAACATATGCACGCAGTGTGTGTGAGGGACAACTAAATCACTCAAACCAGTGGTGATTTTGGCGATTAGAACTGACGAAACAACAAAATAAAAATCACACCCGTGTGAAGTGAGGGGCTAATTGTTTAATCCAGGGTTCCACCACTCGTAATACGCTAAACCCGCTATTTACTTGCGCAAGCAGAGCGCGCAAGTAATATTTTCGCCCGGTCTGTATGCACCTTCCCAGCCAACCCGCCACTTTTGATGCGTATGCAAATAAAACAGCAAATTTGTGCCTGATTTGCTGGGACCAGATTAAATACATGACCATATTTCTTACGTCATCATTGAGAGCTAGTCATACATATACTATATATATAATCTGTAAAATAAAATAGCAAATTGTGCCTGATTTGCTGGGACCAGAGTACATGGTGTGTATATGTATGACTAACTCTCAATGATGACGTAAGAAATATGGTCATGTATGTAATCTGGTCCCAGCAAATCAGGCACAATTTGCTGTTTTATTTGCATACGCATCAAAAGTGGCGGGTTGGCTGGGATGGTTTTTGGCACAAAGTAACCACAGTATACCGCTAATCAACTTACACATTACATATATATATAGTATATTTATAACTAGTTCTCAATGATGACGGAAGAAATATGTGGATCAAAGGACCCAATGCCAGAGTGTAATTGGTTTTCGATGGTGACGTAATGACGATATGTTTTAGTGTTGGGAGGCACTGATTGACACAATCCAAATTCGTCACTTACGTATTCATTACGACATTATGTTTCGGGAGTGTATAAAAACAATGGTAGTGTCCAAACAGTAAATCATAAAGCTTTACGTTAGTTTCATTCAACATTATCAGGTAGGTAGGTAGCAAATAGTTACACCTAATAATTAGACATTTCAAACGTTCCTTCACAGAGATACTGAGATTCCACAGTTTACAGCGGGCGAAAGTACTTGCGCGCTCTGCTTGCGCACTAGTTGGCCATTTATGGCCTACTAGTGCGCAACAAGTAAGTATGCACTCGACAGAGTGCAGTTCTAGTTGTTTAATGCGTTTAATTCGCCGTTTTAAAATAATTAAAAATAAATAGCGGATTTGTCCCGGACCTGGTGACGAGGCCGTCGCGTTATGATGACGAAACCGGAAATCAAGTCATCCTCTGGATAACTGGGGGTCCTTGAAATTGAAATGGTTCAGAGTCACTGCTAGAGCCGTACAAATCTTCTCTTATGGGGGTCCCTGGCATATCTTTTTAAATGGGGGTCTACGGCCTCATACGTGTTAATTTGGGGGTCCTTGACATGAAAAGGTTTTAGAACAGATGCTAGGTTTATTGTTTTGCTGGTAAAAAATTGTTGTTCTCTCTCTGCAATCTACTGATGTGAATTTTTAACTCGTCCCTCTATCTGTCATCAATCATCGTGCAGGTGTGACTATTTAACTCGTCCCTCTTATCTGTCATCAATCATCGTGCAGGTGTGATGAAGGAGGAGATGTTGGGGATGAACATGAAGGAGAGCCTGGCTAAACTGACCCACCACTCCAGCCCCAAGCTGTCGTCACAGGCCTCCTCTGTGCTGGCCCTGCTCGGCGACGGCAGCTAGAAGTGACAACTCAACTGCACTGAACGCCGCTTCACTGCAAACAACAACAACAGCAACTAAAACGTATCATCTTTTATTCCAGAGGTTTTCAACCTTTTTCATTATTGTTTTGTTCATTACTTCCATTATTTGTTCGGCATTTGAGCCACGTACGGACCACCGTGTGATTTAGCCTCGCAGACCCAAAACTAAAGAATATTTATTTTGTTATCATTATTTTGTCCCACAATTCTATGCTGTATTGAAGTGGCACAATAGGAGAGATAACAGGCACATACATTGATCAAAATAACAATTCTTCTACAAATTTAAATAAGTGTGCAGTTGTTTAACAAAATTGTAACTCTTGATAGTGTAAAAAGGGTTCATTTTGGTCTATAAAGATCTATAAAAGGTTCATTTGGTTACCAACTCCATAATTTAGCTGAGGACCACCTGGAACCCCCTCAAGGACCACTGGTTGAAAACCACTGTTTTGAGGCATCTCAGATCAACTTATCTTCCTGCCACTGTATGGACCGTATTTCTTGTTTCAAGACCTTTTCCTTTACTCTGTTTGTTTACCTGGGAGGGGACAGCACACATCGATGGCCGCGGCGTATATGGAAGCAATACGTACGGTTGAGTTAAGGACGCAGTGTCAATATGTGGCAAGAATGTCTCATTTCAACCCGTAGTCCCTTTTTGCTTCCTTTGCAATTTGCAGCGATATTTTATTCTAAAACAAATCGTGTGAAGTGATCGGGCGCCCCCCTGTATCTATATCGGCCACATGGACGTCTTACGTCGTCATTTAGTGCCCTACAACAAACATTAAAGTCCATAGACTTGCCTTGGCAAACAATTCACGTCATTCAAGTGCTCTGAACAAACCGACCTGGGTGGTTCCCGTAGTCGCGTACAGTAAATTATTATGAAATCACTTGCTAAGCTTTGGTTTGTTTTTGTAGTGCTCTGCTGTAGGCCTCACTGTTGCACAAACACATTTTAACTCTAATAATAATAATAATAATAAAACTTTATTTGTATAGCACCTTTCATGACATGAAATGCATCTCAAAGTGCTTTACAGAACAATGGAGAATAAAATAAAAGCAAGGCAACGACATTAAAAAACAAGCAGTAATGCAGTACAGTGAGGACATGAAAAATAAAAAATACAAGATCAATTAAAGGCAATGTTGTAGAAGTGGGTCTTGAGCTGAGCTTTAAAAATGTCTACAGAGGCTGCCTGGCGAAGGTACAGTGGGAGCTTGTTCCATGCCGACGGCCCGTAGAAGCAAAAAGCTGCTTCCCCGTATTTTTTAGTTGCCATTTTTTTGGGCAAAGCGAGCAGGCCGGCGGTGGAAGATCTTAGGGGGCGGTTTGGGACATATTTAGGCAGGCAGTCATGTAGGTAGGAAGGTGCGAGACCATTGAGAGCTTTATAGACAAGTAAAATAATTTTAAAATCAATCCTAAAAACAACCGGAAGCCAGTGCAGTGATGCCAAAACTGGAGTAATATGTTCTCTCATCTTAGTTCTAGTTAAAACTCTGGCTGCTGCATTTTGGACAAGTTGTAATCTGTCAGTTGTTTTCTTAGGCAGTCCTGAAAAAAGTGCATTGCAGTAATCAAGCCGAGAAAAAACAAAGGCGTGGATTAGCGTTTTTGCATCGTCCAAGGACAAATAGGCTCTGATTCGTGCAATATTTCTAAGGTGAAAAAAGGCAATCTTGGTGACATGATTAATGTGTGAATTAAAGTTCAATTCAGAATCAATAATAACCCCCAGGTTCTTTACTGTACTGTTAGTTTCTACAGTTAGGTTGCCCAGTCTGCTTATTATTGATTCTTTCTGCTCACTAGAACCGATTATGATTCTAGACTCGTCCCAAACCGTCCCATGTTCAATACGCATGTATTTTAGCTACTGTTTTTGGGGGAACTGGAATCAGATCCAGTTCCAAAAATCAGATTTTTAGCTATTTTAGCTACTGTTTTTGGGGGAACTGGAATCAGATCCAGTTCCAAAAATTAAAACATCGTATCCAATGAGCATACGGGGCCTAATGTGTAACTACTATTCTGGCATAGTAATCTTGTAGTGCGACATCATCTGTGCTTATTTAACTCAGAGTGTGCTCTGTCCTGCACAGGCAGGGTCCATTTGGTTCCACGGACCACAGACACTGAGAACCACGGCTGTATGCCAATAAAGAAATCACACCTGTGATGTGAAGCGAGGAGCACTCTTATCATTATACATCATACATCATCTCATGAACAGCTGATATTTATATGATTGGTTAGCCGATTTGCTCGTCTACACATGGTGTAAATTTACCCTTCATTGTCAATGACATTTAATGTTTGTGTTGCATTTAATGTTTGTGTTGCCACAAATTTACGTCATATTTGATATGACCTAATTTCTCCTTTCATTGTCAATGGCAAATATGAGACGTGTGGGGACAAAAGCTGTATATAGGAGAGGCTAGTGCCCCTCAAAAAGAATCACACCTGTATGAAGTGAGGGGCGCTCTTATCATCATACATCATCTCATTCCGGCCAATCACAATTTGCGTCCTCACCTTTGTCTGCAATGTTTGTGTTTACACAATATTTGTGTTTACACAATGTTTGTGTTTACACAAACCCTCAAAGCTGCACATGGGAGGGGCTTTCGCCACCTCAACAATTTCAAAGTTTTGCATCTGACAATATTGTGTTAACCTAGAGAAGCACAAGGTGAATAAGCCACATGCTGTACATGCACATTATGTCACACTGCTGGGCTACCATCAGACATTTCTATATGTATACAACAATATATACAAACTAATTATGTGTATAATAGCTGCTCTATCTATTACAAAGCAATTCTGTGTCAATTTCAGTGTTTCCCAAACGTTTTAGCCCAAGACCCTTTTTTGTGCCCCCCGTGATCCAAACGTACCAAAATACATTATGAATTAATCACTTATAGGCTTCATTTACATTATGAATGAAACACTTATAGGCTTCATTTACAAAGAAAAAAAGGCAGAAATTCTAAAAGCTCACAACGGTTCGGGATGAGAGCTATAGTTGATGTTGATTGGCTATTTTCACAATTTTATAACACTTTTGAATTGTTTTGAATTTCCATTGTTTATTTCTTAAATATTTTAGGAGCCCAGATGTTCTTGTCTTTTTGGAAAATCAGTTGACATTCTTTTGGTCCATATTAATGGACGTCCATGTGACGTCCATTAATATGCATTGTCCTGTCCAAATAAACAAATAAAGTCAAAGTAAAAGTATGGCATCAAAATGTAAAAGTACTCATATTGCTAAGTTCAAACTGTGTACAAAATCTTTTGAAAATAGCAGATTGCGACGCATTGTGAGCTTGTAGATGGGCTATTTTCAAATGGACGAAATGTATAGGGTTGAAGTGGTTAATGTATGTTTTCTAATCAAAATTATCTCCAAAGTAACTAGTAACTAAAGTTTTCGAATAATTGTACTGAAGTAAAAGTACAAATCTTGGCCCCCGAGATGTAGTGGAGTAGAAGTAAAAGTACTGGAAATTGGAAATACTCAAGTAAAGTACAAATACCTCAGAATTGTACTTAAGTACAGTACTTAAGTAAAAGTACTTTGTTACTTTCCACCACTGTATACAACTATGGTCCACGGCCCCCGAAAATGGGTCCTGACCCAGGGTTTGGGAAACACTGCGCTAAGCCACAAAGACAAGTGTGTGTTGTAAATTAAAGGGAGGTTGGTGTGTGTGTGTGTCTTAGAGAGAGTATTATTTGGTCTAAAAATAAATCAGCAATATCTCTGTCATGGTCCAGTGTATTATGTCTGTCTTGACTCATGTAGAAAGTCCAGATTTTGTGAATAAATCCAAGTATTATGTTAATTCTTTATGAGGGTGAATTTAAATAGAGCAGTGTTCTAGAATGAGTATATCATGAATTAAACGACACTCCCACTGAATGGATGTTTCTCATTCGTATTTATTTCATATGGTAAAAAACAGGAAGAAAAATGCATATAATTTCATATTGAATTGATCTCCTCCTCACTCTGTTTGCTCGGTATCTCAGAGGACTCTGGACAGTTCAGAAACCTGCCTGCCTGCCATTTTCTTTTTTTGAATACAAGAACACTCACTTCTATTTCAGCAAACTATCTTTTCAGAAAGAGAATGGCTGTTGTTTCTGTTATCTTGAAAGATACCATCACTGGTGGGCAGGTTTCTGAACTGCCCACATAACTGGTCAGCAGGTTTCTGAACTGTCCACATCACTGGTCAGCAGGTTTCTGAACTGTCCACATAACTGGTCAGCAGGTTTCTGAACTGTCCACATCACTGGTCAGCAGGTTTCTGAACTGTCCACACATCACTGGTGGGCAGGTTTCTGAACTGTCCTCAGTCCAACATTCAGTGCTTTTCTCCATTATACAGTAGTATATAGTACAGTACACAGTGATTTGAAGTACTTATAGGTGTGCAAGCCAAGGTTTTCCATGTGCAGTCTGTGACCTCTAGTGGTGGTGTAGTGAAATTACATTTTATTTTCACTATCTGAACATAAATAGCAGTATTATATTAAATACAGCTAATGTATGTAGGAGGAATGATGTCACTTGACAAAGAGCAACACAGCAACGTCCACACAATACAATCAGGGGATGGTTTAACTAACAGTAGAAAGGAGCTACATTAAACGACCAACGTTTACTGTGAAAATCCCCCTAAATCACAAATAATCGAGGCTAAGATTATAAATAACGTTGATATTGATTTGAATTCATAAGGCCCAGGCCCAGATCATACATTTGTGTGATATAATTTATCAACTAACATGGCTCATCTGAAGAGAAGTAAGAGCTTCTCTGCATCTATGTGCATTTGGACCAAGTGTTTGTCACAAAAAGTGCAGCTAAAGGTTTTTCGCTGCTCTGGTTTTCATGTGTGTTTTTAGATAGCACATGCTGGGATTGACACCAACACCTGCCCACCTGCCCAGGGCAGGTAAATAAAATGGTGGCGCACGGACAGCTGATGTTTGCTACTACCAGGTTGCCCAACCGGGCAAGTGCAGATTTTGAGTGGGGATGCAACCATCTTTAGTTCGCTATAAATACAACACAATATATAACTGTCTTGAACGTGGTCAGAGCGCTCTGCATCTCTCCCTCTCTCTACCAAGTTCCTCCCCCACCCCCCCCACCTGCCACCACAAACACACACACACACACACACACACACACACACACACACTGAGCGTGAAGTGCCTGCCTATGGCACGTGCTCCGACGAAAACAAGCTCACATCACAGGTCACCATGAGTTTTCTCAAGCCAGAGCTCAGAATTGCGACCATTTTGGTTGCAAATGCACCTGAAATTGCGACATAATTTTTTATTCGGGAGCACCTATGCGACTGTCCATTATTTCTGTGGTGCATGTCAAACTGGGATTCCTTGAAATTATATTATCTTTTCAAATGGGGGTCTGTGGGCTAATAAGTGTAAATGTCGGGGTCCTTGCCATGAAAGTTTCCCTACCATGCATTTGTAAGAATACTTTCATGTTATAGTGCTGTTTTTATTCATAAAAAAAACAAACAAGAATTGATTAAATCAATGAATTACCAGCTGCATTATTATTATTATCTGCGGGGGTCCGCTATAACTGCCTGTGTCAGTTTCAGCGCAGAAGTTTAGGTAGGAACCAACATTCTCTAAGGCCTCTCTTTACCCTGTATGGGTCTTCATGTGTCTTTTTAGACTACATATGCGACTATAGCCATTGCTACAAACTACACAAATAAAAGACTTTCCCCCCATATGAGTCCTCGTGTGCTTCTTTAGATTAGACATGTCACCAAAGCCTTTGCTACAAACTGTACAAGTAAATGGCTTTTCCCCTGTATGAGTCCTCATGTGTTTTTTCACATCACCCATGTGAATACAGCCGTGGCCACAAACTGTACAAGTAAATGGCCTTTCTTTCGTATGAGTCCTCATGTGTCTTTTTAGATCACCCTTTTGAATACAACGGTAGCCACAGACTGTACAAGTAAATGACTTTTCCCCTGTATGGGTCTTCATGTGTCTTTTTAGAATAGTCCGGTTTATAAAGCCTCTGCAACAAACCTCGCAAGTAACAGGCCTTTCCCCCGTATGAGTCATCATGTGTGCCTTCACAGATCCCTTATGACTAAACGTTTTGCCACACACTGTACAACTAAAACGTGTCTCCCCTGTGTGACTCTGCTGCATGGGGTGAGTTTCTGTCAGGTCCTCCTGGGACATCTCGTTGCTCAAAGTCGATCTCTGTCCTTCCACGACATCGTGTGACTTCGGGGCGTTTAAAGGCTCCCACTCATCTCTGTCTTCAGTGATGTCAGATTCAGAACAGTGTGAAGAGAAGTGGTGCTGATGGTCACCAGACTCACCACAAGTTGGATGTGATGTCATTCCACAGTCCTCCACATCTGCTGGTCTTTGAAGTAGCTCCTCCTGTTCCTCTCTAATGTGCGGAGGCTCTGGGTCCCTGTGGACCAGACTGGGGCTCCTCTCCTCTTCAGAGGGAACCTCCTCTTTACATACAGGGATGTGCAGGACATCTAAGGGAAAGAGATTAAGCCATTTAATTTAATAGGACTGAGACCAGATTCTGTCTTCTAAATCATGACAGTTATCTAAAAAATAAAATCTATGTCAGTGGTTCTCAAACTATTTAATGTCAAGGATAATAATTCAGTAAATAATAAACAAGGATTAAAACAAAACATAAACAAGAGAGTCAGATAACATGTTTACGAGTTTACGAAACAAAAATGTTTCTTTAACCTGCTCTTAAAAATGTCGACTGACGAAGACGTTCTTCTAATCTAAAGCTATGGACCAGAACTATAGTGTTGAACGTATGTAAAAATGTGTTTTTACAAAGGAGCATGAACCAACCTGCTCTGTGTAGTCTGATGCATGGCTGTAGCATCACGTCCAGCAGTTTGTTCTGTCTCCCCAGCAGAGTTTCTAGTGTCTCCATCTCTCTTTGGAAGAGGTTGCACATGACCTCTGCGGCCACACTGAGGCGCTCCAACACAAACACTCTGACATCAAGCTTCACACTACAACCCTTACCACGCTGCTGTTTTCCCAAAACGTACACTATGTCCTCTCCCACCGACGTCATGTGTTCATTTATCTTCAGCCTTACAGACTCCATTGGACACGTTTTAGTTTTACCTCCTGTTCACCATGAAGCCCTCTAGTTCGATCCTACCATAGTAATAATATAAAATTATCTGTTCCTATTGTAATACACTTTTATAATGCGTAAAGGCACAAAGATGTGATCACCACAACATGCTACTGAAAATAAACAAAGCTCATTTACTTCCGTGTCTGTCACTATGGTCTGTCAACGTGTTTCAAGCATGCGCACTGCGCAGCAAAGGATACAGACACAGTTGTCTTTCCCCGCCTGGTGGAGGAGCAGTGTAACTGTTACTGAATAAAGATTGGATGGGTGGGATCACTGGGATTTATGGAACAGTCAGATTATATACTGTAGCGAACCCGGCTGGATAAAGAGGTTGAAGGCCAACTGATGATGTGAAGTTTCTTTAATGTATCAACGTGAAAACTAAAAACAAGACACAAACATATAATCAATACAGACAGACATAACCAATAATGTGAGGCATTCATATAAACAATGAAGTTTACAAATAACCAATAAAAAGGTTCATAACAAACCATAATACCATATAAATAAACCAATAAAACAAGATCCCCCAACAACATGACACAAACCAATAACCATAAAAATAACATTCACCTTGTTCCCTCTCCAGCTAGGTGCTAACTTGTTCCAGGGTGTCCCAATGTCACTCAACCATGTATTCCAGAAAAGTCACTAAAACCAATGAATCAACAATTAAAATCCGGCAGTTCCATTTCCATTTCATTTGTTTGTTATTTCATTGGTCTGCACTCACTTGATCTGTTTGTTGTGCTGTTCCATTTCATCCTGTGTTGGTGTGGTGAGGTTAGGTTAGGTTGTTGGTGAGCCTTCCATGCTCATGGCTTGGAGCACATGAGTAACAAACATTTCTCTCTGGGTGATGCATGCTGGGCTTTCCTTATCAGACAGTATGACCCTGGTGAGTGAGCAAGCTTCCTGTTTTCCCACATAGCCTTTCAAAATAAAAGCCTTTCATCCATTTCATTCCTGGGTCCGTTACATATACCTCCCATCATAATCCAGTGTAACAAAAGTGAAACAACACATAATGTGGTATCGCTCGCAACACGTTGAATTTGTGAGATATATTGTTATTGCGACTGTAGGTCGCAGATTATGAAAACCTGCCAGTCCGTCTGTCCGTCGATCCATCACACCTCCATATATGGTTGTCAGTCCGTCACGCCTCATGACACACTCCATATATGGCCGTCTCCATGAAGATCACAACAAAGACCTCATCAAACCTTGGATACTAGCCATACGGAGAACACTGGATCATCACCTAGATATGCATATATGGAGCGGGGCAGCAACTTTTTTTTTTTTTATGTTTTTTTTGTGGCTTTCGCCTTTATTTTATATTTTTTATGGAGGGACAGACAGTAGGCTGACAGGAAATGGGAGAGATGGGGGGAAGACATGCAGTAAAGGCCTTCGGGGTCGGGAGTCGAACCCACGGCACACTGCCAGACTGGATTTATACCAGCCAAGGTGCCTGGACCACTGAGCCTAACTGGGCCCTGATCAAACCCTGTACACTCAAGACACGCTCCATATATGGCCAGTACAGTATGTTCCATATGTTGATCTGACCCCCCCATGCAAAAGCGCCAGCGCTCGCCCAGCAGTCTGCCGTTAGGCGGATGCGTTGCGCGCGACCTCGCCCATAGGGCTTTCCATTTCCCTTGATCCCTTCCATTCTGAATTATGTATAAAACCTATATCACAAGTGTGATATAGGTGTTTCCACACACCAGGATGATATGATATAATACCTTTTCATAAAGGCCTATGTAGGCCTATGTTGTTTTTGTTTAGTTTTTTAGTTTTTAACCTACATAGTTTGTGTGGAAGGTGTTTCGAAACAGCTTCCTCCCTTGGCTGATAGGAGTTGACAGAATTCCTGGACTTGAATATACTAGCATGATTGTTTATAGACACCTTTATTTTATTGTAGAAATATTGATTGTTTATATGGATACCAGAAACAGACGTGATGTAATTTCACCCTGAGGCCACAAGAGGGCAGCTGAAGTATGAGCAATAAGCAAAGCTGTTGATGTATGTTCACTTAGGCCTCATTCACACCAAACACCAATCAAGCAACCAATCAAGCAAGTCACATGGTTTGATCAAACAATTATGTTTGATTGCTGATTGCTGGTGGTGTTCTGCCCCTCCCCCCTCATCAAACAAAAATGTTTGGTCAAACCATGTGACTCCCATTGGAAAAGCATTGTGGTGGCCCAAAAAAACAAAAGAAACAAACAAACATTTGCGTGATTGGTGTTTGGTACGTGTGAATGAGCCTGAGACAGTGGTGGACAGTTTGGCAGAAAGTTTAGAAAAGTTAACAAACATACATTTATTTTTAAACAGAAGGAGATCCAAGGCACTCTGCAGTCAGGTAAAAAAGGCCTTTATTTATAATGGTATCAGCTCGGCAAAGAGCATTAAAAAACGACCAACACGTTTTGGCTGTCCAAGCCTTCGATCGTCACAGACATTTATGTTTATGTAATCAGTATCATTAGTATAATTAGTTGCAGCACCCTGACTGTTTAGCCTGAATAAAACACAGTCTTCGTTCATTCATTGGTGAAACGTGTAGGGCAGGCCTGGTAGGCTATAGGCTGGGCTGCACACCCAAGTGTATATGGGAACAAAATATCATGTAACACATAAAAAAGAAAAATCACTAAACATGTTATAAAAAGCATTACGGGACACGTATACTTACTGCATGAATGCACAGTAGGAGAAGACCAAATATAAAACTATGTAGGCTAATAATATAAAACGACAATAATAGGCTTTCTACAGTTCAATGACAATAAGACATTTACTTAAGATTGTTTTGGCTACTACATTAAGACTGCACTGAGCCATGCACTGAGCAGCAGGCTAAACGACTTCCCTGTGGGTTAAATTGAATCATATATTCCACTCTGTAGCTTGTAGATAGCTTGTACCTAGAAGCCTGTACAAGCAATTCAATTTGTTACATGTGATATCTTGTTAAGCTGTTGTGTTAATAACTATTAACTTCGTAGCAAGTGTGATGCAAAAGCAGGTCCATAAAGGGTAACAATTTATTTTGTTATCATTCATACATAGGCCATTAGGCCTATAGCATTTCTTTTCTGGGACTAACATTCAGTGAAAAGGCTACAAGCTCACAACACGTGATGTTAGCTTGTAGAAAGATCAGCAAAGTTATGTATTGCATCGCGAAAAGGGAGCCGGGGCCTTGAAAATGTGTCAACTAAGTATGATGCTGTGATCATTCTTGGTCCATATGGGCCTCCCATTCTATCAATGCTCTCTGCATATCTTGATAGCATGAGAGCTACCCCTTCTGTGTGTCGGGCGCACATGAGTGAAATCACCCCTCAACTAGTCTTAACAGGCCATGTATGTATGTCGGACATTACTGACCCTAACCCTGACCTCACAGGGAAGCCATGGGTGAGTGAGGGGACGTTCAACTAAGTATACACTTCACACAACAGTGGACGTTTCATCCAAACTGGTGATTTGTGAACAAACAGACCCGGAGACTCTGTCCTGAGAGACGAGGGCCTTCCCAACCTGACCAAGCCAACACAGAGCCGTGTTCATTAGCTTCCGGAGGTGCCTCAGGAACTTCTTCTCCACAAAAACATAAAGGATGGGGTTGAGACAGCTGTGCGAGTAAGCGACGGCCTCTGTGATTTGTAAAGCCAATCTAATCGCCTTGCTGCTCTCGCATGTTGTGTGTACGTGAAGTAACTCCAAAGCTTTGAAGAACGAAGCGACGTTATATGGCACCCAGCAGAAGAAAAACACAACTACAACAACGACAACCATGCGAATGGCCTGTTTCGTAGACGACTGGCTGGACAGGAGCCTCCTAACGATCTGGACATAGCAGAAACCCATGACGGCCATTGGAATCAGTAAGCCAACAATGTTCATCTTGAAGAGGCCGAAGATGCTCCAGAAGTGCCTGTTGTGTGTTGCAGTGCCATTCCCATGATGTCCAGCGTATAAGGGAGCGCAGAATGAAACCGTTTCGTCACTTGACGTCGGGGCCTCTTGTACCTGAAGAAAAGCTATGTCTGGAAAAGTGGCGATGACTCCAGCGAGCCACACAGCAGCAGCCACGGCCATTCCAATGGAGCGTGTCCGCGTTCTCAGCACGTGAATGGTGTGCACTATAGCCAGGTAGCGGTCGACGCTCATCAGGGTGACGAAAAAGATCCCGCCGTAAAGGCCAATTTGGTAGGCACCCAGGACCACCTTGCACACGGCGTCCCCGAACAGCCACTGGTCCCGGGCTTGGTGGGCCAGGAAGGGAAGGGAGCACACTAGGAGGAGGTCAGCGAAGGCCAGGTTGAGGAGGCACACGTCGGTCATGGTGCGGAGCTTCTCCCGAAATAGGATGACCCACAGGACCAGCACGATCCCTGGGAGACCCACCACGAAGAACAGAGAATAGAGCACTGGGAGGAAGTGTGAGCCGTGAAGTCCATATTCACATCTCCCAAAGTCTCCCTCGGGGTATTCTTCATAGTAGTAGTAGTCAGTGGGGTCTACAGAGACGTCTCCACTAAAGGATTAAAAAAGAGTATATGGATTAGATGCATTTTTAAAATGAAAGGCTTCAGTATATGGGCCTATATTAGGCCTGGTTCTGAAAGAAACCAATATAGCCCAAGACATCATGACTAATAGCTGTGTATAGGAAATATGAAGCACTGTGACAATCTGCAAAAATATCCTTTCATACCCAACAAATTATAAATAGTAAAATAAAAAATGGGTTTCATTACTTTTCCATTCCATATTGCTACACTTGGTCTATGAAAGATGTGTGGATTCTCTGTGTTCAAGGCGTTGGGTTTGTCCATATACAATGTCCATCTATTTGCCAGAGAATCACTGTTTACTTATTTATATCCATAATAATAAAGACTTATATCCATAATAATAAAGACCTGCACTATCCACAAGTTTCACACATATTTAATGTATTTTCTAAATAGTTACTGTATCGATTTCAAGTCATTGAATCGTATCATATCGTATCGCCATAATGAACCAGTATCGTCCATTTATCATATCGTCAACCATGTATCATTACACCCCTAATAAATAATGATAATTGTAGCACAAGAAACACCCAGAAACATTTGTCAAGTACAGTACAAATCCTACATATACTCTTACCCATGCGTGTCAATGTGTGATGACATGTCACTGACAGCAGGGTGCATGGTTGTGGCTGCGGTCGTCCATCTGGAAGATATTCAAAAATAAATGAGTACTTTCAGGAGACAAATGATATCTGGCATGTGCTGTGTAATTGATTTGATTAGATTTTGTGGCACAGTATATGAGGTGCTAGGATGAAGTGCTAGGATGAGGCAAGAAGCCCAAGGGGCTTATGAGGCCTCTATATGTAAAACCATTTGGAACATAATTGTCAACCATTTACAAAACATGATTTCAGAATAAAGAAAATATATAAAAGATCTAAACATGATTAGAATACTTTATACTTATATCTAAGTGACATCATATGATTAGAGAAAAGAGAGTATAGGCCTATACAAAACATAATTAAGTGATCTGGTCAATCAGAACAACCTTTCCTTTGATTTGCTCCTTATTGATTTGCCTACTTTTAGCATTTAATTGAGCATTAATGTTCCATAAATGTTCCTGTTATCTCCCTCAATGCCTCATGCCAAAATGAAACAGAAAAACTGGACATTTGTCTCAGAATTATGTATAGTTAAGACCATATTTTACATGATCCTATTGTGGAAATTCACTATGGCAACCAATATGCCAGATTAAACATACATGTGCCAATATTTCTAGTTGGGAACATCAACATTTGTTTACTATACATCTTGAAGATGTATAGAAGATAAAAATGAAAATTTTAGAAAAAATATATCAATAGGCTGCATGGGGGAGGTCGGTAGGAGTTGTTGTGATCCATTTTAGGCGAATAAAAAAAGAATGTGTTTATTTTGATTTTTATGCACTATATGATGGAACCATGGCCATCTTCATATCAATCAATTCATAGTGAAAAGACGAACATAAAATGGGGTGAATGAATGGTTTCTGTCGGATGTATAGTTCAGGAGCTATGTTGGTTAGTTTAAAGTTTTTTTCACAGGCGAAAATCCAGGACGGACACAACAAGACAAAAAACTGTCTTAAGTCCACACTATTGATCCATAATGTATACAGGCTATAAATGATAGATAAGGGTTCAGGACAACGAGGCCTTTTCGTGGAGGGGTCAGAATGAAATTTGGATTAGTTTTTCGTCTGTGACTGTGGTATAGGCCTAGGCTACTTTTAAAAAAACCTATATGGGACAATGATTAGCTCGGGGAACAACCAAATTCGTTGGGTATAGTAGGTTAGAAAAATATATCTTTCGGGTGCATGCATGGGACCCCCTCCTTCCTACCAGACTATAATGGGCCACTCAAAAATGTAAGACATGCAGATGATGCAGTTACAGCTCTATTCTCTCTCTCTTTCTCTGTGTCCCACGTGGTATACGTTTGTGTATCTCGTCATAAAAACAAACAAAAACATAAAGAAATTACAAGAAAGTGGGACAGACAGACACTCACCTGACGGTGCTGTTGATAAAATATCTCATGGTAATTTAGCTGTTTCCAGATACCAGGCAAAACATACAACACGAACAAATCTTTTACATCCAGTTAGAAAGCTATAGAACAACAAAAACAAAACAAACAAAAAATACTAGCTATTCACGCTCAGTGTTCTGTGAAACGAAGCAAAACAAAACAATACAGTTGTTTTCAATACTGCCTATAGTCCCTGAAGCATTCCACACATCTCTGCCCAGATGTCTCCACTCCAATGTGCATGCGCCTCGTTACAGTTACAGCGACGACGGATCCGTGCTCTGTGTGTGCGTGCCTTCAGATAACGGCCGTCGCCACATAGACTATACTTTAAGTGCAAATGTTGACCTTCCTTAACTGCTCTGGTGTAACTCAACAGTAATAACAAAGAAAGACTGAGTCAGGAGGAGGGGATCAGGCTCCAAACCAGACCATAGGTTACACCCAAAACATTTAGGCTATAGCCTACCAGCTGTGACTCGCCCGGACCCACAATAATTAATAGGAGTCACGATACACTAATCACATGTGTTGCCTTGGCAACATCGAAGCATCTTTTGAAAAATATATAAATGTAGGAGGAAATTAAAAAAGGGAATTATTTAATCGCGACCCACACAGCAATGCAGTGCAGTCTGACTTTGTCCCCTCCCCATCTCGATGACCTTTGTCCCTCCCCATCTCTCTCTATCTCCTAGCCCTGTAAACATGACTCTCGTATTCATACGAGAGTCATGTTTCATGGCAGTCATGTTCCAGGGCTATCTATCTCCTATACCGTTATCAATAAAGGCCTAAAACCCCACAAATAAATCTTGTATAAGTGTTAATTTCTTCTTGGAAAGTTGAAACTACTGTAATAGTAGTTAAAAAATAAAATACAATGGCACCCGGGTGACCCGGGTTCTGTGCGCGCACCTCTGGTCGCTGGGTTATTTCCGACCTTTGAACAAATACGACGCAAATTCAATTTACCCCAATCACATTTCTTTAGATTTCTACAGATACGACATTTTTTAACACAACACACTGCTTCATTTCCAAACGTATACCTCCCAACTCATCAATGGAATCTATATTTCTACCTGACACATTGCTCAAAGGAGGTGTTTCTATCATTTATAATTCTCTCTCATGTTTAGATAATAATGCCTCCTTGGAGTATTTATCACAACAAAACAAAAGAATAAGTGATATTTGAATTAAGTGAAATCACTGAATATACCTTTAAAAACTGCTTGGGAAAACGACTTAGGAATATCTATCACTGACGAGCAATGGTCTACATCTCAAAAGTTTGTGCACTCTTGTCGTATATTAAAATACCATACAGGAGAGAAATGTGCACGGCAAACAGACGAGATGATGTTCCAAGATGTTGTTTATTCAGAGTCCACAGCGCAGCAGCAAAGCATAGGTCCGACGGCCTTCGCAGTCGGAGAGAATGACCCCGTTTACATTGAAATCCAACTGCTTTTCACAGAGTCACAAATACACATTGTTCCAGACTGGCATTTGGCTCCTCCCTGGAAGGAAAATTACTGTAGGCATTGATCCATTGTTCATCTTCTAGCATGGTAATATATCCTTAGGTGTGACCCAGGATCTGAACCTAAACAAAAGGCATGTAAAACAGGCCAACGACACCTTGACTTTAAAGGTATATTCAGTGATTTTACTCAAAAAACCTTAGGTTTCGTTTTTGACCCCCAGGGGTTAACTGGGGACAGGGAGGAACTCCTTATATGGCCAGCACACTCTATAGTAGGGAGGATTATCACAACAAAACAAAAAAATAAGTGATATTTGAATTAAGTGAAATCACTGAATATACCTTTAAATCACAAAGACAGGCCTTTGAGTCGAACTGCCTTGCATATTAAGCCAGTCAGCTAGTAATCTTAAGAAACATGAGATATGCAAAGAATGATGGTTCCCAGATACGACACTCTTCTTCAGTATGTGCCAGGCACGGTCTTAAAATATTACACAGGTTACATTTGTCAAAGGAAAAACTCAACAGAATGTTTCCAAATGTGAATCCAGCCTGCGACAGATGTGGCCAGTCGCCGGCCACTCTAGCTCATATGTTCTGGCACTGCACTAAACTAACATCATATTGGCAAAGTATATTTAAATCACTGTCAGACATTGTTGGAAGACCTTTTGACCCGGATCCACTGACAGCAGTTCTGGGGGTCAGGGGGCCCGGGGTCAAACTGTCTACTTTCCAATATAACATGGTAAAATATGTGACTCTACTGGCTCGCAGACTGATACTGTTGAATTGGAAACAAGCACAGGTTCCCACTCACACTACACTTATGAAAGATGTTATGCACTACTTGCAATTGGAAAAGATAAAGTTTGAATTGAGAGGGAGTGAAGATAGATTTTACCAGACATGGCAACCCTTCATTGACCATTTCAATAGGTGCACGCTAACCCCTCCTACACAATAGATAACATATTAGAAAATTGGAAAGAAAAGAAAAAAAAAGGAACTGAGTATTTTTTCTTTCTTTAATTTTTTCTCATTTAAAAAGAAATGTCTGTAATTCAGTTAATTTACAACAATGTGTTGGGAAAGTTTGAGAGCAAGAGTGTCTGTCCTGTTGTCTTTGTTTTGTTTGTCTGTTCACATTTGTCATTGTTTAACTGTTTTTTGTTTTTTCGTGTTTATCACATTTATATATCTTTTTTATTATGTATTGTATGTGGAATTTACATTACCTGTCATTATCTTTCATTTTATATAACTGAATAACTCATTATCATTGTCAAGGATATTCTGAAGTTGTACAAAAAATGCCTAATAAAAACAGTATTAAAAATAAATAAAATACAAATACAAATAAATAAGGGTTTTCTTTTACTGTAGAGAGTGTCTTGTGTTTCTGTAGATGCAGTGTCTTTTTTTCGTTTATTATGGAAAATATGCTGTGGGGCCCACAGCCTTTCCCCAGGAAACAAGCTACGCAGGATTTCCATGCAAGTTCTCTGAGCCATATCCCCATAGCAACTTAGTTTGCCCAAGCACGAAATAGCATATTGTCACCACCAAGTGTCACTGTTGTGCAGCCTAACACAGACAGATTGTTGTGAAAAAAATTAAAAAGAATTAAACATTAAGTATGAGTATGAGTCACCAGAAAGGATGGGTGTTTTTGATGAATCTATCATGGTTAAAATGGAGTTTGAAGTTATAATGGGTTTGTGTAGGAGCTCAAGCAACATCAAAACATGGCCGGAGTGTTCACATAAGCGGCCTATACGTATTACATAGGCTACAGTGCAACGGTACAAAAAGGTTATGAGCTTGTAGATCGGCTATTTGGTTAATTAAGGGCTTAATTGGGCTAGAAATTGTAAATATTGAATTGACTCGAATTAAGTCATGATTGTACTTAAGTCCAGTTAAAGAACTTGAGTAGGCTACATGTCCTTTTTTTGCGGCTTACGCCTTTTATTGGTTTTTTTGAAGGGACAGACAGTAGGCTGACAGGAAACGGGAGAGAGATGGGGGAAGACATGCAGTAAAGGCCGTGTCGGGCTCGGGAGTCGAACCCGTGGCACACTGCGACTGGATTACCAGTCGGGTGCCCAGACGGTTACGCCACCACCTGGGCCAGGCTACATGTTCTTAGTTACTTCCACCACTGCTCTTATGGCAAAGGAAGAGACAACTAAACAGGCGGGAAACAATAACATAAATAACTAGAAAAAGTGCCCTTCTGGGCACAGGTCTCCACCAGGATTCTTCCTCAGCCTAGTGGGAATATGCATGCACAGTTTCATCGCAATCGGACGCTGCGTTGAGGAGTTGTGGCGATTTGCTACTCCTGAAAACTGTAGGAGCCAATCGTGGCCAATCAGGATGGAATATGAGAAATCAAACAAACCTGTCTTGATCACATGACTATGGAGATCATGTGTACCGATTTGCGTGAAATTTGGATAAAATCTGAAGGAGTAATAATAGAAAATGTGTTTTACATATGTCGGCCTCCTGGTGGCGCTATAAAGAGCAGATGTGAAAAATTCCAGACAAAGGTTTTTCCTTGGCCTCTAGGGAGTTGGCATACAAAGTTATCCACAGATCCGTGCAGTTAGACGTAAAAACACTTTTCGGCCAGTTATAGCGCCACCTTGAGGCTGAGTTGAAATTGTTCATGTGGCATTTCGTCCTCGGCCAAGTGGGAATGTGGGTGCACAATTTCACGGATATCACGCGATGTGTTCATGATTTGCAGCATTTTGTTTGAAACTGAGCACTCCTGTGAACTTTGGAAGCCAATCTTAACCAATCAGGATGGAGTGTGAGAAATCTGAAAGACCGGTTTCGTTGAATGGCTCTAGAGAGACTGTGTACCAATTTGCTTGATGTTTGGACAAAATCTGTAGGTGTACTGTGCAAAAACTTGTTTTGCACAAAGCGGCCTCCTGGTGGCGCTATAACAGGCCGTTCTGGAAAGTTTGGGGCAGAGGTTCATCGTTGGCATCCAGGGAGTGTGTGTACAAAATTTGGCATCGACCGGGTTAACGGTGGCCGAGATTAGCTGCTCACGGACACACGGACGGACACACACACACACACGGACGGACGGACGGAGTGCAAAACATACTCTCCCCCCATGCCTTCGGCCTGGTGGAGACAATGAATTATGGTTTCTAGGGTGTTGATATGAAATCATAAAAATAGCATGGTGTCATTCTTTCAGTCACGCTGGAAGTACAAAAAACGCATGCACGTGCGCACACACACACACACACACACACACACACACACACACACACACACACACACACACACACACACACACACACACACACACACACACACACACACACACACACACACACACACACACACACACACACACACACACACACACACACACACACACACACAGTCCCAGTAGTCCTCCCTGGTCAGTGAGGAATGGGCGGCAGGGGAGTGGTCCTGACTCCTCACCCCTGGTCACTGTGGAGTGTCTCTGTCAGGGGCCCGGCCCGAACAAACACATTTCTATAACCAGCAGTTTCGCTGCTGCTTTGGTCACTGAACTCTGGCCTTCAGCCACATAAGCCTGCTTGCTGCAGGGTTTCCACTGGTCCCATAGGGAAGTAATCCTAAACTAGATGACACAGCCGCCTGTTTCCATGCTTCATGGTGGTGAACAATGGGTCAAAGACATCAACCCCCACAAACCTGGACGTGTGGTTCTCAACCCGTGTCATTTCAAGGACCCCCAGTTTGACATGCATTTGTCTACGGACCCCCATTTAATGGCATTTCTATCCCTAGGGACTACTGTAGCTCAGTATAGAGCTGAAAAACACAAGTGTGTGTGCAAATGCATGCACATACCCTGCATGAGTGTGCCAAGCAGGGGGGCATTGGGGCCCTTCTTTCAGAGTCTTTGGTATGACCCAGCCAGGGATTGAACCCTGACCTCCCAGTCTCAGGGCTGACACTCAAACCACAAGGCAACTGAGCTGGTCTCTGCCTGAACTAAAGACAAAAAGACAAAGACACAAAAAAAATATATACTTCGTCCTGTACATCCTGAGCTGTGGTGTGGTGGACTACTGGCTGTCCATGCTGCAGTTTCCCATCTCTCGCGTCTCCGTGTCTCCTCTCTCTCGCGTCTGTGGGCGTCTGTGGCCTGACAGCGCACAGCGTGTTCGAGTCCCGTTCATGACGACCTTTGCTGCATGTCTCTCCCCTTCTCTCTCTCCATCTTCACTTGATAGTATCAATAAGGGCAGAAAAGCCAAAAACAAATCTTAAAAAAAAAGAATAAACTCAAAAGAAAAATATTGACTACACCCACACACACACACACACACACACACACACACACACAGATAGGCAGACATAGTAGAGACGTAGCAGAAATAGATTTACCACAGTACGTGTTGAAGGCTCTGGCTACCACTGAGGGGTCATGGTCATGGCACATACAGCACCTACTACTAATATTGTCAACAGTCATGGCTACAATTTAGGCATTTAGCAGACGCTCTTAACCTTTTCAACCCAACGGGGGTCCGGGAGGGAAAATCTAAAATATCGGAGTTGGAACCCGAGACCTTGACCAGCCCCATTTACCCGTTGAGAGCTGTTCATGAGGTGGACAGAATCTAGCCCCCGCCGCCGGGGGATTGGGGCTCAGGAGGTTCCAGAGCGATTTACATTAAGCAAGAACAAAAAGCATGGCAATACATCTTATACAAAGTAGTTATCATGAAGAACGTAACAGTGGAATATCTATAGGCCTACAATGAAACAACTATGCATATACTATAGATTCAAGACTTTATTGCCATGTCAACAGAGTTGATTGGAATTTGTTTCAGTGGTCATTGGTATAAAGTGCGAAGAGGAGGGCTGAGAGAACACAGCCCTGGGGGGCCCCAGTGTTAAGAGTCCTGGATTGAGAGAGCATGTTGCCAATCTTAAACACTTGCTTCCGGTTTGACAAAGTCTAAAATCCAGAGACAAAGAGAGTGATTAATACCCATGGCCAAGAGCTTATCAAATAATTTGATGGGCAAAATCGTGTTAAACGCAGAACTGAAATCAATAAATAAGACTCTAACATAATTATGTGGCAGGGGCCTCCAGGTGCTGTAGGATACTGTGGAGGCACAGAGACACAGCATCCTCTACAGACCTGTTAGCTCGATAGGCAAACTGGAAGTTATCCATCTCAACATTGGACAGGCGATTACAGACAATGCGTTCAAATATTTTCATCACGACAGAGGTCAAGGCGACAGGCCTGTAGTCATTCATGCTAACAGCATTAGGCTTCTTAGGGACAGGTATAACCACAGCAGATTTAAAACAAGCAGGGACTTTGCATAGTGTAAGAGACCAGTTAAAAATACCAGTAAAGACAGGAGATAATTGGTGGGCACAGTGCTTTAAAGTAAAAGCAGAGACCTGATCTGGGCCTGCTGCTTTCCTGCTGTTTTGTTTAAGGAGGAGGGTTCTTAATTCTTGCTCACTAATTGTAAAGGGGTCTGCATCCCTTGCCAAACACCCTTGGTGTCATTGGCACGTAGCTTGGCTAGCAGACTGTCATTATATTTGGCTTTAGCTTTTTTCACAGCATGTTCAAACTCATATCTGGCCAATTTAAAAGCCTCTTTGTTGCCACTCTTAAAGGCTTCATTTTTCTTTGAGCAGAGGGTTTTAACCTCTTTACTGAACCAAGGTTTGTTATTGCTAAAAACAGTAACAGTCTTAGATGGGATACAGAGAGACTCAGAGAACTTCATGTAGGAGGTAACTGTGTCAGTATACTCATCCAGGTCATCGCATGCATCTTGAAAAACAGACCAGTCAGTTCAATCAAGGCAGGCACTCAGGCTATCAGCAGCCTCAGGGGACCATTGTCTTACAGTCTTAGAGCAACGCTTGTGGGTCTTCAGCTGCTGACGATACTGGGGGATCAGTATAAAATGAATACGAGAAGACTCGACCCGGCAAGTCTTCTTCACCTTTGGCGAGATTTCTTCCCCTTTTGGCGAATCTTCTTCACTTTCCGGGTCGAGTGCAGCATTTTGTTTGAAACTGAGCACTCCTGTGAACTTTGGAAGCCAATCTTAACCAATCAGGATGGAGTGTGAGAAATCTGAAAGACCGGTTTCGTTGAATGGCTCTAGAGAGACTGTGTACCAATTTGCTTGATGTTTGGACAAAATCTGTAGGTGTACTGTGCAAAAACTTGTTTTGCACAAAGCGGCCTCCTGGTGGCGCTATAACAGGCCGTTCTGGAAAGTTTGGGGCAGAGGTTCATCGTTGGCATCCAGGGAGTGTGTGTACAAAATTTGGCATCGACCGGGTTAACGGTGGCCGAGATTAGCTGCTCACGGACACACGGACGGACACACACACACACACACGGACGGACGGACGGAGTGCAAAACATACTCTCCCCCCATGCCTTCGGCCTGGTGGAGACAATGAATTATGGTTTCTAGGGTGTTGATATGAAATCATAAAAATAGCATGGTGTCATTCTTTCAGTCACGCTGGAAGTACAAAAAACGCATGCACGTGCGCACTCACACACACACACACACACACACACACACACACACACACACACACACACACACACACACACACACACACACACACACACACACACACACACACACACACACACACACACACACACACACACAGTCCCAGTAGTCCTCCCTGGTCAGTGAGGAATGGGCGGCAGGGGAGTGGTCCTGACTCCTCACCCCTGGTCACTGTGGAGTGTCTCTGTCAGGGGCCCGGCCCGAACAAACACATTTCTATAACCAGCAGTTTCGCTGCTGCTTTGGTCACTGAACTCTGGCCTTCAGCCACATAAGCCTGCTTGCTGCAGGGTTTCCACTGGTCCCATAGGGAAGTAATCCTAAACTAGATGACACAGCCGCCTGTTTCCATGCTTCATGGTGGTGAACAATGGGTCAAAGACATCAACCCCCACAAACCTGGACGTGTGGTTCTCAACCCGTGTCATTTCAAGGACCCCCAGTTTGACATGCATTTGTCTACGGACCCCCATTTAATGGCATTTCTATCCCTAGGGACTACTGTAGCTCAGTATAGAGCTGAAAAACACAAGTGTGTGTGCAAATGCATGCACATACCCTGCATGAGTGTGCCAAGCAGGGGGGCATTGGGGCCCTTCTTTCAGAGTCTTTGGTATGACCCAGCCAGAGATTGAACCCTGACCTCCCAGTCTCAGGGCTGACACTCAAACCACAAGGCAACTGAGCTGGTCTCTGCCTGAACTAAAGACAAAAAGACAAAGACACAAAAAAAATATATACTTCGTCCTGTACATCCTGAGCTGTGGTGTGGTGGACTACTGGCTGTCCATGCTGCAGTTTCCCATCTCTCGCGTCTCCGTGTCTCCTCTCTCTCGCGTCTGTGGGCGTCTGTGGCCTGACAGCGCACAGCGTGTTCGAGTCCCGTTCATGACGACCTTTGCTGCATGTCTCTCCCCTTCTCTCTCTCCATCTTCACTTGATAGTATCAATAAGGGCAGAAAAGCCAAAAACAAATCTTAAAAAAAAAGAATAAACTCAAAAGAAAAATATTGACTACACCCACACACACACACACACACACACACACAGATAGGCAGACATAGTAGAGACGTAGCAGAAATAGATTTACCACAGTACGTGTTGAAGGCTCTGGCTACCACTGAGGGGTCATGGTCATGGCACATACAGCACCTACTACTAATATTGTCAACAGTCATGGCTACAATTTAGGCATTTAGCAGACGCTCTTAACCTTTTCAACCCAACGGGGGTCCGGGAGGGAAAATCTAAAATATCGGAGTTGGAACCCGAGACCTTGACCAGCCCCATTTACCCGTTGAGAGCTGTTCATGAGGTGGACAGAATCTAGCCCCCGCCGCCGGGGGATTGGGGCTCAGGAGGTTCCAGAGCGATTTACATTAAGCAAGAACAAAAAGCATGGCAATACATCTTATACAAAGTAGTTATCATGAAGAACGTAACAGTGGAATATCTATAGGCCTACAATGAAACAACTATGCATATACTATAGATTCAAGACTTTATTGCCATGTCAACAGAGTTGATTGGAATTTGTTTCAGTGGTCATTGGTATAAAGTGCGAAGAGGAGGGCTGAGAGAACACAGCCCTGGGGGGCCCCAGTGTTAAGAGTCCTGGATTGAGAGAGCATGTTGCCAATCTTAAACACTTGCTTCCGGTTTGACAAAGTCTAAAATCCAGAGACAAAGAGAGTGATTAATACCCATGGCCAAGAGCTTATCAAATAATTTGATGGGCAAAATCGTGTTAAACGCAGAACTGAAATCAATAAATAAGACTCTAACATAATTATGTGGCAGGGGCCTCCAGGTGCTGTAGGATACTGTGGAGGCACAGAGACACAGCATCCTCTACAGACCTGTTAGCTCGATAGGCAAACTGGAAGTTATCCATCTCAACATTGGACAGGCGATTACAGACAATGCGTTCAAATATTTTCATCACGACAGAGGTCAAGGCGACAGGCCTGTAGTCATTCATGCTAACAGCATTAGGCTTCTTAGGGACAGGTATAACCACAGCAGATTTAAAACAAGCAGGGACTTTGCATAGTGTAAGAGACCAGTTAAAAATACCAGTAAAGACAGGAGATAATTGGTGGGCACAGTGCTTTAAAGTAAAAGCAGAGACCTGATCTGGGCCTGCTGCTTTCCTGCTGTTTTGTTTAAGGAGGAGGGTTCTTAATTCTTGCTCACTAATTGTAAAGGGGTCTGCATCCCTTGCCAAACACCCTTGGTGTCATTGGCACGTAGCTTGGCTAGCAGACTGTCATTATATTTGGCTTTAGCTTTTTTCACAGCATGTTCAAACTCATATCTGGCCAATTTACAAGCCTCTTTGTTGCCACTCTTAAAGGCTTCATTTTTCTTTGAGCAGAGGGTTTTAACCTCTTTACTGAACCAAGGTTTGTTATTGCTAAAAACAGTAACAGTCTTAGATGGGATACAGAGAGACTCAGAGAACTTCATGTAGGAGGTAACTGTGTCAGTATACTCATCCAGGTCATCGCATGCATCTTGAAAAACAGACCAGTCAGTTCAATCAAGGCAGGCACTCAGGCTATCAGCAGCCTCAGGGGACCATTGTCTTACAGTCTTAGAGCAACGCTTGTGGGTCTTCAGCTGCTGACGATACTGGGGGATCAGTATAAAATGAATACGAGAAGACTCGACCCGGCAAGTCTTCTTCACCTTTGGCGAGATTTCTTCCCCTTTTGGCGAATCTTCTTCACTTTCCGGGTCGAGTTCTCTCTGAGAACTGAGAACCCGGAAAAGACATCTCTCTTCCACAGTGAATGAAGCGCAGTGATACCTGATTTATTCTGCCTGATATACAAGCTCACAACGCGTCGTGAGCTAACGTTGTGAGCTTGTAGATCAGCCACCCCCAGCATGCGGAGATGCAGGCTCTGAGAACATTCAGAAACTTGCAGCTGCAGCTGCTGAAAGTGCCCCGAAAAGTGAAGAAACCCGCCAGAATGTGAAGAAGAGTCGCCCCGCGGCGAGTGTCTTCACATTCTGGCGGGTTTGCTTCACGTTTTGGCGAGTTGTCAAGATAACTCGCCAAAAAGGGTAAATGTGGTGAGTCTTCTTGTTACCGTGCTGTAGCACTGGTCAAGAGTTTTCTCACCTCTAGTGGCAGCGTGGATCTGTTGTTTATACCGCGGAAGCGACTTCCTCAAGTTAACATGATTCGGATCTCCCATAATAAGGACAGCTGAATGTGGATGGGCATTTTCCAATTCCGTGATATGTGCAGCTAGCTGTCGGGCAGCTGACATTGCTCCAGCCTGTGGGGGGATGTACACAGCTGCAGTACCAAGATGATTGAAGCGAATTCCCTCGGGAGGTAGAAGGGTCTGCATCGGATGCTAAGAGACTTGAGCTCTGGCGAACATGATCAGTGTAGAACTTTAGAACTTTATGTTTACATAAAATGCTATAAGTCTAGTAGTCTACCTAAACTGCCATCTAAGTCTACATAAAATGCTGCCTAAGTTACATAAGTTGAGCTTTTGCATACGCCTGTAGGAGGTCGAGGCTAGGGCAAGTACTACGGAAAGTGCTATATGGGCTAAGATGGCGTCTGAAGAGGTGCATTTTCAGACTGGGAGTGAATCTGTAGTTCTGACTTCTGATTGCAAGTGCATTCCGTAGTTTTGGAGCCAGAAGGGAGAAGAGTTTGGGACATGTGGAGCGTTGTCCCAGCGTTTTTAGCGAGGGTACTTGCAGCTTCCCTGCGTCGGCTGATCTGAGCGCTTGGGAGGGTTTGTGATCAGACTTGCAAGATATGGGGGTGCCATACCTTTGGTTGCTTTGAATGCCAGTTCGACCTGGGCACTAAGACTACAACTCCCGTACTACTGCTACTGCTGGTAGGCCTACTGTAGACCTACCAGCAGTAGCAAAATAATGCTAAATAATAGATTTTGAATATAAAGTATATTTGTGCAGCCACAGTGCTGGGTAAAGATGAAGAGTTGCTGACTCGTGTCATGGAGTGGTGCGAGGCCAAAGACCACGCCGGGGTCAGAGGAGAAGCTAACCGCCTGCTGGCTGCCCTCATCAGACACAGCCGCAACCCCGTGAGTCGCACGCACACGCACATACACACACACACCCACACACACACACACACACACACACACACACACAAGCCTGATCTCCGAAATAAGTAAACATGTACGGAATTGCAATTCCTTAACATATACGACTAGAAAATCCCCAAATCCGTACATATGACACTACTACTGTTTTGACCGTGACAGAGGCGTGGCTTTCACTAGTACGGAAGTGCTATTTCTCTGTGGCTGGGTAAGTTCGGGTTTAACATTATTTACTATTCTTCCCATATCGGGTTACAACTCGGACAGGGCTGAATCAGCTCTACCGAACTTCGCAACACTCGACACGGCAACTCCCGTGGCTTAAGTTTGGTAGAGACGGCGACCCTCCGTCATTGTCTATGGGGAGGATTTCAGAGTCATAATAATGTACAGATTTTTGGCTTTTCTAGTCGTGTATGTATACGGAAATGCAATTCAGGTATTTCTGTGAGATATACACACACACACACACACACACACACACACACACACACACACTGCACACACCAGTTAATTCCGACGCCTTATTGAGACTTGACTTCTTCCTCTCTGGACAGGAAGTGATCCGTGCCGTGACCAAAGCCGACGGGGTGCGACACCTCATCTCCATGGCAACCAGCGAACACGTCATCATGCAGAACGAGGCCCTGGTCGCCCTGGCCATAGCGTCTGCTATCGACATGGGTGAGAGAGAGACACCCACCATGATGGTGTTTCTCACTGTGAGAGAGAGACACTCCTGTTTCTCACTGTGAGAGAGAGACACTGTCTCACTGTGAGAGAGAGAGAGACACCCCGCTGTGATGCTGTTTCTCACTGTGAGAGACACCCACCATGATGGTGTTTCTCACTGTGAGAGAGAGACACTCCTGTTTCTCACTGTGAGAGAGAGACACTGTCTCACTGTGAGAGAGAGACACCCCGCCGTGATGCTGTTTCTCACTGTGAGAGAGAGACACTTTCTTCAGGGCCCACTTGGGAATCTCAACGCCGTTCACACCGGCCCACCCGTCAGACCACTATAAACACATTTCGAGCCATACCTGTATCAATACGGGTTACGAAGGTTATCTCTTGACTGCCACGCCCGTAAATATATACGGGTTACGACACCCGTTTACGGCAGGCTTCTTACGGCAGCCGCCTATGGCCTGAAACGGCGCCATCTTGAAACGAACAAGAGAAAACCAACCAGTTAAAAACGGTCATCCGATCTCCATAGAGTCCCATAATGGCTGCGATCTTCAGCGGAGTATATCTCGGAATTAATCCTCAGATTTGGTGAAATGAGAAAAAGTATGATCTTAGGATATGCCAATACAATGATCGTGCTTCGCTCCGGTTAGCATATTATCGTCTTGCATGCTAGTTTGGGACCCGATTGAGCGACGGACAGGATGTGGCTCTTACGTCCGGTCACAGGACCCACGCTTTGTAGTTTTTTGTTGTTTTCGCGTGGCAAAACATGCCGGCACGGAATGTGAGACATATGAACCAATGTGGAGTTGTAAATGATAGTACGTCTGCAGACGTAACAATGTGTTACAAATGTAACACAATCATACAAATGTGAACAAGAAATGCACTTTCTGTTTACTTCTGTCTCTCGCTGTGTGTGTGTGTGTGTGTGTGTGTGTGTGTGTGTGTGTGTGTGTGTGCATGCGTGCGTGCGTGCGTGCGCGTGAGTGTAATGACATGGTGCCTTTGCGTGATTCGTTCCAAGAAGCCAAACTGCTGCCCACGTTGCAGCAGATGCTGGAGGACCCTGCGGGCGCGGTGGAGGTCAAGTTCAGCGCTCTAGGGGTCATCTGCAGCATGGCCAACTCTGGTACGTTCCTTTCTACACTTCGGACCAAACATATGCACGCAGTGTGTGTGAGGGACAACTAAATCACTCAAACCAGTGGTGATTTCGGCGATTAGAACTGACGAAACAACCTTTTTTCACTGACGCACAACAAAATAAAAATCACACCCGTGTGAAGTGAGGGGCTAATTGATTAATCCAGGGTTCCACCACTCGTAATACGCTAAACCCGCTATTTACTTGCGCAAGGAGAGCGCGCAAGTAATATTTTCGCCCGGTCCGTATGCACCGTCCCAGCCAACCCGCCACTTTTGATGCGTATGCAAATAAAACAGCAAATTTGTGCCTGATTTGCTGGGACCAGATTACATACATGACCATATTTCTTACGTCATCATTGAGAGCTAGTCCTACATATACTATATATATAATCTGTAAAATAAAATAGCAAATTGTGCCTGATTTGCTGGGACCAGAGTACATGGTGTGTATGACTAACTCTCAATGATGACGTAAGAAATATGGTCATGTATGTAATCTGGTCCCAGCAAATCAGGCACAAATTTGCTGTTTTATTTGCATACGCATCAAAAGTGGCGGGTTGGCTGGGACGGTTTTTGGCGCAAAGTAACCACAGTATACTGCTAATCAACTTACAAATTATATATAGTATATGTATGACTAGCTCTCAATGATGACGTAAGAAATATGGTCATGTATGTAATGTTGTCCCAGCAAATCAGGCACAAATTTGCTGTTTTATTTGTGTAGTATTTCGCAACCATACCCTAGGATTGGGCAAGGGCTAAACAGGACGTAATATTTCAAATATCCATATTCATAATTTATGAATTTTGGATTATTCAAATATTCAAATATAATAATTATATTGCTGACGTCACTGTAATGTAACATGAGTTATTGGGACAGACTTGCAATAAATATTCCAATACTGTATCGACCATAAACATAGGATACATAGGACACAACCACTTCTTAATTAAAATCATCAATTTATTAAAAATAAACAAATGTAAAACATGGATAGAATGAACCAGGTTTAAGTGGTACTTTTGGTCATAGTAAGTGTCAATTAATGCGTTTACGGACAGGCAAGCCCTGTCATCAAAGGCATGCGATCATATCTCTGATGATCTCATCGAAAATCCTCTAGAATTAAGTGAGAAACATCAGTTTTGAAATAAAATTAAAATAAAACGATTTTAGTACGCCCACCGGAAGTAGGCTAAAGTGTTAGTAAAATAAGGTAAACTTTAGTTTAGGATATCATGTGGAGAAAGAGAATAAACAGATCTTGGCCGGGTAGGCTAAGATCGAGTGGCTTATGGATAAGCTGTAGTGATGAACTGAGGAGAGACAGAATGTCCGCCCAGAGGCACGAACCAACACATTCACATCCCCATTCGTTGTGTGCCATAACTTCATGTTCAGTTTCATACAACCTTTTCGCCGGGTATCAGAGGCTGTCGGCATGTGCCGTCGGTTTTGCTCATGGGTTGAGCAGTGTCCCCTGACCCCAAACTGTGTACCCCCAGGGGTAACCCAGTGTTTTGAAGGCAGTGGCCTGTTGTAGCCAGAGGGGAGAAACTGCTTTTCCCCCCAGCCTTCCATCTTCCACAGCCAGATTGCCACTGTGGACCGGGGCGTGCCGACAGCACGCACAGGAGAGACGGCAGGAGATTCGGAGTTGGTCGTTGGCAGGCTGGCGACATGGCCGCAGAGAGAGTAGCAGAGCAGGGAGTTGTCAGGCTGGAGCATGGCTTTCCCGGTCAGTCCACCGTCTCCTGTGAGTGGCATCTCACAGGGTTGTAGAAGGTTGCGTGGTGATTGCAGTAGTATATAGTACAGTACACAGTGATTTGAAGTACTTATAGGTGTGCAAGCCAAGATTTTCCATGTGCAGTCTGTGACCTCTAGTGGTGGTGTAGTGAAATTACATTTTATTTTCACTATCTGAACATAAATAGCAGTATTATATTAAATACAGCTAATGTATGTAGGAGGAATGATGTCACTTGACAAAGAGCAACACAGCAACGTCCACACAATACAATCAGGGGATGGTTTAACTAACAGTAGAAAGGAGCTACATTAAACGACCAACGTTTACTGTGAAAATCCCCCTAAATCACAAATAATCAAGGCTAAGATTATAAATAACGTTGATATTGATTTGAATTCATAAGGCCCAGGCCCAGATCATACATTTGTGTGATATAATTTATCAACTAACATGGCTCATCTGAAGAGAAGTAAGAGCTTCTCTGCATCTATGTGCATTTGGACCAAGTGTTTGTCACAAAAAGTGCAGCTAAAGGTTTTTCGCTGCTCTGGTTTTCATGTGTGTTTTTAGATAGCACATGCTGGGATTGACACCAACACCTGCCCACCTGCCCAGGGCAGGTAAATAAAATGGTGGCGCACGGACAGCTGATGTTTGCTACTACCAGGTTGCCCAACCAGGCAAGTGCACATTTTGAGTGGGGATGCAACCATCTTTAGTTCGCTATAAATACAACACAATATATAACTGTCTTGAACGTGGTCAGAGCGCTCTGCATCTCTCCCTCTCTCTACCAAGTTCCTCCCCCACCCCCCCACCTGCCACCACAAACACACACACACACACACACACACACACACACACACACACACACACACACACACACTGAGCGTGAAGTGCCTATGGCACGTGCTCCGACGAAAACAAGCTCACATCACAGGTCACCATGAGTTTTCTCAAGCCAGAGCTCAGAATTGCGACCATTTTGGTTGCAAATGCACCTGAAATTGCGACATTTTTTATTCGGGAGCACCTATGCGACTGTCCATTATTTCTGTGGTGCATGTCAAACTGGGATTCCTTGAAATTATATTATCTTTTCAAATGGGGGTCTGTGGGCTAATAAGTGTAAATGTCGGGGTCCTTGCCATGAAAGTTTCCCTACCATGCATTTGTAAGAATACTTTCATGTTATAGTGCTGTTTTTATTCATTAAAAAAACAAACAAGAATTGATTAAATCAATTAATTACCAGCTGCATTATTATTATTATCTGCGGGGGTCCGCTATAACTGCCTGTGTCAGTTTCAGCGCAGAAGTTTAGGTAGTGTGGAGTCTTGGTGGGGAATGAACAGGCAGAACAGGGTATTGCAGCACTTCAAAACGCTGTTTATTAGCAAGAAGGTTGATTATGACAGTTAGATCACAATGAGACGCTCGACATCCGTCTCTGGGTAGCATTCGCAAGCGTACAGTATTATTGGCTTCACAGGATTCCTTCGATCGCCTGGAGTAGGGTGAGAAACATCCGTTAGTTTCAACTTAGATTATACAGTCTTCTTCTTACGGCACGACTCCACACTGGAGGGCTCGTTATAAAAAGAAACGATAAGAATAATAATAATATGACGGCGGAGCCTTGCTTCGTGACGTCGTCAGTATTTAGCCTTTACTGTAGCGTATCTTCTCCCATAGCGGGTTCAGCTCCGAGCGTGCACCTGCCGTTTAGCCCACCGGCGTTCAATACAACGAGAGCCTGCTTGCTAGGCAGTCCTCGAAGAATAGTCTGTGTGGAATTAAATAGGTTTCCTTCCGACCTTTTAGTATGGGTTCCAGTTGTCTTCGCTGTGGCAGGGCTGCCCCCCTGTTGCGTCGCGATAACTGTGAACTCCTGGAACTCCCGTTCCTAATTCACTCATTCATCCGTGTCGTCCGAGGTCTCTGTCCCGCGGACATTCCCTGGCCCGATCCTGAAAGCCTGTGACGGGGAGAGTGACAGTTAAGGCATGCAGAGATATATACACAGGAGTGTGTGTGTTTGGTGAGAGCGTGTGTGTCTGCTTACCCCCCGACGGTTTGTGCGTGCGTGCCTCCGTGAGCGCTTGTGTGTGTGAACCAGCCGCTGTCAGACCGACTACTAAGTCTTCCTTTTATACGCCGGGTGTGGCCGCTTGCTGGTTTGGGCGCGGTCCGTCCATCAGCTCAATCTGGTGGAGGAGGAGGTTCGGGACGTAGACCTCCCCTATTAGGCGGCCGAGGGCGTGTCTTACGATCCGAGGCGTCTTCTGTCTGACAGCTTGTCTGGTTGCCCTGGCAACGCACTTACCATCGCGGGGTGTCGCTCGCGAGACCCCACAGTAGGAACCAACATTCTCTAAGGCCTCTCTTTACCCTGTATGGGTCTTCATGTGTCTTTTTAGACTACATATGCGACTATAGCCATTGCTACAAACTACACAAATAAAAGACTTTCCCCCCATATGAGTCCTCGTGTGCTTCTTTAGATTAGACATGTCACCAAAGCCTTTGCTACAAACTGTACAAGTAAATGGCTTTTCCCCTGTATGAGTCCTCATGTGTTTTTTCACATCACCCATGTGAATACAGCCGTGGCCACAAACTGTACAAGTAAATGGCCTTTCTTTCGTATGAGTCCTCATGTGTCTTTTTAGATCACCCTTTTGAATACAACGGTAGCCACAGACTGTACAAGTAAATGACTTTTCCCCTGTATGGGTCTTCATGTGTCTTTTTAGAATAGTCCGGTTTATAAAGCCTCTGCAACAAACCTCGCAAGTAACAGGCCTTTCCCCCGTATGAGTCATCATGTGTGCCTTCACAGATCCCTTATGACTAAACGTTTTGTCACACACTGTACAACTAAAACGTGTCTCCCCTGTGTGACTCTGCTGCATGGGGTGAGTTTCTGTCAGGTCCTCCTGGGACATCTCGTTGCTCAAAGTCGATCTCTGTCCTTCCACGACATTGTGTGACTTCGGGGCGTTTAAAGGCTCCCACTCATCTCTGTCTTCAGTGATGTCAGATTCAGAACAGTGTGAAGAGAAGTGGTGCTGGTGGTCACCAGACTCACCACAAGTTGGATGTGATGTCGTTCCACAGTCCTCCACATCTGCTGGTCTTTGAAGTAGCTCCTCCTGTTCCTCTCTAATGTGCGGAGGCTCTGGGTCCCTGTGGACCAGACTGGGGCTCCTCTCCTCTTCAGAGGGAACCTCCTCTTTACATACAGGGATGTGCAGGACATCTAAGGGAAAGAGATTAAGCCATTTAATTTAATATGATTGAGACCAGATTCTACTAAATGTCTTCTAAATCATGACAGTTATCTAAAAATGTTTCTATGTCAGTGGTTCTCAAACTATTTAATGTCAAGGACCCCAACAATTATATGTAATTGGCCGCCGACCCTCATCTGAAAATATGTTCCGGGGGACCCACCCCCTCCGAGTCAAAAGTAAGGACATCTCACCCAGAAAGTCCGGACAACTCACCGGGGTGAGATGTCTCTACTTTCGGGGTGAGTTATCCACTAGTCCCCAAAAAACTGTACGTCTCTGGGAGAGCTGTCCGTCTCTTCCCTTTACCAACTCACTCCCGCGGAAAGTAGACATCTCACCCGCCATGTCAGAAAGTGAAGACAACTCACCAGGGTGAGTTGTCCAGTATTCCTCGGAGAACACACTACACAGAGGCTTGACAGTCCCATAACGTTAAGTAAGTAGGAAAGTAAGTACATTTTATTTATAAAGCATCTTTCGAAACAATGTTACAAAGTGCTGTACAATGGACACAATCAAGTTAAAACAAGACCTAATAGTGAAATAAATAATAATACAGTAAATAATACACTACAAGGATTAAAACAAAACATAAACAAGAGGGTCAGATAACATGTTTACGAGTTTACGAAACAAAAATGTTTCTTTAACCTGCTCTTAAAAATGTCGACTGACGAAGACGTTCTTCTAAATTCTAATCTAAAGCTATGGACCAGAACTATAGTGTTGAACGTATGTAAAAATGTGTTTTGACAACGGAGCATGAACCAACCTGCTCTGTGTAGTCTGATGCGTGGCTGTAGCATCACGTCCAGCAGTTTGTTCTGTCTCCCCAGCAGAGTGTCTTGTGTCTCCATCTCTCTCTGGAAGAGGTTGCACATGACCTCTGCGGCCACACTGAGGCGCTCCAACACAAAGACTCTGACATCAAGCTTGACACTACAACCCTTACCCGCTGCTGTTTTCCCAAAACGTACACTATGTCCTCTCCCACCGACGTCATGTGTTCATTTATCTTCAGCCTTACAGACTCCATTGGACACGTTTTAGTTTTACCTCCTGTTCACCATGAAGCCCTCTAGTTCCTACCGTAGTAATAATATAAAGGTATCTGTTCCTTGTAATACGCTTTTATAATGCGTAAAGGCACAAAGATGTGATCACCACAACATGCTACTGAAAATAAACAAAGCTAATTTACTTCCGTGTCTGTCACTATGGTCTAGCTGTCAACGTGTTTCAAGCATGCGCACTGCGCAGCAAAGGATACAGACACAGTTGTCTTTCCCCGCCTGGTGGAGGAGCAGTGTAACTGTTACTGAATAAAGATTGGATGGGTGGGATCACTGGGATGTATGGATGTCTATGGGACAGACAGACAGACAGACAGACAGACAGACAGACAGACAGACAGACAGACAGACAGACAGACAGACAGACAGACAGACAGACAGACAGACAGACAGACAGACAGACAGACAGACAGACAGACAGACAGACAGACACTTGTATCTCCATTATTTATATTATGTATGATAGTCATCATAATCCAGTGTAACAAAAGTGAAACAACACATAATGTGGTATCGCTCGCAACACGTTGAATATATGGTTGTCATTCCATCACGCCTCGTACACAAACCTTGGATACTAGCCATAGCCTACATGGAGAACACTGGATCATCACCTAGATATGCATATATGGAGCGGGGCAGCAACTCTACATCTGACCTCAAACCATTAGATCTCCATACCTGTTCTTTCCATAATTGATCCTCCTCCACCCTTCCTTCCTCTTCGATGTCTCCCTTTTGACTGATACATGTCCATTCAAACTCTAGACGGGTCTGCCACAAAGTTATTTATTGTGCAGCCCCGGCAGCCGGCGAAAACTAGAGTTCTCAACAGGCCCCTATACCTGGGCCCTGATCAAACCCTGTACACTCAAGACACGCTCCATATATGGCTAGTACAGTACGTTCCATATGTTGATCTGACCCCCCCATGCAAAAGCGCCAGCGCTCGCCCAGCAGTCTGCCGTTATACCCAGGCGGATGCGTTGCACGCGACCTCGCCCATAGGGCTTTCCATTTCCCTTGATTCCTTCCATTCTGAATTATGTTTAAAACCTATATCACAAGTGTGATATAGGTGTTTCCACACGCCAGGATGATATGAAATAATACCTTTTCATAAAGGCCTATGTATGTGGTTTTTGTTTAGTTTTTAACCTACACAGTTTGTGTGGAACTTTGTGTGGAATGTGTTTCCAAACAGCTGATAGGAGTTGACAGAATTCCTGGACTTGAATATAGCATGATTGTTTATAGACACCTTTATTTTATTGTAGAAATATTGGATTGTTTTATTACCAGAAACAGACGTGATGTAATTTCACCCTGAGGCCACAAGAGGGCAGCTGAAGTATGAGCAATAAGCAAAGCTGTTGATGTATGTTCACTTAGGCCATTCACAGGTACCAAACACCAATCAATCAAGCAAATGTTTGGTAGTTTTTTTGGGCCACCACAATGCTTTTCCAACGGGAGTCACATGGTTTGATCAAACATTTGTGTTTGATTGCTGATTGCTGGTGGTGTTCTGCCCCTCCCCCCTCATCAAACACAAATGTTTGGTCAAACCATGTGACTCCCATTGGAAAAGCATTGTGGTGGCCCAAAAAAACAAAATAAAACGACCAAACATTTGCGTGATTGGTGTTTGGTACATGTGAATGAGGCCTGTGAGACAGTGGTGGACAGTTTGGCAGAAGGTTTAGAGAATGGTTCTGGTTAACAAACATACATTTATTTTTAAACAGAAGGAGATCCAAGGCACTCTGCAGTCAGGTAAAAAAGGCCTTTATTTATAATGGTATCAGCTCGGCAAAGAGCATTAAAAAACGACCAACACGTTTTGGCTGTCCAAGCCTTCGATCGATCGATTTATGTTTATGTAATCAGTACAGTATGTCAGTATCATTAGTATAATTAGTTGCAGCACCCTGACTGTTTAGCCTGAATAAAACACAGTCTTCGTTCATTCATTGGTGAAATGTGTAGGGCAGGTCTGGTAGGCTATAGGCTGGGCTGCACACCCAAGTGTATATGGGAACAAAATATCATGTAACACATAAAAAAGAAAAATCACTAAACATGTTATAAAAAGCATTACTATAGGGACACGTATACTTACTGCATGAATACACAGTAGGAGAAGACCAAATATAAAACTATGTAGGCTAATAATATAAAACGACAATAATAGGCTTTCTACTTCAGTTCAATAAGTCAAGACATTTACTTGAGATTGTTTTGGCTACTCTACATTAAGACTGCACTGAGCCATGCACTGAGCAGCATGCTAAACGACTTCCCTGTGGGTTAAATTGAATCATATATTCCAAAATAACTATAGTAGCTGATGATGGTTTCCTTTTACAGCCAAAAGTCTGACTCTGTAGCTTGTAGGTAGCTTGTACCTAGAAGCCTGTACAAGCAATTCAATTTGTTACATGTGATATCTTGTTAAGCTGTTGTGTTGTTCTATTAACTTCGTAGCAAGTGTGATGCAAAAGCAGGTCCATAAAGGGTAACAATTTATTTTGTTATCATTCATACATAGGCCATTAGGCCTATAGCATTTTCTGGGACTAACATTCAGCGAAAAGGCTACAAGCTCACAACACGTGATGTTAGCTTGTAGAAAGATCAGCAAAGCTATGTATTGCATCGCGAAAAGGGAGCCGGGGCCTTGAAAATGTGTCAACTAAGTATGATGCTGTGATCATTCTTGGTCCATATGGGCCTCCCATTCTATCAATGCTCTCTGCATATCTTGATAGCATGAGAGCTACCCCTTCTGTGTGTCGGGCGCACGTGGGTGAAATCACCCCTCAACTAGTCTTAACAGGCCATGTATGTATGTCGGACATTACTGATCCTAACCCTGACCTCACAGGGAAGCCATGGGTGAGTGATGGGACGTTCAACTAAGTATACACTTCACACAACAGTGGACGTTTCATCCAAACTGGTGATTTGTGAACAAACAGACCCGGATACTCTGTCCTGAGAGACGAGGGCCTTCCCAACCTGACCAAGCCAACACAGAGCCGTGTTCATTAGCTTCCGGAGGTGCCTCAGGAACTTCTTCTCCACAAAAACATACAGGATGGGGTTGAGACAGCTGTGCGAGTAAGCGACGGCCTCTGTGATTTGTAAAGCCAATCTAATTGCCTTGCTGCTCTCGCATGTTGTGTGTACGTGAAGTAACTCCAAAGCTTTGAAGAACGAAGCAACGTTATATGGCACCCAGCAGAAGAAAAACACAACTACAACGACGACAACCATGCGAATGGCCTGTTTCGTGGACGACTGGCTGGACAGGAGCCTCCTAACGATCTGGACATAGCAGAAACCCATGACGGCCATTGGAATCAGTAAGCCAACAATGTTCATCTTGAAGAGGCCGAAGATGCTCCAGAAGTGCCTGTTCTGTGTTGCGGTGCCATTCCCATGATGTCCAGTGTATAAGGGAGCGCAGAAAAAAAATGTTTCGTCACTTGACGTCGGGGCCTCTTGTACCTGAAGAAAAGCTATGTCTGGAAAAGTGGCGATGACTCCAGCAAGCCACACAGCAGCAGCCACGGCCATTCCAATGGAGCGCGTCCGTGTTCTCAGCACGTGAACGGTGTGCACTATAGCCAGGTAGCGGTCGACACTCATCAGGGTGACGAAAAAGATCCCGCAGTAAAGGCCAATTTGGTAGGCACCCAGGACCACCTTGCACACTGCGTCCCCGAACAGCCACTGGTCCCGGGCTTGGTGGGCCAGGAAGGGAAGGGAGCACACTAGGAGGAGGTCAGCGAAGGCCAGGTTGAGGAGGCACACGTCGGTCATGGTGCGGAGCTTCTCCCGAAATAGGATGACCCACAGGACCAGCACGATCCCTGGGAGACCCACCACGAAGAACAGAGAATAGAGCACTGGGAGGAAGTGTGAGCCGTGAAGTCCATATACACATCTGCCAAAGTCTCCCTCGGGGTATTCTTCATAGTAGTAGTAGTCAGTGGGGTCTACAGAGACGTCTCCACTAAAGGATTCAAAAAGAGTATATGGATTAGATGCATTTTTTAAATGAAAGTCTTCAGTATATGGGCCTACTGTATATTAGGCCTTGTTCTGAAAGAAACCAATATAGCCCAAGACATCATGACTAATAGCTGTGTATAGGAAATATGAAGCACTGTGACAATCTGCAAAAATATCCTTTCATACCCAACACATTATAAACTAGAAAAAGTGCCCTACTGGGCACAGGTCTCCACCAGGATGAGCAGATGTGAAGAATTCCAGGCAAAGGTTTTTCCTTGGCCTCTAGGGAGTTGGCATACAAAGTTATCCACAGATCCGTGCAGTTAGAGGTAAAAACACTTTTCGGCCAGTTATAGCGCCACCTTGAGGCTGAGTTGAAATTGTTCATGTGGCATTTCGTCCTCTGCCTAGTGGGAATGTGGGTGCACAATTTGACGGAAATCACGCGATGTGTTCATGATTTGCAGCATTTTGTTTGAAACTGAGCACTCCTGTGAACTTTGGAAGCCAATCTTAACCAATCAGGATGGAGTCTGAGAAATCTGAAAGACCGGTTTCGTTGAATGGCTCTAGAGAGACTGTGTACCAATTTGCGTGATGTTTGGACAAAATCTGTAGGTGTACTGTGCAAAAACTTGTTTTGCACAAAGCGGCCTCCTGGTGGCGCTATAACAGGCCGTTCTGGAAATGTGAAAGACTGGTTTAGTTGAATGGCTCTAGAGAGACTGTGTACCAATTTGCGTGATGTTTAGACAAAATCTGTAGGTGTACTGTGCAAAAACTTGTTTTGCACAAAGCGGCCTCTTGGTTTGCGCTATAACAGGCCGTTCTGGAAAGTTTGGGGCAGAGGTTCATCGTTGGCATCCAGGGAGTGTGTGTGCAAAATTTGGCATCGACCGGGTTAACGGTGGCCGAGATTAGCTGCTAACGGACACACACACACACACACACACACACGGACACGCGGACGGACGGAGTGCAAAACATACTCTCCCCCTAGCCTTCGGCTGGTGGAGACAATAATAGGGGTGTAACGATATAGACAGGCCGCTAACTGTATCTATATATTGATTTTAATTTAAAAATGTAAGTATATTGATGTGTAAACAGCGAGTATTGTATAGTTTAACTTGGTATCGTATCGTTTTTGCAATGTAAATAATCAGTATTGAATCGTAAATAATACATTTTATCAATACTAAGTACTTTTTTAAGAAGAAAAAATGGGTTTCATTACTTTTCCATTCCATATTGCTACACTTGGTCTATGAAAGATGTGTGGATTATCTGTGTTCAAGGCGTTGGGTTTGTCCATCTATATTAACAAGTGAGAAGTTGTCACGTGGCGCAAGCTGTGCGCAAGCGAACTAGCCAATGAAAAGATGTGCGCATGAAAACAGTTCGCAACCCCCCCCCCCCCCCCCTCCTCTTTGGCTGCTGTAATGTGATCTCCCCTATGGATCTCCCTCCGTCTCCGCAGAGAAACCTTACCTATAGTCGCCTCACCATTTAGCTTATTCCTTCTAAATCTCTGCATTTAAAATATAGGTCGCTCAGCGAATGTCTTAGTTACATTAACATCAAGCAGGACGCGAGATTTTTTTCCCTAGGATAGCTCAGGCAAGGAGCGCTGTGATTGGTTGTCAGTGGAGTAGGAAGCACTGGGTTGTGTTTTGGACTGCACACAAGTGTTCATGCCTACTAGTACTCTAACCCTAACCCTAACTCTAACCCTAACTCTAACCCTAACCCTAACCCTAACTCTAACCCTAACCCTAACCTAAACATAACCGCAAGCAGGGGAGCAACGCATCCTTCATTCACCAACCTTAATCCAGTTTTTTTAATGCAACCTTAATCCAAAAACTATTAAAAAGTCAGCGGTTGTAAAAATAGTGGCAGCAGTGGGGCGCGAACCAGCGAAGTATTATTACAAGTCAGCGGAGTAGTCCACTAGGCTAGCAAGGCAGCTGGCAGAATGGGGTTTACTTTATATTAGAAGGTGAGGTTCCGCCCGCGCGGGTGGCGCTTTCCTTGACTACTAGTAGTAGGGCGGGGCGACTACTAGTAGCCGGCGTGGTAAAACGAGCGCTCCTTGCCTGACCTATCCTAGGGAAAAAAATTAAGCATACAGCACCACAACAGTCAACACGGCTCTGACCAGGGTTGCCACATTGACTGAGAGGGAAACAAGCAACCAGGTCTATGAAAATGTTAACAGGCCAGATCAAGTCAGAAACTGTCAAACATCATTGTCCAATGTTGTTTTAGAGCAGTGGTTCTCAAACATTTTCATGTCATGGACCACTAATATTCTATATATATAAATATTTATATATATATATATATATATATATATTATATATATTATATATAATATATATATGTACTATATATATTTACTATATATACACACCGGTATATATACAGTGTACACAAACCGTATATCTAGGTGTGCCCCCATATTTTTAGGCTATGAAAAGTGTGCCCTGGGACAAAAAAAGTTTCACACATATTTAATGTATTTCCATTTATCATATCGTCAACCATGTATCGTGATGCGTATCGTATCGCTGTTAAAATGTATCATTACACCCCTAATAAATAATCATAATTGTAGCACAAGAAACACCCAGAAACATTTGTCACTGTCATAGCTTTACAAGTACAGTACAAATCCTACATAGAGACATACATACTCTTACCCATGCGTGTCAATGTGTGATGACATGTCACTGACAGCAGGGGTGGTTGTGGCTGCGGTCGTCCATCTGGAAGATATTCAAAAATAAATGAGTACTTTCAGGAGACAAATGATATCTGGCATGTGCTGTGTGATTCGATCTTTAGGTATGCGGTCAAGTGCAAGCCTGGCTCAGGGAGTAGGACGCCCCTGCCTAGGCACTTTGGACTTATCATCATGTCCTGTGTTTTTCTAAATCATTTGTAGCACAGTATAAAAACAATACAATAAAACATACTACAGATATGAGGTGCTAGGATGAGGCAAGAAGCCCAAGGGCCTTATATGTCTTATATATGTCTTATATGCCTCTATATGTAAGATAAAATAAAACCATTTAGAACATGATTGTCAACAATTTACAAAACATGATTTCAGAATAAAGAAAATATATAAAAGATCTAAACATGATTAGAATACTTTATACTTATATCTAAGTGACATCATATGATTAGAGAAAAGAGAGTATAGGCCTATACAAAACACAATTAAGTTATCTGGTCAATCAGAACAACCTTTCCTTTGATTTGCTCCTTATTGATTTGCCTACTTTTAGCATTTAATTGAGCATTAATGTTCCATAAATGTTCCTGTTATCTCCCTCAATGCCTCATGCCAAAATGAAACAGAAAAACTGGACATTTGTCTCAGAATTATTGAAGTTGGTACAACGCATGTTCAGGAGGAAGACCACGCTTACAAGCTAAGATCGTTGGCCTCCTCTGCCACCATGCCACGCTAACTCTCTCCCTAGCCGCAGGTACCAAGCTCAATCATCTACACCATTTACCTGCCATGGTTACCAATGCCAGCTCCACCCTCACCACTCACCGAGACCTCACTGCCATGGCAACCACCAGCTCTCTGCCCTATCGCTGCCCCCGCTGCATCAAGGGAAGAGTATATATGCCAGCCTGTTCCACCAGCCACTCGTGCATCGTATCTCGTAACCCTCCCTCCCTCCCTCCCGCTTCTGTTACTAACTCTCGTTCTCCAGTTTCAGGTTCCGACGGGGGTCTCGTATTGGGGGCGTGTCCGTACACAACCAGAAGGACGCCCCGCTACTCAGACCCCATGCCAAATACTCAGGGTATTCTACCCCCCCGGAACCGGGCCCTCGACACCCCCTCCCCCCACAGGGCTACGCCCTATCATCCTCCACTTCCCTCCCAGGGGCCTAGTCTCACTAACATCCTCCTCCCCTCACTCCCTCAAGATTCCCTCTGTAGCTCCAAATCATCCTCTCATCCTCACTCCCCCTCCCCACCCCCTCCTTTCACTCATTCATCCGGCCCCTCGGAAACCTCCTACATCCTCACACCCCCTACCCTTCCCCTCTTCCCAACCCGACATCCTCCTCCCTTCCCAAGTTCCCCCCTTCCCGAACGGGACTCATCCTCACTATCAGTCAAGGCCCTCCAATGCATATCAACTATGCATCAATCTACTCATGCATCATTCCAATGCATCATTCATTCAATGCATCTCATTCCTATGCATCATTCCTTCTCATGTTCCACCTTTTCTAAATAAATGCTAAACCATGTTAAACGATGTTCGATTGTGTGTGTGGTCTGTACTAGTGAATGTATAGTTAAGACTTAAGACCATATTTTACATGATCCTATTTGTGGAAATTCACTATGGCAACCAATATGCCAGATTAAATATACATGTGCCAATATTTCAAGTTGGGAACATCAACATTTGTTTACTATAGGCTACATCTTGAAGATGTATATAGAAGATAAAAATGAAAATTTTAGAAAAAATATATCAATAGGGTGCATGGGGGAGGTCGGGAGGAGGAGTTGTGATCCATTTTAGGCGAATAAAAAAAGAATGTGTTTATTTTGATTTTTATGCACTATATGATGGAACCATGGCCATCTTCATATCAATGTTGGTTTAAAGTTTTTATTTTTCACAGGCGAAAATCCAGGACGGACACAACAAGACAAAAAACTGTCGTAAGTCCACACTATTGATCCATAATGTATACAGGCTATGATAAGGGTTCAGGACAACGAGGCCTTTTCGTGGAGGGGTCAGAATGAAATTTGGACTTGTTTTTCGTCTGTGGTATAGGCCTAGGCTACTTTAAAAAAAACCTATATGGCAACCAAATTCGTTGGGTATAGTAGGTTAGAAAAATATATCTTTCGGGTGCATGGGACCCCTCCTTCCTACCAGACTATAATGGGCCACTCAAAAATGTAAGACATGCAGATGATGCAGTTACAGCTTTCTCTCTCTCTTTCTCTGTGTCCCACGTGGTATACGTTTGTGTATCTCGTCATAAAAACAAACAAAAACATAAAGAAATGACAAGAAAGTGGGACAGACAGACAGACAGACAGACACTCACCTGACGGTGCTGTTGATAAAATATCTCATGGTAATGTCCATCATTGATTTAGCTGTTTCCAGAGATACCAGGCAAAACATACAAAACGAACAAATATTTTACATCCAGTTAGAAAGCTATAGAACAACAAAAACAAAACAAACAAACAAAAAATACTAGCTATTCACGCTCAGTGTTCTGTGAAACGAAGCAAAACAAAACAATACAATTGTTTTCAATACTGCCTAATGTGCCTATAGTCCCTGAAGCATTCCACACATCTCTGCCCAGATTTCTCCACTCCAATGTGCATGCGCCTCGTTACAGTTACAGCGACGACGGATCCGTGCTCTGTGTGTGCGTGCCTTCAGATAACGGCCGTCGCCATATAGACTATAGGCCTACTTAAGTGCAAATGTTGACCTTCCTTAACTGCTCTAGTGTAACTAACTCAACTCAACAGTAATAACAAAGAAAGACTGAGTCAGGAGGAGGGGAGGATGAGGCTCCAAACCAGACCATAGGTTACACCCAAACATTTAGGCTATAGCTACCAGCTGTGACTCGCCCGGACCCACAATAATTAATAGGAGTCACGATACACTAATCACATGTGTTGCCTTGGCAACATCGAAGCATCTTTTGAAAAATATATAAATGTAAGAGGAAATGAAAAAAAAAGGGAATTATTTAATCGCAACCCATTAAATTTGGTCTGCGACCCACACAGCAATGGCACAGTGCAGTCTGACTTTGTCCCCTCCCCATGCATCTCGATGACCTTTGTCCCTCCCCATCTCTCTCTATCTCCTGACCTATACCGTTATCAATAAAGGCCTAAAACCCCACAAATAAATCTTGTATAAGTGTTAATTTCTTCTTGGAAAGTTGAAACTACTGTAATAGTAGTTAAAAATAAAATACAAATACAAATAAATAAGGGTTTTCTTTTACTGTAGAGAGTGTCTTGTGTTTCTGTAGATGCAGTGTCTTTTTTCCGTTTATTATGGAAAATATGCTGTGGGGCCCACAGCCTTTCCCCAGGAAACAAGCTACGCAGGATTTCCATGCAAGTTCTCTGAGCCATATCCCCATAGCAACTTAGTTTTTCTTATACGCAGTGGAAAACTGATGTTTTACTTAAATTTCACTTTCAAAAAAGCTTTTTGTCATTTCATAGTCTACTCAAGCTTATGTGAACACCCAGGAGATTTTTTAAATTGCTCGATTCACGTATTTAGATATTTGATATTCATTTTCGCCCTGACCCTTTTTTCATGTATTACTTTATAGACAGCAATATTGTGTGTGTCCCCGCCCGAGCACGGAAATAGCATATTGTCACCACCAAGTGTCACTGTTGTGCAGCCTAACACACAGACAGATTGTTGTGAAAGATTTTTTTTTTTTTTAAACATTATTAAGTATGAGTATGAGTCACCAGAAAAAAGGATGGGTGTTCTTGATGAATCTATCATGGTTAAAATGGAGTTTGAAGTTATAATGGGTTTGTGTAGGAGCTAAAGTCGAATCAAGCAACATCAAAACATGGCCGGAGTGTTCACATAAGCGGCCTATACGTATAGGCTACAGTGCAACGGTACAAAAAGGTTAATGGGACCCCCTCCTTCCTACCAGACTATAATGGGCCACTCAAAAATGTAAGACATGCAGATGATGCAGTTACAGCTCTATTCTCTCTCTCTTTCTCTGTGTCCCGTACGTGGTATACGTTTGTATTAAATGGTTAATTAAGGGCTTAATTGGGCTTAATTAAGGGCTTAATTGGGCTAGAAATTGTAAATATTGAATTGACTCGAAGTCATGATTGTACTTAAGTCCAGTTACAGAACTTGAGTAGGCTACATGTCATTTTTTTCTTCATTTTTTTTTTTACGCCTTTTATTGTTTTTTTTTAAGGGACAGACAGTAGGCTGACAGGAAACGGGAGAGAGATGGGGGAAGGCTGTGTCGGGCTCGGGAGTCGAACCCGCGGCACACTGCGACTGGATTACCAGTCGGGTGCCCAGACGGTTACGCCACCGCCTGGGCCAGGCTACATGTTCTTAGTTACTTCCACCACTGCTCTTATGGCAAAGGAAGAGAACAAAACAGGCGGGAAACAATAACATAAATAATGAATTATGGTTTCTAGGGTGTTGATATGAAATCATAAAAATAGCATGGTATCATTCTTTCAGTCACGCTGGAAGTACAAAAACGCATGCACGTGTGCGCGCACACACACACACACACACACACACACACAGTCCCAGTAGTCCTCCCGTCGGTGGTCAGTGAGGAATGGGCGGCAGGGGAGTGGTCCTGACTCCTCACCCCTGGTCACTGTGGAGCGTCTCTGTCAGGGGCCCGGCCCGAACAAACACATTTTTATAACCAGCAGTTTCGCTGCTGCTTTGGTCACTGAACTCTGGCCTTCAGCCACATAAGCCTGCTTGCTGCAGGGTTTCCACTGGCCCCATAGGGAAGTAATCCTAAACTAGATGACACAGCCGCCTGTTTCCATGATTCATGGTGGTGAAAAATGGGTCAAAGACATCAACCCCCACAAACCTGGACGTGTGGTTCTCAACCCGTGTCATTTCAAGGACCCCCAGTTTGACATGCATTTGTCTACGGACCCCCATTTAATGGCATTTCTATCCCTATGGGACCCCAAATTTATATTGTAAAATCAATGTTAATTTAAAGGAGAATTCCATAGGCTTTACCTTTATTTGCTATTTCCCCTAATATAAGCCCTCAATGGGGGTTGGGTTTTTGTGCTAATACGCTTATTTCCAGCAAAATAAATAGTAAAGTTGCGGAGCCACACCCCCCCCCCCCCCCCCCCCCCTCTGACAACAGCGCCATATTAAATATGGCCTTGTGAAATCACACAAGGGAGGTGTGAGGTATATGAATATAGGGACTACTGTAGCTCAGTATAGAGCTGAAAAACACAAGTGTGTGTGCAAATGCATGCACATACCCTGCATGAGTGTGCCAAGCAGGGGCATTGGGGCCCATCTTTCAGAGTCTTTGGTATGACCCAGCCAGGGATTGAACCCTGACCTCCCAGTCTCAGGGCTGACACTCAAACCATAAGGCCACTGAGCTGGTCTCTGCCTGAACTGAAGACAAAAAGACAAAGACACTAAAAAAAAAAAACTTTTCGTCCTGTACATCATCCGTGGTGTGGTGGACTACTGGCTGTCCATGCTGCAGTTTCCCATCTCTCGCGTCTCCGTGTCTCCTCTCTCTCGTGTCTGTGGGCGTCTGTGGCCTGACAGCGCACAGCGTGTTCGAGTCCCGTTCATGACGACCTTTGCTGCATCATGCATGTCTCTCCCCTTCTCTCTCTCCATCTTCACTTGATAGTATCAATAAGGGCAGAAAAGCCAAAAAAATTATTCAAAAGATAAAATAGACCACACACACACACACACACACACACACACACACACACACACACACACACACACACACACACACACACACACAGATAGGCAGACATAGTAGAGACGGAGCAGAAATAAATTTACCACAGTACGTGTTGAAGGCTCTGGCTACCACTGGCCCCCCACAGGGGTCGTGGTCATGGCACATACAGCACCTACTACTAATATTGTCAACAGTCATGGCTACAACAGTCATGGATACAATTTAGGCATTTAGCAGACGCTCTTAATCCAGAGCGATTTAGATTAAGCAAGTACAAAAAGCATGGCAATACATCTTATACAAAGTAGTTATCATGAAGAACGTAACAGTGGAATATCTATAGGCCTACAATGAAACAACTATGCATATACTATATAGTGATATGTTTACATAAAATGCTATAAGTCTACCTAAACTGCCATCTAAGTCTACATAAAATGCTGCCTAAATTACATAAGTTGAGCTTTTGCATACGCCTGTAGGCAGTGGCATGCACAGACATTTAGAGGGGCAGGTGCTCAAATGAAAATAGCGTGCCACTCTACGAGCTTGTAGGTCTGCTATTTTCTTTTAATCAAAGAACCACTGACATAGAAACATAGCTTTAGATTGTGGGGGCCTAAATAATATAGTAGAAGCGTTTTTATCAAGAATTGATCAATGTCACCATGGTCCACGCACTACAAATTAAGAAAGAAAATAAAATGTTTTTTTTCTTTTTTTTAAGAGCACATTGCCAAAAGGGCAGGGGGTGCTCTAGCACCCCCTAGTGTCTATATGTGCACGCCACTGCCTGTAGGAGCTCGAGGCTAGGGCAAGTACTACGGAAAGTGCTATATGGGCTAAGATGGCGTCTGAAGAGGTGCATTTTCAGACTGGGAGTGAATCTGTAGTTCTGACTTCTGATTGCAAGTGCATTCCGTAGTTTTGGAGCCAGAAGGGAGAAGAGTTTGGGACATGTGGAGCGTTGTCCCAGCGTTTTTAGTGAGGGTACTTGCAGCTTCCCTGCGTCGGCTGATCTGAGCGCTTGGGAGGGTTTGTGATCAGACTTGCAAGATATGGGGGTGCCATACCTTTGGTTGCTTTGAATGCCAGTGTGACCTGGGCACTAAGACTACAACTCCAGCCCACCCGTACTAGTGCTACTGCTGGTAGGCCTACTGTAGACCTACCAGCAGTAGCAAAATAATGCAAAATAATAGATTTTGAATATATTATTATATTTGCCTCTGACTGTATGCCGCCTACAGTCAGAGGCAAATATACTTTATATTCAAAATCTATTATTTTGCCCTCGATTCAATATAGTGAGCTGTTTTGCACAAAACAAATAAACCAAACAAAACTAAATCAAATAACCAAACTAATAAGAACAAAAAACAGCAGGGGCACAGAGCTCCTCCTCAGATTTAACAATGCCACACTATAGGCAATGAGAGGCCAAGCTGTCATCAGCACTCTGTCCCTGGAGCATGCCACCCAACCAACTGGAGCTGGAAAAGCGCTGCATGAATTCATACGAGGCCAGTCAGTACTCCTAGCTGGCAGCAAGCCACTTGACTAAACGATCAGGAGCCAACAAACAGCAGCTCCGCATGAGAGTCATACGAAGCTATAGTATAGCCTACAACAGGTGGGGGGATTTTGGGGAAACCAAGCAGCCTATCCCAGGGTGGGATTCCCACTGTCAGATGCCTGCAAAATAAGAAACACTTACATTTTTGCTCATAACTTTACCATTACAAAAACACATGGAGACCTTACAAATACATATACCGTCAATGACATTCTCTTGCACCTACAACCCCAACACACCACCAGGCAAACACAACAAGCCAGCCAGCTACTCTGATGGCTGGGTGTGGCTCCCTCTTATTCAGTGAGCAGCCAGGTGTCTCAGCTGTCATGGGTTGCTGGGGTGTCACATGTTTGAGAGGCTTAAGTATGCATGCCGGTATAGGCCTGTAAGGAGGGAGTTACAATAGTCAAGTTTTGACATGACTGATGTCTGGATAAGGAGCTGGGCTGACTCCTGGGTGAGGAATGGTCAAATGGTCTTGTGTAAACCTACAGGATCGAGTGACAGCTGTAATGTGTGCTTTGAACGAGAGCTGACTGATGGATATTTTTCTTTGGTATTTTGTTCACATCTTATTTCTATGTTAAAAATGACCTTGTATTTGGTGACAGGACTGCCCTGTCACCCAGTGTGATTTTATATCCATATTTGCTTGGTAATAATCCTATTATCAGCTCTCATCCCTCTCCAGATGGAAAAATATGACGCATGACCTGACAAACAAACTTTGCTCTAAAGATGAGGATATAAACACCCTCTCACCCTATGAGATAACGGTCAACAACAGAATCCTATAATCAAAGACTTGATTAAAAGTCAAAAACAGGATTCAGACAATCGGACGCTCATGACGCTGTATTCTGATAATCATCGAGCAACCTATTGCAATGTGACAATTGAATTCTGTATCTATGACATGTTTTTGAGTATATATGTTAGTGCAAAATGATGTAACAGGGTTCTGAACACTTACAGCACGGAGAATCTCTCTCCTGCTGCCTTGTCATTTCTTGTAACAACTATTGAACCGAAGACTTTACTAAAGTTCTGATTTGCTTATAGGCCTACACGGTTTCCTGTGTCAACTTCTTTCAGAGTCTTTAACCTCTCTGGTTTCACCAGAGAGAAATACTTTTTTGGGTTGAATACTTTTGAGTACTCTTGGTGGAATATACTTTCTCTATTTCCAGGAAGACTATAGTTAAAGTAGAGTTGCTCCTTTTTCAATTCCAACACTGACTGTCCAGGACAACACCAAGGTGCCTGGCTGTTGGGACAGACATTACCGGAAATAGTTAGTTCCCACATGGGGCAGGAATTAGCTGGGAAGAAGAGAAGCTCCACTGGCCCCTGGCTGCCGTCCCAGCCCTTAGCCCATGGTCACTGACTGTGTCTGTATGGCTGCCCTGCTGCTGCCCTGCATGCACAATTTGCATGGTTTGACTTGTACCTTGATTCATCTTCTCTAAGGTTTCTTGACATGTGACTCCAGTAGATGGCGGTAATGCCATATAATCTTATGCCTGGCTGCCACCATAAAGTCAACAGAAGAAGCAGACAGCCATTTGACATTGGCCGTTGTGCGTGCAGTTACAGTGCAGCAGGTTGTCAAAGATCAGAGTGCAGCCAAAACCTTAGCATTTACATTTACTCTCTGATTTGTCTGCATTTTGTATTATTAGCACATTGACAGTCGGGGACAAATGGCTGTCTACAAGTTGGTTCTGATCCGCCACGGGGAGAGCAACTGGAACCAGGAGAACAGGTTCTGCGGCTGGTTCGATGCCGACCTGAGTGAGACTGGAGAGAGAGAGGCGAGGAGAGGCGGACAGGCGCTCAAAGGTGACACATTATATTAATAAGTATAACAATAGATGTTATATATGTTAAATAGTCCTAATGTTGTCCGGCGTCAGCCGTGATGAGGAAAATGACAACAATTAACCGATATTCTTCTTCATGATCTATCCGAAATGTCGTTTTGAGGCCAGGGCTAAATCAATACACAATTTGAATGCATAGGCATGATAGGCTACTATAGTATATGTTCCAATCATACGTTACTATTTACATTATTATAATATAAGAATAAGATAATGTTACTGCAGAAGTTTCATTGATTCATGCGGTTACTCAACACGTTATCCAACAGACCCGTTTTCTTTATTTATTTTTTATTGCGCTGACCAATCAGCAGCGGGCATTCCAACGCGTCAGTCTGATGTGAACGTGCAAGACGTGATGTAGGCCTACGTGTTTGTGGGCTGTGGCACTGCACTGCACACACACACACACACACACACACACACACACACACACACACACACACACACACACACACACACACACACACACACTAGGCTAGTACAGTGCATGTGCACGCTAACATAACAACCATAATCAAGCTGCAAATCGGTGTACTGTAAATGCATGATGTATTAAAGGCATTGTTTAATTCTCAACAATGTGGTCCTCCAGGGAGTGGTGAAATTTTTGACCAATTAGCCAATTTGTAGCCTGCCTGCTTGCTCAGGGGATAAATTGAATCTTGACCAATTCATGACCTTTGGCACAATCTAAATGTCTCAATAGAAGAGCAGGGAGACAAAATACAACCACCCCATTTGTATACGTTATATCGTGTGTCGTATAATTTCTTCCAGGAGTCTGTAGATTATCACCTTATTTTCCTAATGTATCAAGAACGAGAAATGAGCTCCGTTTTCCCAGGCAAAGTACTTCTTTATTCAATCAAGGCATCTCCCATAGTTACATCAAGTTACAAGCATAGCAAAGTCATCTCTCCATCGTATAGCACATTCAGGCCTGTCCTGCATGGCCTCCTCTGTCTTCCAACTAACCCACTTCCCCTGCAGTCTCCCAAAACCATCCCTTTATACAGTACATCTCTCTCTTCCAGTGGGTTGTCACCTTTTGTGTGTGTGTGTGTGTGTGTGTGTGTGTGTGCTAATCAAAGACCCCCAACTGTGACAGTCCCTGTAGTACTAGCTCTGTCACTTATCAGTCAAACAGGAAGGCCTATAGATAATATCAGATGAAAGATCACTCCCCAAGAATTATCTTGAGAAGTCAAAGGGTGAAGCTACAAGGCTTCCTGCCTGTGAACAATTGATATGCAAATAGTTAAGGCACTGTGATGGGATGAAGGGAGAAGCGGCTTGCTAATTAACAATTATGACTAAACAAATAGTTATGATACATGCTATATGATTCAAAGTACACCACACATGTTAACATATATTGCCTATTCTCTACAAATTTTAAATCTATTCATAAAAAACCCCCACATAGTTTGGATCAAATGACAGACCATAATCGGACCATTACGTCTAACAATAAAAAAAAAAGTTCTTAGATTGGGTTGGGGTCCCATGGAGTCTAGGGCTTTCGAATCCATCACAGTTTGCAGAGGGACGACTAAATTGGCAGGAAGAGGGAATAAATAATTGGGTAAAAAAAGAGAGTTTGTTTAAAAGGCCTTTAGTTTATTTTTATGGCATCAGATTCTGCTGTCAAGCCAAATAATTGGCTACTTACAAATAAAAAAGTAAACATATCATGTTGAAAGGCAAATGTCGAGAATCACTGACATCAGTGTAAAAGCTACACTCAAAAGACCAGGCTTGCACAATATAATACACAAACTTTTAAATGCTGTGCCCGTGACATTCCTCTCACTCTACAAAACCCTCCCAGATGCCGGTTACGAGTTTGACATCTGCTACACCTCTGTGCTGAAGCGGGCCGTCCGCACCCTGTGGCTGGCACTGGACGCCATCGACCAGATGTGGGTGCCGGTGCACCGCACCTGGAGGCTCAACGAGCGCCACTATGGCGGCCTGACCGGCCTCAACAAGGCGGAGACGGCGGCCAAGCACGGAGAGGCCCAGGTGAAGATCTGGAGGCGCTCCTTCGACACACCGCCTCCCTCCATGGACCCCGACCACGACTTCTACACCATCATCGGCAAGGTAAGGCAAGGCCTTCTCTCTCTGCTTAATCTGGTATAAACACAAAAATAAACAGTGGGTTGGGACCCATTTGTGGGTCCGACTTGAAAATGTATTTTCAGTTTTTTAAAGAGCTGGAGAGACGGATAGATCCCTTGCATTGAACACTCCATCAATGATTACTATTAGAATATAGAGCTTTATTAGCAAAAGATATCGCAGTTAAACCGACTGCAGGGTTTGTGAGCATTGTATTCAACCCCTGTACCGCTCCAGTTTACCTGCTCACATTTGCAACTCAAAATATGTGTACTAATGTGGGCATTTAGCAGACACTCTTAAATCCAGAGAGTGACTTTGTAAATGGTGCATTTATATAGCGATCCAAAGCGCTTTTCATTCACACACACACACACACACACACACACACACACACACACACACACACACACACCGATGGCAGAGGACACCATGCAAGGCACCAACATGCACATCAGGAGCAATTAGGGGTTCAGAGTCTTGCTCAAGGACACCTCGACACTAACTCTGGGGGAGCCCGGGATCGAGTTCGATGGGAATATCTGGCCGCTCTACCGGCCACTCTCCCCCTGAGCCACGTACTGCCGCTCCCTGCAAGTGCAGTCTGCATTTGTCAGGACTGCATGCATGCAAAGCATAGCCTGCAGTCGGATCAGCAATTTCCCACCTGAATTCACAAATAGGAGGTGTTACTAGCACCAAGCTCTCCCATTGGACATTTAGCCAGGACTGTTGTCATTGGCCTGGGTTTTTACACAAACACAAGCATGAGCCGCACGCATGCCTGGATGGTTATGCAATCACATTGTCTGAAACTACTATAACACACTGTCATAACAACACCGTAAATTACTTTTAATCACAAAAACCCAAGGGCCTAATACTGCTGACAAAAAAAGGATAATTATTGGCATATACTGTATGTATCCTAATTATATGTATTTGTTCCAAGGTGGGTTAATATCTCACTGATATACACAATGTATGTTGGTTTCAAGTCCAAAGTTCAGGGTTAATATGGTACCAAACGGGTATAAAGTCCTTCTGCACAGACAGTCAATGGAGAGTTAAGACATACAGTAGTAAATATTACTAATTACTGCGCATCTCATTAGCTTTGTTGTATGCTGAAAAGAAGAAGGCAAGGAATTAAAAAGATTACCGGTATCTAGATATCCAGATATTAGATGGGCCAACACTGACCCCTACAGGTCTTTTACGGTCTTAACCACATGAGCTGCATGACATAGTAGGCGACACATTCTGGGAAAATAGCCCACCCAGTCTACATCGCAACGCAATGTGTTGTGAGCTTGTAAATGGTCTGTTTTCAGCGAAGATATTTGGTGTTGAGGGGGGGGGGGGGGGGGGGAGAGGGGACCAAGTATACTCCCTTGGGGGATCCCTGGCATATAGTATAATAATGTTTTATTAGTGTTTTAAACTTATGTATTCTCAAACGTCTTAAATTTGATTTTACAATATAAATTGGGGTAATTCCATTAAATGGGGGGGGTTCGTAGCCTAATTCATGTCAAACTGGGGGTCCTTGAAATTAAACGGGTTGAGAATCACTGCTAGATCCATAAAAACCTTCTCTTGTGGGGGTCCCTGGCATATCTTTTTCAAATGGGTGGTCCGTGGGTAAAATTAGTGTCAATTTGGGGGTCCTTGACATGAAAAAGTTGCCTTACAGTATTCACGGCAAAACATATGGATTTTGTTCCCCGTTTGAGCTCTCGGACGGTGCACGTGGGGAAGGAGTGTAGATTCTAGAGAGCTGTAAAAATGTATTTTGTTTCGACGTTATCTCATCTAGTAGACTGTAGACGTGATGATAAGCCTCTCGTCCTTACAGGACCGGCGCTACGCGGAGCTGACCGAGGACCAGCTCCCGTCCTGTGAGAGCCTGAAGGACACCATCGCCCGGGCGCTGCCCTACTGGAACGAGGAGATCGCCCCGCAGATCAAGCGGGGCAAGCGGGTGCTGATCGCCGCCCACGGCAACAGCCTGAGGGGCATCGTTAAGCACCTAGAAGGTAGTGAGGCACTCACCATTCATTTTTCACCATAGAGATTTACTACAAATATTTATAGTTTTAAGCCTAGAATCAAGCCACCCAGGGCCCTGGTGAATCATGCCCATAAAGCCTTTGATTATGTGAATAATAAAAACACTAAACATAAAGGATATAAGGCATTAAGGATATCATATAAATAAATATTCACTAATTTGTTTTCTTCTTCACAGAATCAATGGTTTTGATGTCTATGTGTGCACGTGATGTGCCTGGACTGACCGTTGCCATTGTATTGTATTCCGGGACGTGCAGAGAGTGTTAGAGAGGCAGGGGCTGAAATCCCCTAAGGGGGCACTTTTGGACAAAAATAGCGAAAATAGCAGATCACAACGACGCGCTGATAACTTGTAGATAAGCTATTTTCATGGCGCAACCCAGCACTCTTTAGCTAGTGGAAAATGTGGTGTACGACATAGTTCAGGAGACTTCGGGAAAAATGCAATTCTCCTGAATGCTGCCTTCCGGCATGGCATGGGAAAGGAGAGGCATTTGCATTTCTTTCACCATAGTAAATGTTGCATTCGTGGTCTGGAGAGGGCAGTTGTTTTACAGACGGGTAAAAGGAGCAGGGGCTGAAGCCCCCTTTGATGTCTATGTGTGCACGTCCCTGATTGCGAATGCAATGATTGCGAATGCAATGTAACCCAGGCAGATCTGTCTGTCTGTCACACTGTGACACCACGCGCTGTATCACACAAAAAAACACACGCACGCACACAGTAGAAAAATAAAAGAAAAAGAAAACTTAAAGAAAGGAAGTTTTATTCTAATTGTTATTGCAATTCACGAGCTGCGTTCGCACGTCTTACTTGTTGTATTATCTGTCCACGCTGTCACATTGCAGGCATGTCGGAGGAGGCCATCATGGAGCTGAACCTGCCCACAGGAATCCCCATCCTGTACGAACTGGACAAGAACCTGAAGCCCGTCAAACCCATGCAGTTCCTGGGAGACGCGGAGACCGTGCGCAAAGCCATGGCGGCCGTGGCCGCCCAGGGGAAGGCCAAGAAGTAAAAGTAAAACTTAAAACGTGCGTCAAAAAGAACACGCCGCATTTTTGTCGTTGTTAGCTCGAAGATCGGTTTTGGCGGCAAGTCAAGCCGTCGTACCACAGAGAATGAATTTAGCTTCAGGGAAAGGCTGGAGCATATCTCTGGTCCGCTCTAGCTCTCAAAGGCTGGAGCATATCTCTGGTCAGCTCTAGCTGAGCAAAAAAGGTAAAATTATCATAAATATTACAGCTGAGAAGATATACCTGCTAAGTAAAGTATTTACTTACTCAGACTATTGGTTTATTATCATAGCTACATACAAGTCATAAAATGTTTTAACTCAAAATACAATTTAAAAAAATGATGTTATCTTTATTTGGAGAGATACATTTAATATGTTCTTGTTTAGTTTTTGTTTATCATTTAAATGCTAATTTATTTAACTGAAAAGCCTCCATTTTGATAGTTTCAATTTGTTTGACTTTTTTTTATCTGATTTTCATAAAAGAGACAGACCACTGAAAATAATTCTTGCAGTCAACTTAGCATGCGGCAAATGCTGCAGTAGTTGAACTTTCTTTTAATTCCTAATGTATTGTTCATTCCACCGATGCATTATTATGTCGATAGGGGAACTTGTGTCGGATAATAATGTCTTGAGATCTGTTGCAAAGCAATCGTTTACCATCATCGTGACCTCCTCAGTGAATGGTACAGTACTAGTGTTTTGTGCTTGAATGTGCTGTTGCTGTCTGTATCCCGGAATAATGTAATTTCCTCCCAGTATTATTGAAACACGACCAATTTGTTTTGATGGAACCAGACACTGTGCATGGCTGTTATGACAGTGAGAATGTAATTACTCACAAAATTCACATTAGCCAGGGAGAAATATTAAACATGTTTACTTGACATTATACTTTAAAAAGGGACCAGTCGTTTCAACCCTGTAAAACTCACTGCCTTATCCGGTTGCCTCTGTGTACACAGTAAAATACAGTTAATTTGAAGATTCCATGAGTAAGTGATATTCTTTGTTAAAATAAGTGTTAAATATCTCTATATTCTAATTTTAAGTTTGTTCTGTAATGGGAGTCTCGCTGTCTCTCCAGTTCTTTATTACCGTACTTTAATACAAATACATTTTAAGGTGAGGATACCCATTTTATCCAATAAATGGATAACTTATTTCACTGTGTACTTTCAACTATATCCACTACAACTGTACAATAGGACATACATTCATACAGCCATTGTCAGTGCATGGGACCATTGATGTTTCCAATGCGATATTCCATCATGTTTTATACCCTGATTATTTGTTTTGTTTTGTTTAATTCTAATGTGTTGCCTGAATGTGCACTAAACTCTTGATGTAATAAATATACAATTATATGCTAATTTGATGAGGTTCTGTATGTGGTGTGCATGTTCTGGCTCCACTTCATAGAGAAGATAATCCATTATTAGAGGCATGACGGTGCCACCCTGTGGTTGTGAGGCTATGTAACAGCGAAACAGTTGCAAATGAGCTTGCAGTTTGATAACGCCTGCGTACATTTGTGTCAAGAAAACATAAACGTGCTCCGTTGGAAATGATGGTATAGCTGCTGTTATATGGGTTGCTATGGGATTCTCTCCAGCTATTTAGTAAACGGAAAATACATTTTCAGGTCAATGTAATCCTGGGACGCATTGACCCCTACGACCCGGGGACAATTGTTTTGGCTAATTTGGCCCTGACTGATGTGATCCAATCAGGACTGGAGACAACTCATACAGAATAAACATCCAGGTTCCACAATGCATCTCCGACCTAGGTGGTTAGCACTCATTCAATGTCATTTTGACTTGAGTTTTGACTATGCATGCACATCATGGTATTATTCACCTCAAGTCAAAGGCATTGAAACAAAGCTTCAGACCTCTCAAAACAAAACTGGTTCGATCACTACTTTGCCACTCTAGAACACACCTAAAACAGATACTGGACCAGATATACCGGTACACTACACCAATGGTTCTCAACCTTTTCAGGCTGTGAGTTCATATTTGAATTGGGGACCCCCCCCCCCCCCCCCATCAGGACACAAGCACTTGGAATTCTAGGAGTTGAGTAACAACTCAAGGTGAAGCTCGCAATGCAAGCTTGATGATCGGCTATTTTCACAATTTGTGCTTCTTTCTTATACAATTTGACAATTTTTATAGTAGTTTGTTGATTACTTTTGACGTAGGAAAGGTCTTGTTCTTTCTTAGGTAGGCCTATTAAAAAGGCCTTAAAAGTTTATTTTCACTTTACTGTCACCAAATCACGTGGGGACCCCCCTGGGCCTGGGGGTCCCGACCCACAGGTTGAGAACCACTGCACTCACTACACCACAAAGACACCCATGACAGTCATAGGCCTACCTGTCAAACTACTTCCAAATGATAAAGACGTCCACAAACACAACACCAGAGGGAGCTAAACAACTTGCATTGGGCCTGGTCTTCAAGATACTCATTAAAACAGGGATAGGCCTATACCTAAAAAATCCCACCAAACTTTGGTGCCCAAATGCGGAAGTGCAGCTGGGCTTTAACATTGAGCGCTCGGTTGCACGGGGTTTCCTCGTCAATAATCCACTGGTCCGCCTGCAGTCCTTCCTCTTACCCAGCGCTTCAACATTGGAGTGCCTAGCTGGCCCCTTGGTTAACACGGACATAGTCACATAGTCACGGACATTGCTGTTCCTTGAGTGGTTGCACCACTCAAAAATCTCTGGGATCTACCCTAACCCGGCCAATAGCCTACTGCCCTACTTCAACAATACCCCGGACCACAATGGAAACAAGCACGTAGGCCTATGGCTTTTGGTGTTTAACAATCATGTACCACTGTCTGTTTACAAACTGTTAATGAAGTAGTCAATCAATCAATAAAAGCATACAATGCAATCTTTCAGTGGTTCTCAAAGTGGGGCCCAGGCCAGGCCAGGGATCCCTAGGGGTCCTTAGGGTCACTGGGTCAGGGTTCCAGGGGGTCCCCTCTATGGGGTCCCCAGCCAAATGTGTTAAATATAGCATCATCAAAATCGATGCAACCATGCTATGCATAGATAGAAAATGGGGAAACGGAAAAAAGTTAACATTTCAACACACATTTTGTATGGGGAATCGGGATCCCTGGCACAAAAAAAAGAAAAAAGATGGCTAAATGCATATGAATGCATAAATGCATATGAATGCATAAATGCATATGCATATGAAAATGTTAAATATGAGAAACACGGATTCCATAGATTCTTTCACTTGTCATAAAACTACAGCGAAGAAGACACCAGGTCCCACAATGCATCATTTTCCCCGTAATTGTCAGTGTTGCCATGTCCGTTTATTATAAGCGACTTTGGGGTTGTTTTTCTGTAAAATTCCCATTGACAATGAATGGGGAATTTACGTCATATGTGCCTGAGCAAATCGACATGTTACGTACGTCATGATGATGTACGATGATAAGAGCGCCCCTCACTTCACATCAATCAATCAATCAATCAATCAATCCTTTTGGGCTTGTTTTCATAGACCTGGTTGCTTGCTTCCCTCGCAAAACCCTGGCCTGGCAACACTGGGTTGTGTACAGCGGTAGGCGGGATCCACAGATTCCACACACGGAGAGAGAGATTGGAGATTGGACTCAGAACAGTTTAACTACTATTTCGAAGGCGGATAAAGTAGCATAATTTTCTACTTTCAGCGGCGTGCATTGCGTCGCATTCCGAAGGAGAAGAACCACAGATTTGAAGGACGTCATAGAGGTAGGAAACCCCATCCCAGAACAAGGAGTGCATCGTCCTGTAACTGTTGGTTTGGAACTAGGCTGCTGCTGTTATGCTACTATGACGCTAACCAAACCTAACCTGATTTCAACCGCACTTCCGGGTCTGTTGCTAATCGACAACACGCTGTCATTATTATTAAAAATTAAACGTACACATGGACGCAGCTAGCAGCCGTCAGCTAAAGTGGTCACAAGCCACAAGGTAGACACAAGTCAGTGTAATGCTTTATTGGCTCGTCCACTCACAGTTAACAGTCTTTGATTGTATTGAGTTGTGCTTGAAATGTACTGTAATTCTGCAAACTGTTAATACATATTTCAATCAATCAATCGAAACGTTGATACATAACACGTTTTTGAGTGGGGCAACGTTGTGATCGTGCTTTTTATAATAGAAACTGTAGAGCGTAAATAATAATAATAATACGTCCATTTGAGTTTGTGTACTGTGCCTGTCGGTTTCGGTTTCGGTTTCGTCCCGGGCTGGTTACTTTGTGCAAGCTCAAGGACCGCCAAAATAAATCGACATTTATTAGCCCGCGGCCCCGCGCGGACCCCCATTTGAAAAGGTATGCCAGGGACCCCCATAAGAGAAGATGTTTACCGTTCTAGCAGTGATAAACAACCATAATTTCAAGGACATCATTGCAGCATTGCAACACAACGCGTTGCAAGCAACTTGCAAGAACTTACGACATTATCCCCAAATAGAGGGTATGCGCATGCTTAAAATGAATGGCACATCGAGTGGCAAAGCAACAGGCAAAGTGAGTTTAACATTATTTAATGTTGTTTAATGCAATCAGATATGACTTTTCTGTTTGGATGCATGGGCTGTCAAGGCCAGAAAGTATTTTATTTGCCACTCAGTAGGCATTCCTGCATAACTTCCGCATTTGATGATGATGACACGCGCATACCCTCTATTGCCCAATGGGTCAACCCTATGTTCCCCTGAGGTTCTATGTTCCCCAGTTACCTTAGGGCAGGGGTCTGCAACAGGCGGCTCTAGAGCACACCCCTAGTGGCTCCCTGTAGCATTAAAAGTAGCAATAAATTATTTTTCATTTATGGTTTCTGTAGGAGGCCAAACGTGACAAGCATTCTTAATATTTATTCTACACATTTTTACAAAATTGGAAAACTTAACGAAACTAAAATTTGCGTCATAGCATGCGACACACTCAGTGCCAGCCAGGTGTCTATTATAAACAAACCGGTGGGTGTGTGAGGCTGCTGACTGCTATGCTATGGCTTCTACAGGGAGAGAAATAAAGATAGCCGACGAAAAACAAAAGTTTTTAACAGTTCGTGGACAGAGGCTTTTGCCTTCACAGCCAATGCAGATTGACTGCCTGTATGTTTAATCTGCAGTGAGAAGCTATCAAACAACAAAAAAAGTAATGTTGAACGACATTTCCAGGGAAAGCATGCTAAATTCTGCTAGTTTCGTTGCAACCCGGGAGATAATAAAGCTTGGCAAGCTGCATTATAATGCGTAATTTTCTTTGCGGCTCCAGATAGATTTTGAATTTATCTTTGGTCGAAAATGGCTCTTTCAACATCTTGGGTTGCAGACCCCTGCCTTAGGGTTATTGTAGGCGGGGAACAAATAAATTAAACTGAGAAAGAACTCAATCATGCCACCCTCCGGGGGTCCTGGGATGCAATACTGTACTGTACTCGGTACTGTACTCTTAGCAGTTAGCATCGTTGAAGTAGGACACACTGGGAGCTGGGACCCATCTAAAAGACCACCCCTGGGTCCCGGGACCCATTACATTGAAAACCTAGAGAACCTGGGGTACATACCGTAGGTACGCTCCTGGGTCATTTCAGAGTGCCTCTGCAGTTTCTCTCTGCAACATATTGGCTTGGTAATCACAAATTGCACAAGGCAGATATGTCAACTAACTTGAATATACAAGAGAATCACTGACACATTTAATAAAGTTTATAATGTTTTCTTTCAAAAACAAAAATGCAAAATAGCGGAAATGGTTGATCTACAAGCTTTACAACACATCATGAAGTGATCTGCTGTTTTTGGAAAATCACTGTAGCTCTCTTCTTCAATGACTGAAGAGCAGTCAATGTGCTCAAAATAAGGTCACTGAAGGAAGTTACATTAAACATGTAACCACAATCCACAATGTAACTCTGGCTTCCTTATTTTAGACATCATGGAAACCTTATAACATATTTCAGAAATGTTGTTTGTTCATGAGCTGGTCACTGAGCTCTCATTGACTCCAGTGCATTCTGTCGAACTTCCGGGTGCAGTTTGGCTCCCATGGTGCGACCCATATATGTGGATATCCGACTAGGACGTTGGGCTATATGACATATGACATCTAGTATGACAATCCCTATATTTGGCCCGAGCCGACCTAGTGCTGATATCAGATAGATGTGGTAGAACTATAATATGGATATAGACTGGTTTAGTCATCGTATTTTATATGGTCTACTGTACCTTTCTGTTTCCAGCAGGTCCCTATGATGACCTCTCGGATCATAAGAACCGACTGCTGAACTGGATATAGCCACAACGATGGATTCCGGGAGTGGTTCGCTGCCTTCCTCCCCCCAATCTCAGGGGTTAACCGGTCCATACAAGTCGGGACTTTACTTCAGTCCCATCAGAAGGGTGGGCCCGCCTAAGGTTATTATGGCTTTTTAATTTTTCACCGGTTTATTGAGTGGTGCAACCACTCCAAGGAACAGCAATGTCTGTGTTCACCTACCTATGTGACGTTTTTGAGCACCAGTATATGACTATGAGTACCAGTAGGGGCGGGGGGGGGGGGAGTTGCACCACTCAGTGTGCACACGGGTGTGATTTATTTTATTTCATTTGGATTTCATGTTTTTAATTTCAGTTAGTCAATTGTGGTTGTTTTATGAAAAGGCTTAAAAAAGTTCAGGAAAGAAAACATTTTATGAAAACGGCAGGTCTACAAGCTGACATATAGACTGTAGCTTCCTGCAATTTTGAAATGCTTCCATCATACTGTCTGGAGCACAGAATCTCTGAAAATGTGCTGATGTAACGCCTCCTCCCCGCTTCCACTTCGTCTTTACAGCCGCGCACTAATATATGAATCAAAATAACCGAAGCATATTATTAGCTTGCTGCTTATCAGAAATGGAAATTCTAAAATAAAATGTAAACATATTTTAAAAGAAGACCAGAGGATGGCTTCCATTCTCGGATATCGCTCATGAAATGTACGCGACCATTTCACCAATTCGCTGCTTTTGGCTGATCGACTGATCTGATTGGCTCTTCTGGCCAATGGGACACCAACCAACGGCAAAGCTGCCTTCTGGCCAATGGGAAGGGGTTCAAGGAGAGGGTCAAATATTCCTGGCAGCCACGACGGAGACTGCACGGGGTGACGGGGAAGGTATCTAGTATCGATATATAACTTCAAACCAAACACGGCTGAAACGGGCGCGAGATTGTGACACACAAACATGCACGTTACTCAAATAATAATCAGACTAATATGGAGGGGTGGGGGGAAACACAACAGAGACAGAGCATGCAAACAACTGGCGAGAGGTTGTGACACAAACATACACGCAATAATCATACAAATTAAATTAAATTAAATATGGGAGGGGGAGAACACAACGGAGACAGAGCTTCTTTCACCTGACAAATATCACTATGTGATAATTTCTTTTTTTTAAAGGAGGATGAGACTTGTGGAAGCCCCAGTCCAGTGAAGAGCTTCGGCCAGCGCTGTCTGTTCCCCGTCAGCAGCACAGATGAAGTGACCATACCTCAGGCGTCATCAGTTCCCAATGGAATGCAATGTGGCGCAATGACACAGGCACAGGAATCAAGCAAGGTAGCTGTTTACACTTGTAATATCCGTTGCTGTGTAGGGCAGAAACCTTGTCTCCATATTTCAACTTTGATTTGTTTTCTAAATGATTGGTCTGGGGGGGGGGGGGGGGTTGTGGAAATGATAGATCTACAAGCTGTCAGTGTTGATCTTGTTAGGTCTTCTAAATTATTTAACCTGTTTTAAATCATGACTAAACTGTTATATTGTCCAATCTGTATGGTAATGTATGTTAATTCAATATATAACTTTTACTATTGGGGTGGTTGTATTTGTCTCCCTGCTCTTCTATCAAGATCCTTTTGTTTCTGGTTTGACAACAAATTTTGACCTGAATTGTTTTATTTCTTCCATGAGCAAGCAGGCAGGCTCTATTTGCTCAGTTGTAGAAATGTCATAGCCACTTTAAGTCCGTCTGGCTTTTAGAAATATTTAACTAATGAAAAGAGGTTGTGACTAAATAATAACTACATTGGAACAGGTGATTCTTTCCCCATTTCCTGAAAGTAACGGGTTTCCCCCCCGAACAGCGACAAGATGAAGTGTTCTCATCGTGTTATCAAGTGTATCATCTGCTGTTCTTGGCCTGTTCGTTCATGTGTTTCATTTGATGTGATTGATTCCCCTGTCCGTCTGTGCTCTGTTAGGCTAAACCCATTCCTGTTGCCCAGTACCACAGAGCCCCTCTGCCATCCCACTACATCACACATAACCAGGAGGCTTCACCACCCTGCTCAAAGACCGTCGTACCCTTCCCAAACCGGATCCCTGTGAATCCAGTGGGGTGTGGACAGTGGAATCTGTCGGGTGGCCAACCCTCTAAGGTTATAACTTACCCCAACAGGAACCTCATTTCACTGTCGCCTACCCGACACGGCTCGTCACTGCCACTGCCTACCCCCAAAACCCCATCACAATCTCCGACGGCATGCGGCACCCGAAATGGCCTGTCACCGTCAACTGCCATGCCGACAATCCCAAAAACCATGCAGACAATCCCAAAAATCATGCCGACAATCCCAAAAAACATGCCGACAATCCCAAAAACCATGCCGACAATCCCAAAAACCATGCCGACAATCCGAAAAATCCTGCCGAAGTCCCCTGCAGCATGCAGCATGTCCCCCGCCCGGAACAGCCCGTCATTCACTTCTAACCCCAAGACCCTGTCGCAGACCTCTTCTGCTGCATGCAGTGCTTATCTGTCCCCTAACGCACGACCCAGTCCACCACTGTCTTCTAACCCATACAGTCCTCTACTGTCCCCCCGACCCAGTCCACCACTGTCTTCTAACCCATACAGTCCTCTACTGTCCCCCCGACCCACTCCACCACTGTCTTCTAAGCCATACAGTCCTCTACTGTCCCCCCGACCCACTCCACTACTGTCTATTAACCCATACAGTTCTCTACTGTCCCCCCGACCCAGTCCACCACTGTCTTCTAAGCCATACAGTCCTTTACTGTCCCCCCGACCTACTCCACCACTGTCTTCTAACCCAGGAAGTCCACTACTGTCCCCCCGACCCAGTCCATCACTGTCTTCTAAGCCATACAGTCCTTTACTGTCCCCCCTGACCAGACCCAGTCCATCACCGTCTTCTAAGCCATACATGTCTTGTTTACTGAACCCCCTGACCCGACCCAATCCATCATTGTCGCCATCCACCTCTCGCAGTCCTTTCCGGCTGCCACCTACGCGACAAGGCATGATGTCGCCGTCCTCCACTGCATGCAAACCTTCACTGTCTCCTCTTCCACGCTGGCCTATGGTAGGTCATCAGGTAAAGCCCTTTTTATATGTGATGGTAAAAAGAGAAACGCATTGGAATTTGGAGCTTGGCTGAGTTGGGTTAATGGCTGAATCGCAACTAGTCTTAGTAAGGGGAAGGCCTCCGATTCAGAGCCAATATCCATAGATGGACGGATGGAGAATGCTAGCCTAGCATGCTTGGCAAGTCACAAACGTGAGTCTTGCATCGGAAAGCATTTGTATTTTGTTAGTGGTGGTCCTGTCAGGCATTTGGCTCATTTTTTGGCCCTTGACATATTGTAATGCACAAATCTGAGAGAGTGCTTGTCGTTCTGTTAGTTTGTGTGAAGGCACTGGCAGCCGTTGAGGTCAAGTTGAGTTTTCTTTGATTTTAAACTGAATACTCTGCTCTAATGTGTCATAAATTAGACCAATTTGTGGGGAGTGCTGTTGTGCAACATGTTCGGCTCCCTGTTTCAACCAGTTGCTTTCTTCTTTTGTCAGGACTGTGCCTCCCAACAGCATAAGGACAACGCTTCAAACGGGGAGTCCGTACCAGGTATTGTATTTTCTTCGCTGCATTTTGATTATTCGAGGTGGGTTTTCGGCTGCCTGAATTTGGGCCGATCCAACTGCTATTGACGTCAGTCAGTTAAACCAAACCTTATGATCACTATTCACTTCACACATTTACGAGTGTGAAATTATGCTTTATTCGTGCTCAACATTGCAGTTACATTTTAGTTAAACTTAAAAAAGAAAAAGATGCAATTCCATGTAAATGGTCAGTTTCAATCAAATTACATTTTGTTTAACTTATATTATAGCTTGTTTTATTATTATCTGTTTTGTTTTTATGGCAGTAGCAGACCAACATTTTACTGAACATACGTTCCAGTATTAGTCAGAGACAATCCTTGAATCTGTGGCTATTCAGGGATTTTATTAGTGAGGATAATTACAGTATATGATACAGAGCTCTGTACAGATATTGTTTACCTGGCATTGGAGTTTGCCTGCTACAAACGCAATAAGTAAAGCGAATGCTCATGTCCATTTCTCTCTTATAGGGGCAAGCACATTCGTATCTATGAAGAGGTCCAGGGAATCTGAATCCGCTGACATCTCTGCCAAGAAGTTATGCGTCCAGAACCCGAGTTGTGTACCACCAACACGATCACCAGTCTGCACCAGCGCTGGGCAGTCCCTCTCCCCATCCTCACTGGCACCCAAGCCTTCACCCAGCAATGTCTTGTCATCCAAGACAGCCCATGGCCGTCTCCATACAGCACCAGCATCTGGCCGATCGCCATGCTCGGCGCTAAAGCAGAAACTCGTGCAGACAACTTTGTCGGTCGCGCCCGCATCAGAGACTCTGGCCAGACAGTCGTCGTCACCTCTGGCCAGACTCTACCTGTCGCCACCACCCAAGTCTCCCCTCACCAGACATCAGTACGGGTCACCGAAACTCACGCCTCCCTTCAACAGACCGTCCTTGTCACAGACGCGCAACTTTACTGTGACCAGACCGCCATCGTCACACCCACCAAACTCTCCTTTTAACAGACTGCCCTGGTCGCCGACTCCCAAGTCCCCTCTTACCAGCGTGTCCTTGTCACCCACTCCCAAGTCCCCTCTGACCAGGCAGGCTTTTCCACAGCCGCCAAAGTCTCCCGTGACCAAACTGTCCTTGCCGCAGCCATCAAAGTCTCCTGTGTCCAGGCTGTCTTTGCCACAGATGCCGGATTTCCCCCTGACCCCACGGGCATTGTCGCAGCCACCCAAGTCTCCTGTGACCAAACTGTTCTTGTCACAGCCACACAGACCGTCCACATCCGGGGTGATGCCCCTGTCTTTCTCTGTGAAGCAGAGTGACAAATGGTCCAGGGACGGGCCAAAGGATGGGAGCTTGAACAGCTGGATTGCAAAATGCCAAAGGAAGGTCGACGACAAAGGACCACCTCCTCTTGCAAGTACAGTCTCCCAAAAGCAGTCAAAGCCGAAGGTAGAGGTCAAGTACCAGAGAAGAGATGACACAAAGGTACAGGTCAGGTACCAGAGAAAAGATGATACAGAGGTACTGGTCAAGTACCAGAGAAGAGATGACACAAAAGGAGAGACGAGTACAAGGGGACAGGAGAGGCGAGGCACAGACCATACGTCTACTAAGCTAAAACCAAACGCTGGATATGTTGGAAGACTGTCATTAAAACACAAGAGACCGGCTTTAGGGGGGCATATGACATATGACATATTTAATTTGACTCCTGACCCTGTACACAAACCAGAAAACACTGCCACTGGCAGAGAAAAGGGCCCCCCCGCCACGCACGATGTAGGCTGCGGGTCTGATTCCGACAGAGTGGCGGACTCCGGTATGTTTAGAGTCGGGTCACAGTGTGGGGTAACTCTGCAACTGATTCCAAAACTGCAAAGGATGGCAGTGGTGTTACTTGACCGCGTGAATTTGGAATACATGCGTCTTAAAAGAGGCGGCGTTTTCCCAAGTGGCCCGTTCTTCGCCTCCTCGCTCCGGCAGCGCAGCGACAAAAGGCGCACATCTCCTCGCAAGAAGAACCCACGGCTGCTCTTTCAGAGCGACGCTCCGAAAGCTGTCTCCAAACGCCACTCCGCCATGCTGCTTCGCACATCTCCTCGCAAGAAGAATGCGCGGCTGTGCCAGAGCGTTGTTTTGAAGGAAGAAGACATCGCCTCCGCCTCCGAATGCAGCGACTCCGCCATGCCGCCTCACTCTTCTCCCGACACGCCTGGGGTGGTGTGCGCCGAACGGGCCGCAAAGACACAGGCGGATGAGGACCCTCTGGATCTGGAAGTGGGCTTGAGCTTTGAGCTGGACATGAAGCTGTCCCAGAGCTCCAGTAGTTCCTCCAGCAGCAGCTGTGAGGAGGAGGAGGAGGAGGAGGAGGAGGAGCAGATGCGCTCCATGCGGGAGCTCATGGACCGCATTACCAGGCAGACGGCCATGCCAGAACCTGAGCATTCCAATACTGTAAGTATTTAAGTAGGGGTCCTTGAGCCCAGGGTGGTTCCAGAGGGGGCATCGTCGTCTCCCCCCCTTGGGAGGCAAGCCACATTTTTGGGCCGTGGCCTAATTACCATCATACTGGGAGACCTTTTTAAATCGGTAGTTCTCAAAGTCGGGTCCGAGAATCCCCAGTGGCCCCCACCAAAATATTTTTTATATAGCTCTACAATCATTTTAACCATTGCCATATTTTTGCTTTGGCTATTCAAAAGATAATTTTGAAAAACATAACAATAATTAATAATTTTGAAATTTTTAACACGATCTTCTCTTCTGGGGGTCACTGGCACAAACTCTTTTTCAGATAGGGGGGAGGGGGGTCTGTGGCCAAATACATTTGTCTCTCTCTCTGGGTCTACAGATCTAATAACCCGTTTGTCTCTCTCTCTCTCTTTCAGCACCTTGTGTCGTCCAAAATGGTCCACTACAAGAACACCCTGGATCAGACACTGCTTCATATCACAAACACCATCGAGTAAGAACCACTGTAACTTTTACCAGCAAAAAAAACAAAAAACACATTTTCTTTGGAAATTGTGAATAGATTTTGAATCGTTGATAATAAGAATCACAATTTTTCAAGAATCCCCCCCCCCCACCACCTACACACCTCTAATAAGATAAGACAATGATAAAATTGTGCGGCAATGGTAGTATAAAATATCATCTAAGTGTTTAATCGATTTGTTACCATCTCCATCCATCTTATTTCAAATGTATTTTAAAACACGAAAGATAGCCTGATGAAGGCCGCATAGGCCAAAACGTTGCCGTTTCCCTATTAAAGTTTTCTCACTGCATTTGAAGACAGTGTTTTTTCTTTTTCATTGTCGGGCACCTTACCTTCTCCTACGCACCTGTCGCCTGTAGGTGTGCAAAAAGCCTTGCTTTATAAAAACACGCTTCTCAAATTAATGAAAGAAAATTATCGATAGATAATATTACAAGTAAGACGCGCAAACGCGGGAAGCGAACGCAGCTCGTGTGTGTGTGGTTGGTTGTGTGTGTGTGTGTGTGTGTGTGTGTGTGTGTGTGTGTGTGCTACAGCTGCGCCCTGTGTGTGTGTGTGTGTGTGTGTGCTACAGCTGCGCCCTCTGGTGGCGGGCGGGTGGTGTAACAGCGGGACACACACACACACACACACACACACACACACACACACACACACACAGACATTCAGCCCTTGCTGTCATAGTAAGTGGCTCACTGCGTTCGCAAACAATTGTATAATATAATAATCATATTCGAACCTGAGATAATGGAGCCTGCCCACTCGAGCAGGTTCTGACTTGCATTCGAACCTGAAAATAAACACTTTGCGCACTAAGTAAAGTTACATGGTAGAGCTTTAACGTGTCTTGTTTGTCTGTCAGATCGAAGGCGAACGAGAGCAGGTTGCTGGAAGACTGTAAAGTGGATCTGTTGAGCGAAGAGGCAGAGGACGAGCAAGAAGACGCCATCTGGGCTGAACAGCGGTAAGCTAATGGCAGCGTTAATTTATGGTGAAGTTTTTCTTTTCAGTCGCATTTAATTCTGACAATTAATCGACTAATATTTCTGACAATGAATCATCAACTAATATTTCTGACAATTAATCATGGACTAAAATGATGATCGTGATCACCCTGAACAGACGCACAGCACACACTGCCTTGAATGCAGTGTCGATTTTGTCGACTTAAACAATGACGAAAAATGTTCGTCGACTACCTTTTTTTCACTGAATGAAAACTAAGCTACGATGACTAAGACTAAATATACTACGATGACTAAGACTAAATATACTGACAAAGACTAAAATGTTAGGAAGGAACTAGTGAACAAGAGATCCAGTATAAGTAAAAGACACAAGTAATTTTACACTTGTTTGCATGCTGCTGAAAATAGCCTATCTACAAGATCAGCTATTTTCAAATGTAAAATCAGCCATTACGGTGGAATCAAGGCCCGCCAAAACACTAACACTAACACTAGTTAGAGAGCTTTGCTGCGATTAAAACGAATCCTGCTGCGCATTTTCAGAAAGTGCACTTCGTTTGGCAGGTGTGAAGGCTCATTCGAATCCTAATGCGTATCAAAGAACCGCATTTTACTCCGAGCAAAAACGGGGGTTTCGCTTCGCTTCCAATCGCACTTGATTACGATTCGGTGCAGGTGTGAATGCAATCCGCAGTAAATAAAGGAAATGAAGCAAACAATGTGGCGGGTGAGGAGCTGAACACAGTTGGAGACGGAGAAGGCATATTTTACGCAGCGCAAAGATGTCCCGTTACCGTGGATACTAGACGTGGTCGAATGAGGAGACTGAAGCCCTGATCGAAATGAGGACGAGTACATTAATCAATTGCTTAAGAAAACACATAAAAACACTGCAGTGTACTATAGCCTACAGAATATTCTGTCTGTCTGTCTGTGCCGTAAACATGGAGTGCTGTCACTGTGTGGTGACTGGGGAGCAGGGACTTTCATCTCGATAAACTTGTAAACATTTTGCGCTGCTGTCTGTTATATCAGTGTGCTCAGCGCTGTGCCTCCATGCCCAAAAGTGCGTGGCGTGGCTGCATGTGTATAGTGAGAGAGCGAGAGAGCTGGGGGGGGGGGGGGGGGGGGTCCAGTCCCAGACGGCACGACACATGCATGTTATGAGTATAATTTTATCACCATAGATTTCACTGTGTTGTAGGCTGTGTTGTAGGCTAGGTTTATGAATGGAACACATTGATAAAGGTCCCCCCTGCTGCGTTTCCAATTGCTACGGATGACTGTGTGAAGGCAAATTAAATATGCAAGAATCCCCAAATCTCCGCCCATACGCATGAGTCTACCGAAGTATTAGGTGAGAATGTGACCTTAGTCGACTAAAATCTCATGATATTTAGTCGACTAAAACTAGACTAACACTAAAACATTCCAGGTGACTAAAATGTGACTAAAACTATTCAAGAGACTGACTAAAACTAAAATCAACACTGCTTGAATGCAGTATTTGCCCACTTGAAAGTCTCAAAGAGCATGTTTATTTTAATGACCATTCAATCTCAAATCTTTCTGCCTTGTTCCACCTGGTTCCACTTTGATTATGCAGAATTAGCTAAAACATCATTTTTGGAAAAAAAAAGAAAAATGATATTCCCAGTTACCATGCTGCACCTGTGATGTTCCTTTTTACTGACACCAAGTTTAAAATAAGAATTGAATGCAACTGAAAAACACGTTAGTTCAATGGTAGTGGATGAAGAGAGTGGATTTTTGTCCAACCATGAAACTGCAACCAATGGGTGTGCAGACTGGCACAGTCACTGGCGGGACTTGACAAAGGATGGATTGTGTTCTGGCTTGTATCAAAGGAACACAAACGCACTATACTTTGAGTTTCTATCGAAATGGAAGTCATTTTCTATGGTTTTAAGAAAAGAATACCATCACACTTTGTTTACACTATGGCCCCCAGCAGCATCCTTGTTTAACCCGTTAACCCACGGGCGGCCAAATGCAGATAATTCTGGGGGTCCTTGAGATGAGACAGTTTGAGAACCACTCACTGCCATAGAAACTGTCGACATTTTGTAGAATCGACCTCAGGTCTAAATGGGTTGATCCATGTTTGTTTGGTATATTTGTTGCAATTGCTATGAAAACGAGCAGGAAGCTGTCACGCACTTCCTGTTAACAGCTTCCTGTTACTCTCTTGCTCTCACACACAGGGCTCAGGCACATCTTCGCGCACAGCCGCGTCAGAAGAACCTGACGCCCGACGTCAACCCCGGCTTTTTAGACAGCTGGTGGATGGAAAAGAAGCTCCACCTCCGCGGCTGACTGACGTGACGGACAGATTCCCGGAAACGCTCTATTCCACATCAGTCAGCCGCGGAGGTGGAGCTTCTTTTCCATCCACCAGCTGTCTAAAAAGCCGGGGTTGACGTCGGGCGTCAGGTTCTTCTGACGCGGCTGTGTGCGAAGGTCTGCCTGCGCTGACAGTGACACAAACACACACACACACACACACACGACACACCTACAGACGCTTTATGTAACTACACCTGTAATTTGCCCTTTCCCTCCTCACGTGTGCTTTGACAAGCCTTTGTTTGTAAGTTTTCAAGCTTTTGTTGCTGTGGTCGCTTCTCGCCCTTAAGGCATCTTACTGGTGTGTGTTCCCACTCAGGGAGTTCCTGCAGCGCTACGCTCTGGCCCCCAGCTGCATGCGTGACGTCCATCCAGGGGAAGAGGTGTTCCACCTGGACAGCGCCGGACGCATCTTCAGCCAGGACTCCCTGCAGCTCGTACAGTGCAACGCCACGCCACAGGGGACCATGCAGACAACTCTGTTCTGGTGAGACACACACACTATAGGCTCTGGCAGGGGTTGACACCAAGGTCTCAGAGGTGGGTGGGGAGCCCATGGCCCGTTGGGCAAGTACAGGTCATGTTCTACTTGCCCCGAAAAGTATATTTTCCATGATCGGTCAAATTTGCGCTTGTAGAAAAAAAACGAAACCACAAAACGGTTAAATCCAATCGATAAATACAGAGTGGCGACAGTCACTTTGAAAAACCAGAATGAGTGCAACTGCTAAGCAAAAACATTGTGATCAGTGGAGGTAAAGAAGACACGGTCGGTGCTTCAAGGATCAACAGCTCGGTGATCCGAGCACTAGAAAAAGGTAAAACATGGAGGAGTGAAACGAATGCAACTGCTAGTTGTAAAAAGGTGTGCACAGAATGCACTTGGCATCGACGGCGCAACCTGAAAGCAAACTCCTCTTGCCCGAACGTTTCATTTTCTTGCCACGTGCAGTCGGGCAACCGTTGGTGTCAACTCCTGCTTCGGGAGGCTTTAGGATTTCAACACATGATTTAATCCTGCATACTTTTAGCCGTTTCCGCCTCTCCCGACTTGGGACATGTGGTTGACTTTTGAGATGCACTTAATACTTACTATATTAATGTTTTCTGTTGAAATGTGCTATAACTAATTAACTTTGCCGTTGCATTATGGTCTATACATTGGGCTCTCTCTTCCTCCCTCCGATAGTTCGGGACCCTTTCAGTTCAGAAAGCACCTGAGAGTTGACCTTCCTACCAGCGCTTACAGCTTGTATGAGTCGTATCACTGCCCCCCCGACGCCACACGGTTCCTCTTCAAGGTAACGTACTCTCCGTGCTCTCAGCGCCCCCGGTAAACCGCTAGCGGCTCCAACGCGAGGCTTTGTGTGATTATGTGGCAGGCCAGGCACGTCTATAGACTTTGAATGTTTGCTTTAAGCAGTGACGTGTGTGATTCGCCCCTCACTTCACACAAGTGTGACATTCAAAATTTTGAAATTCCAACTTCCGACCTAATCTTGGGCATGTTTAGTTCAAGACCCCAAAGAGAAGTCTGTAGTCATTGTCATGTACTTTCTCCCCTCCTCAGCTCATGTCGGTGCACAAAGAGCAAATGGCCGCCACGCTGATCCTAAAGTCCCTCACCGACATCGCCATCAACGCCGCCGATCAGAGAGGTCTGCATTCTTACCTTACGCTCCCCTTTTTGTTAATTTACATCGCTGGAATGTACACTGTATGTATCCTCTGTACAGCTCGGAAACGACCCTAGAGATTATGAACCTTTTTGTATTTCGTGTGTGTGTGTGTGTTTTTTTGTGTTTGCAGTGAGAAATGGATGCCAGCAGTTTGCGGTGTGGGTTCCCAGCATCTCGGAGATCACTCTGGTCTTCATGAACATGGGAGTTCCCTTCGTGGGCCTGTATCCTAACGAGAGCCTCCAGCCCGCCTTCACAGAGGGAGATGTTCTGTGAGTCCTTGATCATGAACAGTCTTTAGTCTTCACACATCAATATCGGTTAATAGTGTCACATGTGGGCTAATGTTTTAAACTGTGTGTGTGTCTCTAGGGAAGGTATCCATATTGGCAGTGAGAGCCCATCGAGCAGTGGGGAACCACGTGCGTTCCCTCTGCACAACTTTAACTACGTCCTCGAGGTAACGTCAACACACTTCTGCTCGACCGTCTGCTGTTTTCACTAGTTTGGGTCCCAGCCAGGCAAACGTCTAATCTAACCTTTTGGGTCTCGACTCGAAATGTTTGGGAACCACTGGTCTAAATCGGTGGTTCTCAAAGTGGGGTCTGGTGAGGGAGTTCCAGGCAGTCCCCAGCTAAATGATAGATAGGAACCAATCCTTATGGGTCTGTAACTCTGAGAATGTACAATATAAATGTGGGTTCCAGAGATAGAAATGCCATTAAATGGGGCTCTGAGGCCTAATGCATGTCAAACTGGGGGTGCTTGAACTTAAAATGGTTGAGAGAATATCAGCGCTAGAGCCACCCGTAAAAAATCTTCCCTGGTATATCTTTTCAAATGGGGGTCCGCGTCCAACGATTATCAATTTTGGGGGTCAAAAGTTTAAGAACCACTGGTCTAAATGCTCTCTCTCTCTCTCTCTTTCTCTCTGTGTGTGTGTGTGTGTGTGTGTGTGTGTGTGTGCGCGCGCGCGTGCAGTACCTGGACTTTTGCTCCCGTCTGTGTCCATGTGCGTATGACGACGCAGAGCTGCTGCTGCTGCTCACGGTGCTCTGCAGACTGAGCCTGGACGTGGAGTTGGTGCTGCAGGATCTGGAGAAGCTGACATGTCTGCTGGAGAGCCTCGTCAGCAACGTCAGCGACTGGGACGACACGGTGAGTCCAGGGTTGTCACAATTGGCCCTTCGCTACGTCCCTCCCCAAACCATCCATGTCCAATAGGCAGCGAGGAGACAAGCTGTCCTTCTCCCCCATAGAGATGCATGTTAAATTCGCCATATAAATATTGATCATTTCGGTAGCAAGAGCATCAAAATGTCTTCTAAATCTAGTCAACCAGGCCTGCAGTAGGCTATGCACTGGACACGTTTGTATGACATTATTTAAATAAACTAGAAATACGAGGAAATGACAGAGGGAGAAATCAACTTTTGACGACTACCCGGCACCCGACAGGAGTTATCATGTTGCACGGTAAGACTACGGTGATTAGTATTATTGCCATCACCTGGGTCATGTAACTTTCCTGATGTTAGGCTGTGTGTTCAACAACACAGCCATGCTAAATAACATTGACAGCTATAGGGTCAGGTGGCTAGGGCATTCATTTAGAAAAAGAAAATATAATGCGGAGATACATTTCTGCCCGACAATGTATGCAATGTGGCCCTCTGAAGTGACTGGAAATATAGTGGCCCTCTCCATCATCAAAGTTGGTTTAGAAAGATATTATTATGTAGATGTGCTATTTTTCAACAGCTAAAGTTAAACATAATGGCTAAAGTGGTTAAAAGCTAAGGTGACACACATGCATCCTCGGGTCTAAATGGATTAATATAACGCTGTCATGTTGTGTTCCCCTCAGCTCCCCAGGATGTGTGCAGCTCTGGTTGGCCTGACCGCTGACCACCACAACATGTGCAGTCTGGTCAGCAAGCTGCCTCTTCACGACCGTGGACAGTAAGGCTCCCACCCTTTGTTCTCCATAAATTAATGCCCTTTTTTCGACGTGCAAGGGTAGCAAAAATAACCATTGATGTTCATTGGATATTTTTGTGTGTTTTATAAATATTGAACCAATGAAAAGTATTAACAAGAGCTTGTGACTTAAGCAATATTACACGAGAGGGGGTGGTTTAACTGCGTTTCGGAACACGCCCTGCGGGCTCGTTCCTGCAGCATCGCAGGCGTGCATTAATGACGTTAAACCACCCCCTCGAGTGTAATATTGCAATTATACAACAGTTACCCTTAAAACTAAGAAAATCGCTGAAACATATATTTTTAATGACAGATGTAGTCACTACGACCACAAATGTCCCAAGAAACTTAGCTAGCCTAGCCACCGAGTTTGCTGCGTTCTGGGAGACAGAGCAGCTGAATTCTTTGTTTTCATTAGGTGTGGAGTGGTGCTCGTTTGAACCATGGCTAGAAGGCTGTTTCAGCCAATCAGATTGCTTCCTCGAAACTACCTGTTGTATAATAAACTATAACTATATTGGGTCTGTTTTTTTTCTCGTTTTTTATTTTTATTTTTATTTATATTTTTTTATCTTGCATCCGTGTGTGTGTGTGTGTGCAGGGAATTGCGCAGACACCTCAGTATGTGCATGATTTCCATGCTCCTGGATGGAAGTTGCACATACCAGCCCGCCGTTGGAGAGTTCCAGGTGTGTTATTGTCTCAAGAATTGAGACCATGATTCTCACATGATTCTCTTTTATTTTTTCATGAAAATATGTATTGTCTTTAGTCTGTTGTTGAACATTACTACATTCAAAATGTGGCGCCTGGAGCCAAGGCAACTACTGTGGCTTTTAAACAGACATCAAAGTGCTTGACTTAAATCTCTCTTAAAGTATCTCTTGTGGCAAAAATAATCACAAAATGCGATCCCATAGGTGTCTTTTGTTTCGGTTAATTGTGCAGCACTAGTTCATACCGCACCTAGTAGTGTGAAATAATATATCTGACGTTATAATGATCATTCTTGGTGGCGACGGCCTTGGAACAACTGGATCACGCTGTTTCTTTGTGTGACCGCCTTGTAGCGTCTTTACATCCTGGGCGGTACAGTGACAGTCGCTTTGCTCTGTATGGATGTTTTTTTTTACTCTGACTGTCCTTCTTTTATCCCACCTTCCTTCCTTGCCACAGCTGTCTGCCCTGCGCGACTTCCTGCCGCACATGCGTCCGTCCACGCTCCTCCACGGCCTGCGGCAGAACGCCAGGGAGCCGAGCCAAGACGACGACCAGGACTCACTGGACATGCAGGTCAGGAGTTTACTGCAATTAACAATACACAGTTACAATGTCTGCCATTTAGCGGACACTCCTGTCCAGAGCCACTCACAATAAGCCAGGTAAATAAATGTATGCAAGGAAAATACTTCCGTGTATGCGAGATACACAGAATGCAGAGAGAACTAGTGTACTGCCTCAAGAAACTATAGAGGCTTGGTCTAAGGAGTTTTCCTTGTGTGTTGTGTGGTATAATGAACACCAGTATGAGTACCAGTAGGGGGCGGGGCGCTGTTGTGCAATGCAGGAACAGAGAGAGAGAGAGAGAGACAGTGCTGAACTGTTGCCTGCTAATGAGAGAGAGGGGGGGGGGGGGTCGATTATAGTTAGTCACCAATGTACACAGTTTTAAAATGTACAAATATTTTTTCCTTTATTTTTTTTTTACATACCTGTATATGTAGTTAAACAACTAGTCGACTAGTAAACTAGGCAACTAGTCAACTAGTAAAAATGACTAGAAGTGAATGCCCGGCACACTGCCAGACTGGCTTATCAGCCAATGTGCCTGGACCACTGAGCCACAGCCCAGTCCGTTTCGAAAATATTGAACCAATGAAAAGTAGTAAAAAGTGCTTTGGACAAAACCTCTTAACTCCATTGGACCCTAAAAAACGGCTAACTCCACCACCCCTCTCATGGAAGTAATTGACAATATATACAGTCACAACAACAACTTTGATGAGGCAGTATTGTTTTGTTTTCAGAATATAAGGCTTTCTTTATTTCCTGGTTTATTTTTATTTTTCATTTCCTGAAAAATGAACATTTTGGAGTTAAGTGGTTTCTTCCCGACAGCAGATTATATTCTATCATCTAAATTACATTCGTGGTCAAATGGGTTATCTGTATGCGACTTCAACATGGGAGGGGGCTGGGGTAAAACAAAATATATCACTTAATTATAATATTTCATTTCTTGAGTGTGTTTGTCTTTTTTTCTTTTTTAAACCTTTGTTTTCATGGTGTGTTTCAGAGCTATTACCTGTGTAACAGCCTTCTTACCCTGATGAACCAAGCGTCCAATCTCCAGTTCTACACTACACAACAGAAGGTACGGCGGCTATGCTGTAGGGGGTGCAGCGCTTAATTGAACTAATCGATTTGATCGATTCATAAAATAAAGACATTATCAATCATTTAAGAACATATCTGACTCCTTGCTGTGTGGTCCTCAGGAGCAGCTGCTTGCGCTGTGTTCTGAACTGGAGTTCCACATAAAGTCTCACATCAGAGAGAGTGAGAAGTGTCTCTACCGCAGCACGGTAAGTCTGTCTGTCTGTCTCTCTTATGTCCGTCTCTCTCTCGTGACGGTTTAAGATGGCGACTACTTGCACACAGACTTCCAAAACTAATTTGAATAGTCTGCCTTTTTGTAGACGTAGCTCTTTGTTTGGTTAAAACAATGTGGCAGTAATCCAGAATCAAGTCTGTCATTCAGCAGCCGAATATCCTGAGAATGCCATCAACTAACTTAAGGGGTGTTCCGACCAGTCATTGGTCCGACAACGACAACCTACCTCAAACGCCTAACCTAACCGTCGGGATCGGGAGTCGAACCCGCGGCACACTGCCAGACTGGATTACCAGCCAAGGTGCCTGGACCGCTGAGCCACGGCCCAGGCCCGTCTGGGAGGTACATGCCATTGTTTTCATCTCCTCTCCTTCTTCCAGGTGAAGGATCTGGTGGCGAGGATCTACACCCGCTGGCAGATGCTGCTTCTGAGGACCAGACCTCTGAATGTAAGTCTTGATGCTGCCTGTCAGTCACAAACTACTGGTCTCCTTTAAGCCGCAATTAAGGGTTCATGAATCTTGGCCTGAAAGTAGATTCTAAAACATGGGAGAAGTACGTTACACACCCCACACACTGTCTTTACTCACAGCCACAGTGATTTTTGAGAATACGTTTTGGTCGCACTGACTGACCGTCATCTAAGTGAAGTGAAGTGTGCGTGATTCCATTTTGACTGCCTGCTCCTACGCACCTGTTCTTCACGTTAGGTCTGTCACAATTATTACATATCTCTGCTGTTGGGAAGAAACCACCTACTGTAACTCCAAAATGTAAAAAAATTCAGGAAATTAAGAAAACCTTATATTTCGAAAACAATGCAATACTGCCTCATCAAAGTTGGTGTTGTGACTGTATATATTGTCAATTACTTTACGTTATTTGTCATATCTGCTTGTGCAATTTGTGATTAGGAAGCCTAAAAGGCAAGCAAATACAAATTGTACCAGTGTTGAATGCGAACACGACACAAACGCATCGTTAATCGCGATTATATGTGTGACAATGAATCGCCTCGGTGGTTAAACTCCCTGTTGTTGAATTATCTCCCGACAATGACCACCACCTAGCCAGATATTATCCCTTACTTATTTAACTTTTATGGCAGTCATGATATCACCACTGCAGCTGGTTTATCACGTGTTTTGTCCACCTCCAGGGTCAGCTGTACGACTACTGGAAGCCTGTGAGGATTGGCAGTCAGAGCAGTGCCGAGGGGGAGGAGGAGCCCCCCATCCCAGAGGAGGAGGTGGAGCAGGAGGAGATGATGGAGGAAGATGTGGTGGTGGAGGAGGAGGAGGAGATGGAGGAAGAGGAGGAGGAGAAGGAAAGGGCTGGACAGCAGGGCTGAACGGGACACAAACTAGTTTTTCCCAGAGCCATAGAGTAAGACAGAGTTAAGACATAAGAGGGGGCAGAAAACAGCCTGGTCACGTGGTTCATGACTCATGTGCTCGTGCAAGCCCATAGACTCCAATGCATTCCGTAAACTTCCAGTTGTCCCTTTTCAATAAAAAAAAGTCTATGTAGAAGAGCCTGGCCCCATGAAGTTAAGGGAGTTGTCGTAACTCTGCATTACTAATATGGCTCTAGCTTTCCCTCACCGTGTGGGAGGGACTTTCGCCCTATAGATTCAGACCGTGACGGGGGAGGGGTGGGGTCTTCGCAACGTTGAACACGGCAACTCGTTCGCTTTAGCGAGCTCGGTGGTGTCTCTCGTGGCTCAAGTTCGCTTGAGCCGATTCAGCCCGTTTCGAGTTACTACCCGATAGGCAGAGATTTGTAAATCCTCGTCTTACCCTACAATGAACACAGTGGAGTGCTCCCTACCTCACCGATGGGCCCCGTCTCACCCAATCACAAGCCGCGGCGCTCCTTCCAGCCCCTCCTACCCGGGGGGGGGGGAACGGGGATATGATTGTTATCAGATTATTGATTTATTACTTTTATTAGGTGCAATATTGCTGACCAAAGTGTTCATTTGTTTAAATTTGTTCTTCTGTGCCATTGTGTTCATTTCACTGCCTTTAAATCTTTTGTTAAGTTGTGTAATTTATTGAAACACCGTATGTCTTTGTTTTGTTTTCTAATTGCTCTGTTGGAGTTTCGATCATTCTATTAAAATGGTTTTGAAAATGGCCTTCTAATTTGGTTCCCGCAATGGTATGTAACTGAAAGCTCTCATTCTCAATATGAATACCGGTATGTGTTATGGCCTGAATATAGAGACTAGACAGAATTCTAAAGCGGAAGAGGCGGCAAGAAAACCCTGAGAGCTCAAAAAGAAAGCTCTAAAGATATTTTTAAATATATTTTCGTGAACAGAAATGGCAGCTTCCTTACTCGTATTAGCATTTCGGTGTAGTTCCAGGCTATATAGCATTCGGAGATTGTGGAATAGTAGACAGTTTTTTCCCCAAAGCACATAGGGTGCCATTCTGGTTTTTGGGGGTCCTGCAATTATATCGTTTTGTCATTGGTGATTATCATTTGATATAAAGAAGGAAAGAAAAACACACATGCTTGTCCTGCAAAGACGAGACCATAATCAAGAGAATATTAAGAGCAATAGTAAATCTAATCCGTTACATCTAAATATCACCTGGGCCTTTTAAATCCGACAATAGACAAACAGACGTGTAGTTCCTCCACTTTGTCCCCAGATGGGGCACTTCCCTAACATTCCGTCCAGTTTCAGTATGTAATGTATAAACAATATTTATACATGTTTATTAAACATATACTATACTACTATTAGTAAAAAAATAAGTGATTAACATGTAGGTTCTTGGTATTTTAGTATAATTTTGTGTTTATGGCACTACTATAGTCGTAAACAAGTTTAGTTCTTTAGCATATGATTCGTCCACAAAGTAACAGTTTTTGTATTGACTTGTGTTTTCGTTTGAAAATGAAATGTACCCATTCTGCATACTAATCAATCAATCTACTTGGCCTACTTTTGCTGAAGTGATTGATTGATTGAATAATTAAACAATTTGCAGAATAAGCACAGGAAAGTACAGTTCAATACAAGGTCTGCTAAGAGGATTAAAAAACTAACAAACAAGAAAGCACTACGGCCATTGGGGTCCTTCATTTTCAATTCATCTGAACAGCTAATGATCAATTATAAATAATGATTAATTTTTACATCATAGAAAATAAAAAATAAATCAAACTCAGCAGACCAGGGAGACAACAATTAAGCCACTAGTCTAGCCTGGCATGGCCAGACATCACTATATCTATCTCCCAGGGATTTTTCCCCGCTGTAAAATCAATGTTAATTTAACTCTGAGAGTGTACAAAGTGTACAGTCTCAGCGTTACTCGAGTCATTTGGTTACAATTTTCAAACTATCATTTAGTTGGGAACTCCCTCAAGGACCCCTGGGGGACCCTGGACCGCACTTTGAGAATCACTGATATAATTAGGGGGGGGGGGGGACTTTTTACATTGTGGTATTGCCACGTTTATGTGTAAATTAAAAAGAAAATCTGTGGAATGAATCGCATCACTGTTCGGTGCTCTTTACCCCCCCCCCCTACTTCCAGTGTGTCGCCATGGTAACGGGCAGTCAGGTGACTGTCTGCAGACAGGGCAGTTAGGCAACATGGCTGCTGCTCTGCTGTCACAATGAGAGACCAGAAAAACACCACACAAATACACATTTAACACGTTTATTTCCACGTCGTCGTGTGACCACGGACGGTGTGTGCCGCGGGACATCCAAGGTGACTATTTTTTTTTTTTTACCATATCAACAACTCATAGCATTTTAACATCATTCTGACGTTGTAGGCTAGTTTAGCAACAACAAGCCATTAGCACGACTAGTTGTTGCTGTAAATATAGCCGAGTAAACGATAACCACAGGATGTAATAAACGACAGTCAGTGTCGCTAGCCGACAAGAACAGATGTACAAGCTGCTGTGCATCTTGTTCTTGTTCGGATGGAAGGAAGGAAGGAAGCCCTTGCTTTGAGTCAGTCGGTGTGCCTTGATGTCTTCTTAGCTCTCGCAAGAGTTGACAGATGTCTGTCATGCTGATGTGAAAGCCTGTTGCTATAGACCAGTGGTTCCCAAACTTCCCAAATTGACACTCATTAGCCCCGCGGACCCCATTTGAAGAGCTATGCCAGGGACAGTACCATTGGGTTCTGCTTGGAGGGCTAGGACCCCCATAAAGAGAAGATTTTCATGGCTCTATAGCAGTGATTCTCACCCCGTTTAATTTCAAGAACCCCCAGTTTGACATGCTTTAGTCTACGGACCCCTTTTTAATGGCATTTATCTCTATAACCACAATTCATATTGTAAAATCAATGTTAATTTAAAGGTATATTCAGTGATTTCACTCAAAAAACCTTAGGTTTCGTTTTTGGCTGGGACCTAAGCCTTTCATCCAATCAGGATAGAGAGCCAAAAACGAAACCTAAGGTTTTTTGACCCCCAGGGGTTAACTGGGGACAGGGAGGAACTCCTTATATGGTCAGCACACTCTATAGTAGAGGATTATCACAACAAAACAAAAGAATAAGTGATATTTGAATTAAGTGAAATCACTGAATATACCTTTAACTCTGAGAGTGGGGTCCATTTGGTTCCAAATGATCATTTAGCTGGGGACCCCCTGGAACTCCCTCAAGGACCCCTGGGGGTCCCCGGACCCCACTTTGGGAACCACTGGTCTACTCTGCTCTGTACTGTATATATTGATGTGAAAGCCTGTTGCTGTAGACCAGGGGGTTTCAACCCTTTTCACACCAAAGGTCCGTTATTTGTTCATCATTTGATGAGATTTATTTAGCCTCTCACTCAGACCCCAAAACGAAATAATTAGTTGTTGTCGTTGAATAACATTTTGTCCACAATTCCATGCTGTATTGAAGTTGGTACCATTAGGAGAGATAACAGGTAAACGTTGATCAACCTTTTTTCACCAAGTACCACCTCAGAAAATATTTGGCTCTCCATGTACCACCATTATGAGTGACTTAGGTTAAAATACAGCGTACACCTACCCCATCCCATCCTATATTCACACAGGGGGCAAATTAATTCTAATTAATATACAACTATATAAGAACATTATACATTATCTTAATTGTGTAGACTTCACTTCTTGTAAATTAAGTAATGCAGATTGTTTAACAATAATTTATGTCTTATCGTTGACAAAGTTATAGGCACCCTGAATACCTGACACATAATGTCAACTGGAACCTAGCCTAAGATTTAGACTCCCGTAGATTATTTATCGAATGTCAGAATCGATAAATAATCTACGAGAGTCTAAATCTTAGACTAAAATGGAACCCAGGCTTTATTACGTGGAACCAACATGGACCCTGCACCCCACATTGAGAACCTCTTGATAACTTTTCATCATCGTCAACTCATCATCATCATAGTTGTTTCATAATAAGTACATTTACTCAAGTACTTAAGTACAATTTTTGGGCAGAGTATTTCCAATTTTCAGTACTTTTACTTCTACTCCACTAAATCTCAGAGACAACTATTGTACTTTTACTCCACTGCAATTATTTGAAAACTTTTATTTACGAGTTACTTTGCAGAGTTTGATTGGTATCACAAAACGGATATTAGCCGGATATTCGAGCCGATCTACAAGCTCACAATATGAGCTTGTAGATCTGCTATTTTCAAAAGGGTTTTTGAAATGGAACATTCCGCATAATGAGTACTTTCCACTTTTGGTACTTTATTAAGTATTTTGTTTGTTTATTTTCACTTACAAAACATTTAAAAATGTTACACAAAGTCAATAGAAAATGTGAAGGAGAGAATGCCTAAATACCCTCCAGGTGCTTAATAAGTGGCATTCTCCATGAACATCTGTACATTCACAGGACAAAAACTACAACATTGAAAATGCAGATCATCTATTACAAATAAAAACACATCACAGTCACAGTCACAATACAGGTTAAATTGGCAGACCGTAAGGGAAGTATTTGGTGGTTAAGAGAAGTGATTTTAGAACCTTCTTGAATTGGTGATAAGACAATTCCCATAGATGTAAAGGGAAAGGCAGATAATTCCATATTTTAGACCCCCTGAAGCCTATATTAAACTGAGTTTGAGACGTACGGGCCTTTTGGAGGTACGTTTTGAAATTGATACCAACAATTTTGTACTTTTTACTTTGTACTTTTTACTACATTAAAAAAATGTATTCCAGACTTTTATAATATCAACGCTGTATGTATGATTTCAGATGAGCAAAGCAGCGGGTGGCGGCATGGCGAACGGCCCCGGTCAGAGTACCAGCCACGTGGGGAGAGACTCTCAGGTCTGGGAGAGGCCCTGGAGCCTGGAGGAGATGAGACAGAGCAGTGCTACCTGGTCCCTGGCTGCAGATTCTGGGGTAAGACTGAGCAGTGCTACCTGGTCCCTGGCTGCAGATTCTGGGGTAAGACTGAGCAGTGCTACCTGGTCCCTGGCTGCAGATTCTGGGGTAAGACTGAGCAGTGCTACCTGGTCCCTGGCTGCAGATTCTGGGGTAAGACTGAGCAGTGCTACCTGGTCCCTGGCTGCAGATTCTGGGGTAAGACTGAGCAGTGCTACCTGGTCCCTGGCTGCAGATTCTGGGGTAAGACTGAGCAGTGCAGGGGGTCGCTTATAATAAGCAGACACTGAAAATGACTGTATTTGGACCGTTACGATCCAGGATTATGGTCTGTCGTTGTTTGGTCCACAATGCCTTTTACTGTCTGTCGGGACCCCCACATTCATATGGCCGTGGATGGTGGACCCCCATTAAAAAATACAACATACAAGAGTTGTGTTGTTAAAATTATTCAAAGCGTTTGCCAATGTTTAAATATTTCTCAAAAAAGCAGATGTAGGAATTGATTTGTTTAGTTTTGCTTGGGAACCCCGTTCCCTGTTCCCTGTTTTTTTTTTTTTTTTTTTTACAGTTTCCCACCTGTGATGGTAATGGTATAGCAAGTTATAGCCCCCAAATAATTGCCTAAACATAAGGCTGCATAGATAGACAGGTGGGTGGGCTGCAGCTTGAACTCTTTGTAGACTCAGACTGTCACTTGGGCTTTGATCCAGAAAAGGTTGGGAACAACTGCTCGAGCGCCAGTGGTCTCGTCATGAATGAACTGCCTCCTTCCTTCCATCATCTTCAAGAATGTCCCTTCTGGAGAGGCCCATGTAATGAGCTCTGCAACGCTCGTAATTACATTAAAGCATGCTACTGTAAGCTAGCTAACGCCATCCACATGAATAGACAAGCTGCCCCCAACCCCCGCTAAGGGGCAGCTTGTCATAATTATAACTCCACTGCATGAAATGTATGTATCCGAGTTGTATAAAACAGAAGTACCCTGGACTATAAAAGAAGTTAGGTATTTTTGGTATGGAAATCCACGCTGTTATTTAACCAAGTATTCTATATCATAAGTGTGTGGCATTCGTAATAAACTAAACCACTTGAAAATCCCTGGAGGATTCAGTGACTTATAATGGTTTGAATAGTGTAGAGACCTGCTGATGCAGTAGACAATACATGCATTATGAGTTATGACAAATTGATAACGAGCACCTTATCACTCAGGCTTATCGGGCCGCGTTCTTATCGAGCCCACTATCCAGCATTTTCTATTATTTTGTGGAAAGACAGGAGATGTGAATAAATTCTGAACGGAGCCAGTATTTCTTTTACTGGGGCCTACAGTAGCCTACTTTTCTATAAAAAACAATTAACCTTTTTACTGTTGAAAAATTGTATAGAATAAACTTTTAACTTGTTAATGTGTGTACACTAGTCACTTCTACTTTGTTTAGCACTGGTTGGTGTGGTAGGTATCAATACACTTTTAGGCCGACATGTTTGTGCCAGCATGGGGGATTAGATTTATTTCTTGATTGTTTAAACATGATGTCATGGGCCGCTATGCTCGATAACATGCTTGATAAGCCCAAAGCTTATCAGGTTTCGTTCTGATGACATGTTAACATTGGAAAGACCTGCTGCTTCAGTAGACAATACTAGACAACTTGACCCAGCTAATATGGCATAATAGGAAGCATCACTCATCATAGCTTAGTTTCTATTTAGTTTTAGTTTTCATTGGTGGGAGAAGAAAATAAAGGTAGTCGACGAAATTCTTTGGTCATAGTTTTAGTCGACGAACTCAACACTGCATCATTAATGATCAGTGATGTAAATAGGTTTTCAATGTAATGCAGGGATGGTCTTTTAGAATGAGTCCCAGGGACATTTTATGAGTCCCACTTCAACAACGTTAGGAGTCATATTTTGCCATTTTTACAAATTCAGCATTTAACTCCATTTTATATGGTTATAATGTGGTTATATTCATGTAGAAAACAGAAGAAGAAATGATTATTATAGCTAAAGCTAGCAAAATAAACTAAAATTAAAAAACGGTACAGTAGGCATAGTAGTGCATCCTGTGGATGCAGAGGTCGTTGTTTTATTGCGTCCCTTAAAAGACAACTTTAGTTTTTTTCAACCAAGGCTCATGTTTTAAGTTGTTATTAGAGAAAGTAAAAGATAAGTGTTAATTTTTTTTCATTTGCTGCTTTCTTTCGTTTTAGGGATTTTAGCTGTTTTTGACAGGGGGGCGGGGGCATTCGAGCATGGGCCTAAATACGTATTTTTTTACAAAATATTATGGCGATTTATTTTTTTACTATTTACTATAGTCCTAATAGACCCCAGGAAATTACATCTGGCCACAGAAAGGATCTAAAGGATCCACAAGATCTACTGAATGTGAAGGTAGCCTATATTGGGAGGAAGCCACACTGTGTCGTAGGCTCAATATGTCAGTTTGACACATTCAGTACATCTCGTGATCTTTTGTGGCCAGATGTAATTTCTTGGGGTCTAGTAGGACTATAGTAAATGATAAAAATTTTAATCGCTATAAAATTTTGTAAAACAATACATATTTAGCCCCTTGTTCGAATGCCCCCGCCCCCCTGTCAAAACCAGCTAAATTCCCTAAAACGAAAGAAAGCAGCAAATGAAGAAAAATTAACACTCTTATTTTACTTTCTCCAATAACAACCTAAAACATGAACCTTGGTTCAAAAAAACTAAAGTTGTCCTTTAACTACAAGTAAGACGCGCAAACGCGGGAAGCGAACGCAGCTCGTAAATGGCAATAACAATTAGAATAAATTACATACTTTTTTAAGGTTTTCTTTTTAAAGTTCTCTTTTTTGTGTTTTTTTAAGATTTTATTTTTAAGTTACGTTTTTTTTAAGTTAAGTGTTTTTAAAGTTTTTTTTTAAGTTAAGTTTTTTTGTGTTTTTTTAAGTTTAAGATTTTATTTTTAAGTTAAGTTTTTTGAAGTTAAGTGTTTAAAAAAAATGTTTTAAGTTAAGTTTTTTTGTGTTTTTAAAGTTTTTTTTTTAAGTTACGTTTTTTTTTTAAAGTTAAGTTGTGTGTGTGTGTGTGTGTGAGTGCGTGCGTGCGTGTGTGTGTTTTGTGTGATACAGCTGCGCCCTCTGGTGGCGGGCGGGTGGTGTAACAGCGGGACAGACAGACACACGGACACACAGACATGATCTGCAGGGTCTCATAGTTAGTTCGCAATAAACTGCGTTTTAATCTCTGAATGGTGCTTTCTGTGCACAGCTGTTCCTGTTCCTCCAAGACTTCTCTCAGAGGATGCTGTCCAAGACCCACGAGATAGAGAAACAGCTGGACGGTCTGATCAGAGACACCAAGGCTACGGACGCCACTCTGCACTCAGTCTTCAACGACTTCCTCATGCTCTCCAACACACAGTTCATAGAAAACGTGAGAGATTTATTTTTAAAACCCATTCAGGAAGGCAACCCCATTTTGGTGTTTTAAGCATTATGAACATTATAAACTTCAGCTATTGTATCAGATCTACAAGCTGGTAGTGCGGCACTCTGTGCCGCACTACCAGCTTGTAGATCTGATATTTCTTTTAAATCGTGAAAATGTGGTGCAAATGTTTGAATATAGATTATTTCAGAGCAAATGTTTTTAACTCAAATCTTTACTTCTGGCGGGGTCCCTGGAACAACATATTTTCAGATGGGGGGGGGGGGGTTAGCAGCCAATTACATATAATTCTGGGGATCCTTGACATGAATTAGTTTGAGAACCACTGACATAGAAACATTGGTGTGAAACTGCCATGATTTAGAAGACATTTGTAGAATCTGGTGTCCTAAATGGGTTGCCATTGCTTACTCTTCTTTTTTGAGTGGTGCAACCACTCCTATTGACCGATTCAGAAACGGGTCTCATGGTCGCAGGCAACGCATTTCCTGTAGGCGGAGACGACATATATGCGGTTTAAACCTGCACCCTCTTCTACTACAGTGAATGGAAAAGTGACTGATGTTGGTCTGCTCAAACGTTACTCTTTTACCTGCTTTTTACTAACATTACAAAGATGACCAGAACATCGGGATGAACCTGTGTAGTTTATGGCTGCTCCAACAGTAGTGGCAACATAAAAAAAAAAACGAATGTCAAAATATCTACCGCGGTGGCTGAGACCAGAGCCATAGAGTAATGGTTGAGACAAAGCAGTGAAAGGTCCTGAAAGATACATAAGGTCAGTCTTACCCAATACCCAATCTTTCTGTTTTAGGAACACAAGGCTGCTGTACTTTATACCTCATACTAAGCATTTAAAGTATATATCCCAGTCATATCCCAGGTCCGTATATATACAGATATCTCTATATAATGTCTATATAATGGTTGAGTCCCACCGCAGCTTTTAACATTGGTCCGGTTCCTATAGCAACGCCCCACTGTTCCAGCTATGGGATTGAAAATATAATAACTGTGTAAAGCAGTTGAAAGGAGGATTTTCAAACGTCCATAAATCGTAATCCAGGAGAGCTGTCCTTGGTGGATCTTCTTCCATCCAAAGTTCGGATTTAATTTGTGCCTTTGTACCGCGATGCTCCCGCCATGTAAAAGCTTCTGATGAAAGGCAAAGAGTGTGTGCTTGTTCCAATGATACTATAGTGTGTGCGGGGGGGGGGGGGGGGCAAACTCTGACTCTTATAGTGAACGCGTATGGTGGCACCTGGAACTGGGATATATGCTAACAGCTAGCCGCAATAATAGGGTTAATATAGGATGCTGTGATTGTGTGTCTGTTGTTTCAGAGAGTTTATGATGAGTCAGAGTGTCAATGTGTCAATGAGTGGTCAATGTTAATATAGGATGCTGTGATTGTGTCTTTTGTTCCAGAGAGTTTATGACGAGGAGATCGAGGATCCTGCACCCAAAGCTGAAGCTCAGGACAAACAGCCAGAACCGGTAGGAATCAATAAGAATTCATCGTTATTTTCTCCTGGTCTCCATAATGGGGCGGCAGTGGCCCAGGCAGGGTAGAATGGCCGGTAGGCCGGATGGGAATGTGAGGTTCCCAGTTCGAACCCGGGCTCTCCCAGAGTTAGTGTCCTTGAGCAAGACACAGAACTCCTAATTGCTCCTGATGTGCTGGTTGGTGCCTTGCATGGTTTTCCTCCGTGTGTGAATGTAATGCAGAATCTATGTAAAGCACCTGGGACAACAAGTAGTAATTATCGTAAGAACAGAGAACAATTAAGCATAAATATAAAGTAACATTTCACTTCCTCTTGGAATACATGGATAACTTTTTCTTTTCTTTTCTTTCCCTATCTTTTGTTGAATTTATAGATTAGCCATTTTCTCCCCATCCTTTTGCAAAGAGAACTTCCTTTTATTTCAAACCGGTTCAATGTACATCCAACACTACATGAATGGTACATGTATGTAGTATGTACTGTATACACTACTGTATATGTACTGTATACACGCTGTATGAACGTACTGTATACACGCTGTATGAACGTAGGAGAAGACCAGAGAGCAGAAAGAGGCCGAGCTGATCCCTAAGATGCAGGAAGCAGTGAACTACGGTCTGAAGGTTCTGGACTCTGCCTTCGAGCAGCTGGACATCAAAGCAGGAAACTCCGACTCCGAGGATGACGACGCCGCGGACAGAGTGGACGCCATACTGGAACCCAAGGTACAGTGGCTGTTACCGTTTTATTATTTCATTTCATTTCATCTCTTTTTTTCTTTTAATAGACTATAATAATTGTGTGTAATAATAAGCGAGAGTTCTGTAGTACAGTCAGTGGTTCCCAAACATTTTGGCTCGAGACCCAATAGAGAAATCTGACGTCTCCCCAGGACCCGGTCTACTGAAAAGAGCTGATCTACATGCTCATGTCTTGTTCCATTGTGAGATGGTAGAGTTGCTACTTTCATTACTTCTTAATAGGTTATGTTTTTATATGTATTAATGGAATTTATTTGTATTTATTTTTTAAATCTAGGACGTTTTTTTTTTTTTTTTTTTGAAAATGGAAATCTCATGAAACGATTGCAAAACAGAAAACAATTAGGAAACATGTGTGTCCGTGAAGCAAGTACCAACAAGCTCTAATAGGTAATGGCTCTTTTTAACTCCAAGAACCAAGTGAACCTTGCCGTGCTGCGAAACCTCTTTTTTTCCCTTTCTTTTTTTTGGATAAATTAGCGCCGTACTTGATCATACTACAGCGTCACACAAAAGCATCAAAAGTAGCAGATGTACAAGCTCAGAGCGATGCACGAAACGATGCGTTTTGAGCTTGTAGATCTGCTACTTTTGCTATTTCTTTCATTTTAATCCTGAAAAGTACCAGTTTTTTCTCTGCCCACCTTCCAGGATCTTTACGTGGACAGACCCCTACCATATCTGATCGGCTCCCAGGCCTTCATGGAACAGGATGATGTTGGACTAGGTGACCTGTCGAGTGATGGTAATTAACCCTCAAATTCCACAAAGGATGAATGTATTGTTTTTTAACCCTATACCATTCAAATGTTTTTATATTTTTCATGCCTACCTTTTCAGAAATGTCCATGGACAGTGATCGAGACAGTGTGATGGAGAGCGAGGATGAAAAGGATGAGGTAGTTACCATGTCCTTTCCTTCTCTAAGCTTCCTTGTCTGCTGCAAGGAAGCTCTGAGAAGGAAAAAAAGAAAAGTGGTCACGTGACTGGGCTGTGCCATGACACTTTCATGGACACTTTCATGGGAGCCAAACTACCCGGAAGTTTGGCAGAATGCACTGGAGTCAATGAGAGCTCAGTGACCAGCTCATGAACAAACATTATTTATGAACAATTGAGACCTTTTGTAAAGTAATCACTTCTGGAAAATAACAAAAGACATGTAACACATTATTGTCTGCTGTGTTGTTATTCGATGTGTACACTGTGTAATTTTTATAGAGGTATGGTATCTAAAGAGCACAAAGTACCTTTCTGAACGCACCAAGTATCGCAAGACTTCCCACCGTTTCCTGTCTGGCAGCCAAATATCGCGATACTTCGGAGCCAGAAACGATACCTGCTGCTGTTTAGATCCTCAGATAAAATGATATACTGTGCACTCTGTGCACATCGAAAAGTAAGTGATTAGAAAACAACCTGTGATATGTCTTCTGTTATTTTCCAGAAGTGATTACTTTACAAAAGGTCTCAATTGTTCATAAATAATGTTTGTTATGAGCTAGTCCAGCCGGCTCCATTCACTGCCATGTATTCATTGCACTTCCGGTGTGAGTTTGGCTCCCATGAAAGTGTCCATGAAAGTGTCATGGCGCAGCCCAGTCACGTGACCACTTCCCTTCCTTCTCAGAGCTTCCTTGGTCTGCTGTTGGTGTTCCATCTCATGTGACAGCATTTCCTCTGTTGTGTCACATCTCATCATGTGACAGTATTTGCTGCATGTCCTCAGCATCCCCCTCCCCCTATTCTATTCATATGTATAATTATATTTTGTATGTCTTTAATCCTTTGATGTACTGAAAATGGAGACCCTGATTTAAACAAGTCTTAGTTTTATCCTGTTTTTTTCCCATTTTTTTTTAAAATGTATTGACCTGTAACTTCCTTGAACTGTACCCATTCTACAAACTGTTAATAACACTGGTATAATCAATCAATCAATCAATGTGTTTGTGTGGGCAGCAGTCAGAGGAGGACTTCGATCGGGAGGCCAACGGCAGCATCAAGAAGGTGAGTGGACTTCTACTTCAAACACACGGGTCAAAGGTCACAGTCAAACATTCGGGGTCTCTGTGCATAGGGGCGGGGGCCATGTCCACCAAGAGATGATGGACAGATCGGTGAACCAATCTCAGCCACGACCCGCCCCTCTAGACCAGAAAACCTAACACGGTTTATTGTTTATTACGGATCCCCATTAGTCCTCACTACAGTGAAGACTACTCTTCCTGGCGTCCAAACACTCATACAATCAAATTAAAACATTATACAATGTAATTCTGCATTACATAGTTAAAAACAAAACAAAACAAAAATAATTGAAGCTTTCGGTCTTCATGCATTCTAGAAAATATATTGCATTACAACAAATTTACAAACTAAACATTGTATATCCTATTAATAATAATATCCGTTTAGAAGTCGTCCATGCGGAGCTACGACGATGACGAGGAGGAAGACGAAGATTCGGACATATTTGGAGAGTCGGACAAAGAGGATGATGATGATGAAGAGGACGACCAGAAGGTGATATGGACCATAGAGAAGCGTCTACTTAGATATCTGTGTGTTTACGCTATAGCCACGATAGTTCAGAGACTGCTAGAATATTATGCACTGTTGATTTTGGCAGCAAATTCAGATTTTAGTTTAGTCATAGTCTTTGGAATAAAGCTTCATTTAGTTTTTGTCATATTTTTGTCATCTGAAATGCTTTAGTGTTATGTCTAGTTTTAGTCGACTAAATATATTGTTGATTTAGTCGACGTAAATGTATTTTAGCGGGCCTTGATCTCGTCGTAATGACTGAAAATAGCCGATCTACAAGCTCACAACGCGCCACGCTGCGAGTCGCGTTGTGAGCTTGTAGATCTGCTATTTTCAGCATGCAACCAAGTGTAAAATTACTTGTCTTTTACTTACACTGGATCTCTTGTCCACTAGTCCCTTCCTAACATTTTAGTCTAGTTTTTATTTGTTGAAGAAAATGTCAATATATTTAGTCTCAGTTTCAGTCATTATAGCTTAGTTTTCATTTTGTTTGTACATTTAGTTTTCGTCAGTGGAGAAAGGATAGTCGAGGAAAAGAATTTGTCATAGTATTAGTCGACGAAATCAACACTGTGCGATAGTTCAGATATATATATATATATATATATATTATGATTAAGTAACACAAATATTAACGTGTCGTGTGGTGTTGTGTGTCGTTGCGTCCAGTCTCTGTGTCACATCCAGAACACAGCAACACATCAGGCCACGTTCGCGGACGAGCTGGCGGCTCGGATCAAAGGAGATCCTCCCGTCTGCAAGGCGGAGGCCGATCGCACATGTACGTACTCACATGTACTCACGACTGCTTACTCTTTCAGCTTATTATTTACCAACTGCCACTCAAATGTATTATTATTATTTACTTTTTAGTTCCTCACTCATTTCATCTTAGGTGCACTTCACCCATTTCCAAACTCAATCTTAATTATCATGCTCATTGGTGGTCTTTGGAGCACAGTCCAGAAACCTGTCTACCAGTGATATCATGATGGGGATTCCATTACTCTCTGAATCTCATTGGTGGGCTCTGGACAGTCCAGAAACCTGTCTACCAGTGACGTCATCGTTTGGGATTTCAACCCTATAGAAAGTGCAGTCTTTCTCTTCCTGGAAAGTTAGCATGCTGAAATATAAGCCATTCTTCTAATATAAAAAATATCTAAAACATAATGAGTTTGATACCTTGTTTGTCACTGGTAGGCAGGTTTCTTCAACCCACCAATGACTGAGACAGAACACAGTGAGTAGACCGAAAAGCTGGCAGCTTATAATGAGCATTAGTGAGGAGCAATTAAATGAAGATGGTTTGAAAATGGAATGAAGTGGAGCTATGGTTGGTCTCATGTGTAATTGTGTATGTGTGTGCGGCGTGTGCGCTGTGCATGCGTTGTGTGCATGCTCATGCCTTCTGTTCGTGTCATGTCTCCAAAGCGTTGACGGCAAAGAAGAAAAGTAAAAGCAAGAAAGATCAAAAGCCATCGAGAGCAGCGGGTAGGATCACGTTATTCACATTCATGTTTTGTCACATGCATTTTTCTTTCTGTTGTGTTTCTGTTTCAACAATGCAAACTGGTTGTGTAGTAAATCTCATTCTGTCAGTCATGCATTGTGTGATTAAAAGAAAACTTTGTTTGTGTTACACAGTTAAAGATCTATAATCTGACAGTAATCATTTCTCACAGAGTGTTTGTTCCTTGTCTCTCCAGCTCTTTAATAAACAGGAAAAAAAAAAAAAAAAAAAATGTTCAGGCTGAGACACCAATTTCATCCAATCAGGACATGCCACCTATTCATCAGCTTCATTTATATACCGGTAATATTGTTCCAATAATTCCAATTCGGCTGCTCATTTTTGGTTTTGTTTCATCACTTCCAATTCCATTTATCCTGTATGGGTTCTCTCTGCCTATTGAATGAGATTGATATCCCATACCTGAAAAGGAATGTTCTGTTTACTGAAGAGCTGAAGATTCAAAATACGTGAGGGGAGGACATTTTGGGAATAATGACTAAACTGGGGAGAAAAAAGTGGTAAAAAGCAACAACAAAAAAGGAAAATAGAGCTATGTAACACTTATTTTAATGACTTACACCCTATTTTTTTATACATGGTAGCAGCAGCAGAGGATGCCAACGATGACATGTTCAAGCCACCCAAGATGGAGGACGAGGACTTTTCTCCCTTTGGAGGAAGAGGAGGCCTCTTCAGTGGAGGGAGAGGCCTGTTCGATGACGACGATGAGGTGCGCTGACTTACTTACAGTAGATAATAACAATGTATTCCCCAGTTACATCATGGATTATGGATTGTATGACTGCTGCTTTGCTGTTTTCACTGTCTAGGGCGATCTCTTCTCTGACGCACCGAAACCTGCCCGGCCTGAAGAAAAGAACCAAAGCAGCATGCCCACCACAGGTAGGACACTCCAGTCTACAGTGTGTGAGGGAGAGTCTCATAGTTAAGACTCTAGTCTACAGTGTGTGAGGGAGAGTCTCATAGTTAAGACTCTAGTCTACAGTGTGTGAGGGAGAGTCTCATAGTTAAGACTCTAGTCTACAGTGTGTGAGGGAGAGTCTCATAGTTAAGACTCTAGTCTACAGTGTGTGAGGGAGAGTCTCATAGTTAAGACTCTAGTCTACAGTGTGTGAGGGAGAGTCTCATAGTTAAGACTCTAGTCTACAGTGTGTGAGGGAGAGTCTCATAGTTAAGACTCTAGTCTACAGTGTGTGAGGGAGAGTCTCATAGTTAAGACTCTAGTCTACAGTGTGTGAGGGAGAGTCCAGGACACTCTAGTCTACAGTGTGTGAGGGAGAGTCCAGGACAAGTTTCATAGTTAAGCGATATTACACGAGAGGGTGTTCTCTAGTTTATCGTCATAAATGCACGCCTGCGATGCTGCAGAAAAGGCAGCACAGAAGTGCATTAATGATGATAAAGAACACCCTTGAGTGTAAATATTGCAATTTTACAAGAAACTTGCTAGCCTAGCAACCCAGCCTATTCAATAATCCAATAATTGCCTTATTGACTTATTCGTATTTATTTAAGCCTATAGTAATAACAGTTCTGACTTTCTTTTCAGAAAAAAGTGCCATATATATATATATATATATATTATAGGAGGGGGCGGAATCTAACCTGAGTATTGAGTTCACGAGTCCCCCCCCCTCCTGCATCTGGTCTCTCTCAAGCAGAAACGATGAACAGGAAGCAGCGGGACAAACATCTGATATGTCCATAATAATAATAATTCGAGTTGTAGTCTTGTACGGTTGTATTTACATTTGCGCTGTGGCACAGCTTCAATACGTCATCAGTCTCGCGTTGATAAAGAGTCAAGGGATTTGCATGTCTTAATGACTGTTGGTAGGGCGTTCCACATTATGGTGGCATAGGAGCGAAATTAATTTAGTCCCTTGTTTGTGCCGAATCTGGATTGCACATGGTTTGCTGAACTCCCTCTGGTGTTGTGGGTGTGGACTTCGTTGACATTAAGGAAGTATTTAGACAGGTACATGGGTATCTTGGTGGTGTATCGAATCTTGTGGACCAGACCCATTGCAAGATGCTGTAATCTGTCGTCAACCCACACTAAAGTGTGGCTACACTCTAGGCTGCGGTAGACCGGCGATGAGATGTTTCCGTCCGCGGATGTAAGAAAAGGGAAAAATAACCTTCTAAACACTGGCTTTTGGCTCATTTTGAGCATACAAAGGAGTAATAAGCGGATCCGTATGTACAGTTACAGTAGGCTGTCTAACATGTGAGTAAAAGCAAAAACATATATATTATTATTTTTAATTATTTTTAATTACCGGATTAAATTACATTAAATAAAGACAGGTTTTTACATTCTGGCACAGGCGGGGGGTGGGGTGGGGGGGTGGAGAATAAAACGGAATCCCACGTTCCTGGAATTAATACGGTTAACCACGTGAACCCAGCATTCATATTCTGAGGGAAACATTAGCCAAAAAGTAACGCGTTGTGAGCTTTGTGAACTTATTCACAAATTATTATTTTGGCGGGGAAAAAGCGGTCCAAGTGCAGAGACCAGCTCGGGTTCAGTTTACTCAATACACCAACAAAGAAAACAATGTCTTCCTTGTAGAAAACCGCCTCTTCGCTTCCAAGGAGGAGGAGGAGTCGGCGGAGAGCCAAGAGAATGGAACTCCAGGCAAACCCAGGACGCCCTCGGCCCCCAGACCCGTCTCAGGTGGAGGTGGGGGAGGGCTGTTTGACGACGACGAAGGGGAGGATGACTTTTTCAGTGGGAAGAAAAGCACGAAAACGCCCAACACTGGTAAGTGTGATGATGGCCGTTGCTTCAGTTTGCCTCGATTCTTGTCAGCGGTGGACAGTACCTACGTGCATTTAATTGAGAACTATACTCCTTTTTTCATTATCTTTTTCTTTACTTTCACTGCACTACAGCATGTTTCAAAGACACATATGGTACTTTTGACTCCACTAGATTTGTAGGAAGGGACACCCGGGACCCAAACGTACAAAAATACATCATAAATTAACCCCCTGCGCTAACCCCCCTGAAGTACAAATTTGAAAGAGCAACTCTGACTTGTTGAGTTGTATTTGACCCGAGTACTGGGGTTGAACAGGCATGTGAACAACTGCATCACAACATGCAACATTTATTATGGTGAAAGAAATCATAAATAGCCCCGTTTCCATCACTGTACTCAAAGGCAGCATTCAAGAGAACTGTCTTTTCCCAACGGCATTAACGTTGCATGCGTCTCCAGTAAAGACATTGATTACCAGACACGGAGTTGAGACTGAGAGCGGCGTCACGCACCAAACTGATCTACAAGCTCACAACACAGAGAGAAATGTTAAATAGAAGTCCCTGTGTTGAGTGTGTGTGTGTGGCTTTGTTCAGCTGGCCAGGACAGACCAAAAGCCAAGAAGACCGTGGACCTTTTCGGCGGAGATGAAGACGAGGATGAGGAGGACGAAGGTGACATATTCAGTGAGAAGTCGAGCGCCCCGCCCCCTCAGAGCACCGTGGCCCTGCCCCCTCCGGCCCAGAGCACCGTGGTGGGGGAGGAGCAGCCCAAAGCTCCCGAGAAGAAGGTGCATGCAATCACTCACTCACTCTCACTCACTCACTCACTCACTCACTCACTCACTCACTCACTCACTCACTCACTCTCACTCACTCACTCACTCACTCACTCACTCACTCTCACTCTCTCACTCACTCACTCACTCTCACTCACTCACTCACTCACTCACTCACTCACTCACTCACTCACTCACTCTCACTCATTCTCACTCACGCACTCACTCTCACTCACGCACTCACTCTCACTCACTCACTCACTCACTCTCACTCACTCACTCACTCACTCACTCACTCACTCACTCACTCACTCACTCACTCTCACTCACTCACTCACTCACTCTCACTCACTCACTCACTCACTCACTCACTCACTCACTCACTCACTCACTCACTCACTCACTCACTCTCACTCACTCACTCGTTCACTCACTCACTCACTCACATACATACGTACACACGACTTTGACTTTGACTTACATGCGGGAGACCCAAGTTCGAATCCCGGGCGTGTGTGTATATATATTTATATACACACAGTGCTGTAGTCTAGGTTTTTTCAGACGGCATACCATAATTATTCCCTACGCGGCATGCGCACTCCGCACGTATAGAACCGTACGCTCGCGCATGGTCAATGGATGGAATGATTTGCAGACCAGATTGCACACCTCTGCTTGTGAGGACATTTTGCCAGCCGGTCTGTGGTAACAGTGTTGTTTTTGGCAGCACATTTTTATTTTAGTTGTAGTCTCTTGAATGGTTTTGACACATTTTTAGTCACATGGAATGTATTAGTGTTAGTCTAGTTTTAGTCGACTAAATGTGATGAGATTTTAGTTGACTAAATCTACAAGTGATTTAGTCGACTAAAATGTGTTTTGGCGGGCCTTGATGCCGTCGTAATGACTGATTTTACACTCGTAATGCTGCGACGCGTTGCTTGTAGATGAGCTTGTAGATTTGCTATTTTCAGCATGCAACTAATTGTAAAATGACTTATACTGGATCTCTTGTTCACTAGTCCCTTCCTAACATTTTAGTCTAGTTGACGAAATTGTCAGTATATTTAGTCTTAGTTTTCACCATAGCTTAGTTTTAATTTAGTTTCCATTTAGTTTTCGTCAGTGGAAAAAGGTAGTCGACGAACATTTTTCGTCTTGGTTTTAGTCGACGAAAACAACACTGCGTGGTAACAGAAATATTGGGAACTCCTGATTTAAAGGATAAAGCATTGTTGTTGTTGTTCAGATGCCAGCGGGGGCCGTCTCCATGTTCGGCCCCGGGACCAAGAACCTGCTCTCTGAGGCCCTTCAGAAACGCCAGCCGTCCCCCAGCTGCGACTCTGACAGATCTGACGAGGTATGTCCTCTCTGTCCACACTTTATTTCTCTTTGGTCAGGGAACCCATTCAGTGAAACCCACACGTTTAGCGGTGTTGCTCATTCCACGATCGCACGATCCTTACAAGTTATACTTCGTTGTCAAGGTGACTAATCAATGATGACAACGATATAAAATACAATACCATCTGGCGTTACTGAAGGGGAAAAATAATCGACAGAATTTACGTTTCCGAATTAACTGTGGGGCAAGCTAGTTTCAAAGCCTTTATGCTCTCTTCTATCTCTTCCCATCCAGCCATCATATTGACACATTTTCAAATTAAAAATGTGAATAATAATAACATCATTAATAATAATATATTCTGAATAATAGCCGAACATGAATGGTAAATGGTGCATTTATATAGCGCCTTTATCCAAGGCGCTTTACAGAGATTGTGCAATACATTCACCCATTCACACACACACACACACACACACACACACACACACACACACATTCATACACCTTTACATAGATTGTGCATTACATTCACCCATTCACACACCAATGCCGGAGGAAACCATGCAAGGCACCAACCTGCACATCGGGACCAATTAGGGGGTTCAGTGTCTTGCTCAAGGACACTTCCACACTAACTTTGGGGGAGCCCGGGTTTGAACTGGGAACCTTCTCAGTCACTCCTAGCCCTGAGCTACCGCCGCTGAGCCACTGCCGCCCTGAATGAAGCTATTTCTCTGGTTTCAGAATGGACGTCCACCAGATGTGGAGAAGGTTCCTAGCACGCAGACGCACAGACCCGCCACAAGAGGGCTCTTTTCTGACGAAGATTCACAAGTAAGATTTCAGCAAGGTTGAATCCATAGATTAGATATAGAAAGGTAGACTCCTCCCTCGGCTCTGGTGCGCTTGTATCTCGAGAAAATGCAGGCTTCGGTGACGCACATCGCATGCGGAAGCTTGCCAAATCAAAAAAGTTTTTATTTATATATCAATGAATAAACACGAAAACTTCGACATTCTGATTGGTTGACATGACGTTCCAGACTGAAACCTCAAAATAAAATGACCGAATTAGTTTTAATTAGTTTTGTGTCTTTGCAGATAATCCCAAGCCTCCCTAAGAGCCGGTCCCAGCCTGAGCCCAGCAGCCATGCAAAGACCAGCAAGGCCCCTCTGTCCCTGTTCGACGACGAGGAGGAAGAGGTGAAGTAACACGCACACGTTTCAGGTATTTCTAAGCGTGTATTTTAACAGTGAAGTGTCTTCGTGATAACAATCCCGTCTTCCGATCCCCGCACAGGATCTGTTCGCGTCGGCGGCTAAATCGAAGCGCAGCGCGAAGCAAGCTGAAGCCACGACGCCGCAACCCAAGAAGACCGCAGCCAGCTCGCTGTTCAGCGACGACGAGGTAAGCCTGTCTCCTCACGTCACCTCACCGCCATGCACCCTTTATTATATCATTGCTGTCGGGAGGAAACCACCTAACTCAATTTTTTAGGTTTCTTTCAATTTCTTTGCATATATCAGTGCTATTGTGAACACCCTTTACGCCTGTGTGTTGTTTTGAAAATATTGAACCAATGGAAAGTAAAGTAAAAAAACGCTTTGGACAAAACCTCTTAACTCCATTGGACCTTCAAACTGTCTGCTAAAGAAACTAACTCCACCACCTCTCCCCCTCTCATGCAAGTAATTGACGATATACAGTATAAAGTCACAACACCAACTTTGATGAGGCAGTATTGCTTTGTTTTAAAAAAATACGGTTCTCTCATTTTCCTGAAAAAGTTATATTTTTAGTTTCCTGATAAATGAACAGTAGGTGGTTTTTCCCGACAGCAGAGATACTTCTGTCCTACGCACCTGTCACCAACCTGTTGAGGTGTTTTTTGGCCTTTTTCTATATAATATCTAAAGTATAAAATAGGGCTGAAGTGTTTAGGTAGTTAAATTGAATGGCAGGCTGCAAAAACATACACAAAAAGACACATTTTAACAAGTCACATAGCTCAGTGGCCTTGTGGTTTGAGTGTCCGCACTGAGACTGGAAGCTTGTGGTGTTTTGATGTGGTGTTTTGACTTGACACGTGTGATTGACAGGACCAGTGGCTGAACTCCAAAGCCCCTGCAGAGACCAAGACGGGAGGGATGAAGTCCAGCGTGAGCGCCCCCTCTAGTCTCCCCAGCGTCATTACATCCCAGAAAGGCAGTCTCTTTGATAACGATGAAGATGATGACCTGTTTGCTACCACTAAAGTGTCCAGGTATTCACATGGAAGCAATCAATAATAATGATCATTGTGCACTTACGTTAATTAATAACAGCTGGTAACTTCTGACCAAATCCTTTGGGACAGTATAGTATAGTATAAAATGAAATAAACATGATGGACCCGTTACAGGTCCATTTGGTTTGACGTTACGCTCTCTAGAGTAAAATTATTGTTAAACATGATCTGCATTGCTTAATTTAAAAGAATCTACACAATTAGAATGTAGAAGAATGATTATTTTGATCAAGGTTTGCTATATCAATACAGCATGGAATTGTGGACATAATCATGAAGGGACATTTCACCGCTGGAAGAAACTGCAGTCACTCATTGTAGTAGATAACAGTAGCACAATTTGAAATGTGCATCCTATGGCCAGAACAATAATGTAGTCTGTGTGTTTGACTGGATTGCTGAATTCCTAAAATGACCATAATGCTTTGGTGCACTGTTCCTCCTTGTGGAGAGGGGGAGGGCTGTCTTACTGAGACAACGTGTAGTCCAGGAAGGAAGTGAAAAACACATTATTTCACACACGAAACAAACCTAGGAAAGTGTTTTCTTGTGTCCTGAACATCATTAAAATAAGATCTGGTTGCAAAAGGGGTGAAGTGACCCCCTTTAAGTCTTGGGTCTGAGAGGCTAAGGGCCGATTCATACTCCTATTTTAGAGCCGAATAAAAGTCGGTTCGGCGCTGTAGAGCCTACAATGTGACGTCATTTGAGGTTCAGGGGGGCGGGTACCGTCCTAAAGTCGGCTCTTCGGTGCTACTGAAAATTTCTGACGAGCCGAAATCATTTCGGCACTACAGCGCCGAAACAGCAGTAAAATAGGAGTATGAATCGGCCCTTAGAGCTCCAATTTCGTCTCAGACTTTACCCGCAGCGCGGCCCACAATTCAGCCGCTGCCCGAAAATACTAATATAGGAGCTTTCTCTGTCCCTTAATGGTATTTTCGTCCAGCGTCACCCGCTATATTTTTTGCCGACACCGGTATTTGCGCCTAGAGGTGTGGTCATGGGCGTGTTGGCACGCTTTCCCCTAAATTGCTAATTTGGTCACACACATTTGGGAAAGCGACAGTGGAGTTTAAAATCACCCGTAACGCAACACTCTTCCATGGGCTTTAGACCGTAAGGCTATGAAGCAATATAGCACTAACGGATAAGGGATCTATTAAAGGCAATGGCATGACGTGGACTGGTGATTGGTTACATTTGGTTTAATTATTGTAACGCCCAAACCACACCTATGCATAATATAACGGGTAACGGAGGTGTTTAAGGGATTTAGACAGGTAACCAAAATACCAACTTTAGTGGGGAACACCCTTTCCCCACTCCTAAATCCCCAAATAGTGGCTTTAGAAAGATGAGACAAAAATGGAGCCCTATATATCTCATCAAACGGTGGGCCGTGGCTCAAATTAATAATGGACCTTAATATGAAAAGGGTTGAAAACCAACTGGTGTATTAACGTCTCCATTACTGTCCTTGCTGCAGTCAGAAGAAACACCACAGGGTGGCGCTGATGTTTGAAGATGAGGGTGGTGATGATGATGACGATGGTGGTCAAGGATCTCTGTTCGTTTCCAAACCTGCTGATGTCATCAGTGCTGCCACTCCAGCCAATCAGGTGAGTGGGAGGAGTCCATCCTATCTGGATCTGTGCTTCTCAAGGTGTTGAGGGGTCCTTAAGGGGGGGTTCCAGGGAGTCCCCTAGCAAAACCGGTTAATAATGCGTTAATATGAGTATAACCACTTTAACTACTACTGTGTACATTTGCTCTTCAAAATAAGATCTTGAAAGAAATTTGGAACAACGCAAACCATGCCAGTCTTGCATCTTTTATTTTGGAGTGCCGCTTCATCCATTTAGTTGGTTTATGAGTTAAGTTATTATCAAAGCTGAGCACCTACTGCCTCAACCAAGGGCACTTTCCAGGGGAAGCACACCTGGGTTTTTTTATGGGTCCGATCAACTGTTTGGGAAAGAGATACTACTACATTTGTGTAAAAGAAAGTTATTTTAGGTAATCCAGTCGCAGTGTGCCGCAGGTTCGACTCCCGAGCCTGACACGGCCTTTACTGCATGTCATCCCCCATCTCTCTCCCGTTTCCAGTCAGCCTACTGTCTGTCCCTTCAAAAACCAATAAAAGGCGTTTCTTAATTTCCTGTTTTTGTCCCCCCCCCCCCTGTTGAGCAAAACCCTGTACTTCCTCTTTCCTCCAGAGTGGTGCTGCGGCCCCGCCCCCAACACCGGCCCATCCCTCTCTGCCCCAGAGAACTGAGGCGCAACTCCCTTCAACAACACCAGGTCTGAGCTGTTAAAGGGATATAATTCATGAATTAAACATGATTGGGGTCATTTCAATTGACTCCAGATAGTGTTTGATTCCGTATTTACTAGATATTTGATATTCATTTTATCTCTTTTATTCCCATCCTATACAAACCCATTCTAACTTCAAACTCCTTTTTTTGTTGCCTCAACGGTTCAGGCCTGCCAGCAGGGGTCAGTGAGGGCAGGAAGAAGCCCCCCGGAGCGGTTAGTCTGTTCGGGGGTATCGACGTCCTGGCCTCCAAGCAGCCCAAGAAGAGCCTGGTGTCGGACCAGGCTGAGCCCAGTGAGAGCATCCTGTCCGGGGGGGACGGCCCCCCGTCGCCTGCCAGCCATGAAAGAAGTACTTCGCATGTTTTCTTTTTTACTTCAATAAAAGTATCAATACCGCAATGTTAGAAATACTACTGATTTAAAGTAGCAAAAGTAAAAGTAGTCATTATGAGGATTCAAGGTCCCATTTCACAAGATTTCAAATGTATAAAAAACCTTTAAAAAGGGCAGATGTACAAGTTCACAACGTGTCGCTTTGTGATGTACTGTGAGCTTGGTTATTTTCAAGTGGCTGAAGTGGTTATGTTTTGTAATAATAATCTAAAGACGGAAAGTAACTAATATTTGCCTTTGAGATGTAGTGGAGTAGAAGGAAAAGTATAAGAAAATTGGAAATACTCCAATATAGTGAAAATAAATAAATAATAATTATTATAATAATTATAATAATATATAAATACATCTGCCACCAGCTGTGCCGCTGTCCCCCAATACGAGGGAAGAGAAGAAAGCCAACAAAACGAAGGCCGTCAGTCTTTTTGACCAGGAGGACGACCAGGACGAGGACGACCAGGACGAGGACGACCAAGACGAGGACGACCAAGACGAGGACGACCAAGACGAGGACGCAGAAGGAAGCGCAGCCGCCACACCGGCTGCTAAGAACACACTCAAGGTCTGTAGAACAGCCACCACACCGGCTGCTAAGAACACACTCAAGGTCTGTAGAAGAGCCACCACACCGGCTGCTAAGAACACACTCAAGGTCTGTAGAAGAGCCACCACACCGGCTGCTAAGAACACACTCAAGGTCTGTAGAACAGCCGCCAGGCTGCTAAGAACACACAATGGAAATGCATTGAGGCGGCCATGACACAGTGAGGCCTAAGAACACACTCAAGGTTTGTTTAATTTAACAAAACAAAAACACAACGTTAGAATATGGAGCTGACAGCAGCGATACAGAGCTGTGTGTTAGACCCCCCCCCCCTCATGCAGGCCACAGCAGAGACCACCAGGGTTAGGGTTAACGGTATAGAGGTGTGTGTGTTTGACCCCCCCTCCCCCCCCTCATGCAGGCCACAGCAGAGACCACCAGGGTTAGGGTTAACGGTATAGAGGTGTGTGTGTTTGACCCCCCCCTCCCCCCCTCATGCAGGCCGCAGCAGAGACCACCAGGGTTAGGGTTAACGGTATAGAGGTGTGTGTGTTTGACCCCCCCCTCCCCCCCTCATGCAGGCCACAGCAGAGACCACCAGGGTTAGGGTTAACGGTATAGAGGTGTGTGTGTTTGACCCCCCCCTCCCCCCCTCATGCAGGCCACAGCAGAGACCACCAGGGTTAGGGTTAACGGTATAGAGGTGTGTGTGTTTGACCCCCCCCTCCCCCCCTCATGCAGGCCACAGCAGAGACCACCAGGGTTAGGGTTAACGGTATAGAGGTGTGTGTGTTTGACCCCCCCCTCCCCCCCCTCATGCAGGCCGCAGCAGAGACCACCGGGGTTAGGGTTAACGGTATAGAGGTGTGTGTGTTTGACCCCCCCCTCATGCAGGCCACAGCAGAGACCACCAGGGTTAGGGTTAACGGTATAGAGGTGTGTGTGTTTGACCCCCCCCTCCCCCCCTCATGCAGGCCGCAGCAGAGACCACCAGGGTTAGGGTTAACGGTATAGAGGTGTGTGTGTTTGACCCCCCCCCTCCCCCCTCTCATGCAGGCCGCAGCAGAGACCACCGGGGTCTTCCAGGACGAGGAGCTGCTGTTCAGCCGGACGCAGCAGAGAGACAACGACCCAGATGTTGACCTCTTCACCACCTCAGGGAGAGCTGTGGTCAGTTCACACTCTATCTCTCTCTCTCTCCCCTCCCACCAGACTCAACCTTTCCCTCTGGTTCCCCTCCACACATGCTCCTCATTGCTTGCATCACACCACAGGGCTCGTTACAGAAACCATGTCACACATTCTGAATGGCTGTTATGCCTTTAAAGGTGCAGTGAAATGAAAAAGACGTTTTTCACACTTTTAGACCATATCCGTGGTCATTATATGGGCATACCTAACAATGGATGCCAATTTTTTTTTGAAAATTCTCATTTCTGTGTGTTTTTATATCAAAGGTCCATAAAAACGATTGCATTATTTATTTATTAAAACGAAAACGTGCTGCGTGATGACGTGTAGAGATACACATCGATAAAAGCCAATAACAATGAAGCTCACCCGTTTAATTTCCCATATTTGCGCGTCCGTCCATCACAGCTGCTACTGATTACAGAATACTCAGTTTTTATTTCCATTCCAGATAACATCCAGACAGTGTATTACTTGCTTTCAACTTAATCATTGCGCTAGAATATGTATCTGAAAACATTATATGGAAGAAATAAGCCACATAACAGTAAACTGGGGCCTATTTCACGAAACTTGGATTAGAGATTAAGCCGGGCTTTAACACATATCCTGGTTTAATATATCCTGGATCAGTGCTTAACCGGTTTCATGAAAGCTGGTTGATCTTGCCAGATTAATTTAACCAGTTAACCTGGATATGTTGAGGCTTGATTCGGTTTCATGAAAGTGATGCTACATAAGTTACCATGGAAAAATTGTAAAAGTGAAAACCACTAAATATTACCATTACTCATTGTTTTACAACATATTACCATTGTAACGTTTCACCCACTACTAGTCCTACATACTTACACCTAGAAACCCCATTCAACCCTATTTAGGTTCATCCTACGGTGGACATGTGTGCCTGAAAAGGAATCTTTGAAATGTTTCATCGTTTTAGAAATATAGTGCTTTCAAATTTGAGACATTTATAGGCAGATAGTGGCACTTAAAAAAATCACTTTCACCTAGAAACTCCATTCACACTTTGTAAAATTCAGCTTACTGTGGAGACACATGCTGGAACTTTTTACTTTGAAATGTTTTGTAGTTTCTGAGTTATTTAACTTAAACGCCCAATGCATTCTCAATGGCAATAGCACAAACTTTGGCATGCTACATGAACCCATGACCCGGACCTGTCTGGACAACAACCCCCTTCCCCAAAGGTAGCTCCCTCAGAGGAGGGAGTTATGGCCAAATATCACAATGCGACAATATCATTATGCTTACAATATTAAGAATTCTGTTTTAAGTTAATAGTAGTGGTAAAATGTAAACTATATTTTTGGGGTAGTTAATCATTCAGTCTATCCATTTGTAAGGCGTCTATAGCGTATGACGCCGAGAGGCTAAAGCGGGGAAATGTTTTATCTGTCAGACTCGCTGCTTTAGTCGTTGTTATAATGAGAATCACTGCTCCAGGCCAGAGTACTGCTTTAGGTATATGTTTATTAAAGTTAAGAAGTTTACCACAGTGCATCATAGCATCGTAAAAGCGATTTGCGGTCAACAAAGTTGGACCTCCCCCGTTCACCCCCTCTCTCCTTCCATTCATGAAAATGCCGCTTTGCGAACAGCTGACTTTCTATGAGTGACGTAGGCTAGTAGCACACAACACCACGTGACCCATATAGCTGTCACCAACATTCCGGCCCCTAATTATTACATAATAGACAGTAATAATTATAAATGCATAGATTCGATTCATATTGAAAAACGTTTACATTACATTCTTTTTCACATCTTTTCTTTTTTGCGATTTTTTTGTGCGCAAGAAGTTCATAGTTCGTTGCCGGTCTTGAAAAGAACCCCACGCAAAATCAAAACGAATTCAAAGTCATGAAAAAGTCAAGTACTCCAATGTCAGGGAAAAAGTAAATCCAAATCCTTGGAAAAGGAGTGAAGCGTACCCCAATGTCAGGGAAAAAGTAAATCCAAATCCTTGGAAAAGGAGTGAAGCCCACTGAAGCGTACCCCAATGTCAGGGAAAAAGTAAATCCAAATCCTTGGAAAAGGAGTGAAGCCCTCACGACTCCTGTAGGCAGATCGTTGTCAGGGATCTGCAAAGAAGGCTGGTCTTAATCCGGACCTGTCTGGCATAGTCTCTGTAATCCTTCCGATGATCTTTGTCTGTGTCTGTGCTTTCACCTTCACCTCTATGTCCTTTATGGTGCTCTCATGGGCAGCCTTTTGCTTGTCGAGCAACTTCCGTGACTGCTTCTCTTCTTCTTGTTTAGTATGCAGTTTTCCAATGTGTGAATTCTCTTTCTCTGCGAGTTCCTTCTTTGTCTGCTGCAGTTGCTGCTCCCTTTCTTGAAGACCCTTCAAACCTTGTAGAAGCAGTTCCCTTTCATGCTTACATCCCGTCTTTGTGTTCTCCAGCTGGTGCGCCAGATCTTTCAAGTCGTCATCTGTGACATTACACAACTGAGTGTTCGCGTTCTCCAGTGTCTTCTCAGACTGGGCTTGAGAGAAACTCTCCCGCAGATCCTCCACCTCCTTAAACTGGAATAGGTCTCGCAGAGCAATCTCTCTTTTCATGACAATGTGTTCATTCTTCTCCTGGGGAACCATATTCAAAGCATTGATTCCAGTGTTGAGTTCCTTCTTCATGGCTTTCTCCTGTCCTCCCCTGAAGTGCTCATGAATCCGATGGATATTCTCAAACGCCTCGGCCAGGTCAGCAGAAAGTTCTCCCAACTCGGTCTGCTTCACGTCCAGTCTCTCCAAGGTTTTCTGGTTCATGTCTTCAACATGTGCCTGGAATCCTAGGTCTCTCTCTTTCAGGAAGGCCTCCACTTCTGCTCTATGCGTCTCTTTGAGATTGTCCAGGGCAGTAACATGCTGCCGGATTAGGGCATCCAGCTGCCACTGGCGAGCTTCCTCTAATGCTTGATTATTGTGATTGGCGATCAGTGACGGTCCAACCAGCTCCATTGCCTTGTTAGCCATTTCCATAGACTTGCAATCTTCCCTTGACGGTCCTAGTAGTTCATCCTGGCTGTTTTCAGGGAAATCTGTCTTGAATTTCTGGTTCCAGAGCTCGTCAAGGGTGACAGCAGAGATTTTGTTACTGCAGATAGCAGGATCATCAGTGCCATTTCCTCCAAGTGGTCCATTTACGGTCCAGCCGAGCATCGTCTTGACTGCGTATGGCCCTCCATCCATACTTCGGATGACTTCCAGTGGTTCCAAGGCCTTGGGAACATTCAAGCCAATCAACATCTCCACGTCTGCGTCGATCTGTGGCAGATAGACATGCTTCAGATGAGGCCATTTCTCCAGATCTTGCTGTCGTGGGATGTTACTTCTGTTGACGGGCATCTGTTGTTGTGCAAAGATTTTGGGCACTTCACAGTACTGGTCACTGTTCAAGCCAGCGACTTCCAAGTCGGATGCAATGCAGCTGTCGACCACCTTTTCTTGACCCATTGTACGTAAAAGAATCCTTGTTCTTCTCCCAGAAAGCCCAAGCTTCTCCATCAGACCCACTGTACAGAAGGATGCTGAGCTCCCTGGGTCTAGGAAGGCGTAGGTTTGCACTGACCTTTGACCTCTACTTGCCTTCACCTTAACTGGTACGATGGCAAGCTTACAGTCTTGATCACCGGCCCCAGTGAGACCACCGGTATTGATTTCAACTAGAGCTCTGTCTGAGTTGTTCCTGTTCCTATCTCCATTCTCAGAGTGGATGTGAAGCAAGGTCGGGTGCCGATTGCCACATGTCTTGCAAGACAGACGTTCCGTACACATTCTGTTAACGTGCCCAGGGCACAAGCATCCAAAGCAAACTCCCTTCTTCTTCAGGAACTCCATCTTCTCACTGTGAGCTCTCCCCTCCAATAGAGTACACGATTCCAGTGCATGTCCACTCTTTCTGCAGAAAAGACATGTTTCCTCAGGTCTGTCCTCGTCTCTGTTCTCCCAATGAGCATCTCTTTCAACAGATGTGAAAGTGGTGGCAAAGCTACTCCCTCTAGCCTGAAGACGAGGCACTGGTTTGGCTCTTCCACTTTCATCCTGTATGTCTCCGAACACAGGGTCTGTAGCGATTCTTGCTTCACGCTCGATAAAAGTCACGATATCGGCAAACATGGCTCGTTTGCGCTGCTTTTCTTGTATGTTAAATGCTTCTGTTCGCCACCTGTCCCTCAACTTGTAGGGCAGCTTCTTAATCACAGCAAGCATGTTTGCAGAGGTGTTCAAGTCACATAGGTTGTGTATGTCTTTCATTGCGTTGCAGCATCCTCGCAAGAATAGGCTGTATGCTTGCAAGGCTTTCCCATCCTCTGGCTTAATTGCTGGCCACGAAAATATTTTGTCCATATATGCAGATGCTATGACATGCTCATTTCCAAAGTGCTCCTGGAGTAAAGCCTTTGCCGTATCATATCCGGTGCCATCAGTCATGTGTTGACAGCTTCTGACTAGCTGTTGAGGCTGCCCCCTGGTGTATTGCTCTAGATAGTGCAGGCAATCGATGGAATTGTCGGTCCTCCGTTCTATGGTCTGCTTGAATGACTGCATAAAGCCATGATACTGCAGAGGGTCACCATCAAACAGCTGGATGTCTCTTTTGGGCAGTGAAGCAATGCATTGCTGATGCACCAACATTGAAGTTATATCATTTTGTTTGTTCATTATAGACATCATGTTGTTCTGCTCACTGCTGGTGTTCATAGAAAGAGGTTGTATGTCTCTATACAAAGGCAATGGATGCTCTGTAGCCTCTGGGGCCATGCTCTGTGTGAGCGCTGAGGGCCTCTGGGGAGGTCTGGCTCCATCAGGTCGTTTTTCCTTTGGCCGTGTGCCTCCAAACGCAGCAGGTTGTCCTCTTCCATCCTTGTGTGGTATAAATGGCTCTGCGTTAATGTTGAGGCCTGTTTCAAAGTACGAGCCCATTCCGTCCGTGGCACTCCGCCCTGATTTCCTAGAAGCGGCACTCCACATTCCTGACCCAGAGGTTCTTAAGACATTCAGTTTCGCCACCGATGCGGCCATGTCTGAATCAAACTGTAGTTGTTCTTTTTGTTTTCTGATTTGGGCTTCTTGATCTTCAAGTGCATGCTTTTGTTGAAGCAACTTTTGCCGAGCCATTAAAGCAGCCAACTCGGCCTCGGCTCTGATACGTTCAGAAGCAGTTGAGGACACTCTTGACCTTATGGATTTTGAGCCATGAGTTTTGCTGCTTATATTTGATATGCTGTCACATGGTCTAACATCCTCCTGAGCATCATCAACTTGATGTGACTGAGACACTTCCACATTTCCCACACCTTCATTTTCCTCCCCAGCAGCTTCATGCTGCAAGGGGCTTTCATTAGGGCTGCCATGAGCCTCAAGCTGAGGTCCTCTGATTTGTGAGGATTTGAACCAGGCATTAACATCCTCAATGAGACCATCTGTGTGTTTGATAACCTTTTTGAACCATTCGTTTTGCCTTCCTTGTTCATCAGGTGGGACAAGCGGCATTAAAGAGGCATGCAGTTCATTCGAAGTGTGAGACAATTGTATCAAAACGTCAAGTTGCGCTTTAACCAGCGACTCGTTTTTGTCATTTTTCATGAGCTCTTTGATAGAGGTTGTCAGAGCCTTTATTTCATCCACTTTCCTTTTGCGTTCCTTTTGAATTGATTCAATTTTATTTGCAAGAGCTTTTTCAGTGAGATTTATTTTCCTTTTTTCCTTGTCCTGTTTCCCAACGGTTGAATCAACTTTCGTTCCACTCATTTTGAATGCACAGTTAAATGACACGGTCACAATGAGGATCCAATGCAAGCCAACCAGCCACATAGAACAGCCACAGCGATCGGCGATCGCAAACAGCAGAGCACGTTAATTGTTTGACAGTTGACACACAATAGCGTTAGCCCGGCGGGCACACATCCACACAATGACAGTTTCCACTCGGCGGCGGATCCAGCTCAAACTGTTCCAAACAAGTCAATAATGTCAAAGCAGAACGAAATGGGTCGGGTTGTGTTACGTTACCCCCTGTCATTGTGCATGCGCTCCGGTCCTTGGTGTGTGATCATTCCATTGCTTAGCGTGTTGTGCATTTCGCAAGTTTGCTCCGCGTCCAAAGTGTGACTTGTCACGTCCTTCTGTGGCTCCAATCCTTGTGTTTGTGTCACTCTTTGTTGACAATGTAAGGCGTCTATAGCGTATGACGCCGAGAGGCTAAAGCGGGGAAATGTTTTATCTGTCAGACTCGCTGCTTTAGTCGTTGTTATAATGAGAATCACTGCTCCAGGCCAGAGTACTGCTTTAGGTATATGTTTATTAAAGTTAAGAAGTTTACCACAGTGCATCATAGCATCGTAAAAGCGATTTGCGGTCAACAAAGTTGGACCTCCCCCGTTCACCCCCTCTCTCCTTCCATTCATGAAAATGCCGCTTTGCGAACAGCTGACTTTCTATGAGTGACGTAGGCTAGTAGCACACAACACCACGTGACCCATATAGCTGTCACCAACACCACTATTGAGAGTATGTTCTCTCTTTAATTACAGCAGCAGTATTTATTTTAGAAGCTTAAGTCCTTGTATCAGTAAGTCTTGAATAGATTAGTAAAGATAATGAGATATACAGAAGGGGGCTGTAATGCAACTATTAAGGATGCAAACTGCCATAATACCGCATGAAGAAGAAGGATCAGTAAATCTGTGATCCACATAAGGGGTCTAGAGACAAAAAGCCAGACTGTCTATTAAGCCAGGCTTGCTGATCCCGGCTCGCCAAATCCACCAATTCTGAGCCTCGCTTGGCTTTAGTGGAACGGAATAAACCAGGCTGTAAAGATCAGGATTTAAAAAGCCTGGCTTTGGCCTAAATCCTGGATTAGTTAATCCAAGTTTCGTGAAATAGGCCCCTGGTTGTGCTGGCCGACCATAATATGATTTATAAACAAACAACACCACGCTGTTGCGCCTAGCATAGCTACCGTCCCTAGCTACCATCCCATCGCCTGAAGGGATGCGACGCTCTGATTGGTTCAGAAACTTCAGTCCGGTGTTTCATGTTGAAACACCATTTTCATGTTGTTCACCATTTCCGTTTCACTGCGCCTTTAAAGGTCTTTACATAGCACGCCACGACAGAACAGTTTATGTCATAACAAAGGGCATATCTAAACATTTTACACTGTCAAACCTTCCATGTTTCAACTCTGTACTGAAATCTTTGCACATCTCTAGTCTCTGCTAATGCAGGGGTTCTCAACGTCTTTGGCAGTGGGGACCCCCGGAAATGCGAACCCCGCCCCTCCCCGCCCCCACTCCCCACCACCAATACAAACTGACTGCAAAAATAATCATTAATAATCATATATATAATAATCATAGATATCATAAATGTATAATGAAACCAGATATGAATACTGAAAGTAGATATAATCATTAAGGAAAGTTTATGCATGTTCTATGTGTACTATGTAAACTCATAATAATAAAATATATATATATATTTGCTGATTGCATTCTGCATAGCACCTTGTAAATATTTGTGTCCTTGTATTGTATCTCTTATGTGGACATTTATAAATGATTAAAATGTGTGTGCGTGTTTTTGTTTCAGAGTACAAAGGCAGCAGCACCCAGTCTGTTCGCTGATGATGATGACGATGACCTCTTCACCTCCATCAAGCCTAAAGCTCCACCGGTACACATGTCTTTCCACCATTTGATGAGATTTAGCCTCTCAGACCCAAGACGTAGAATATTTTGTTGGATACAATTTTGTCCACAATTGCATGCTGAATTGATGTTTGTACCATTAGGAGAGATAACAGGCAGATGTTGATTAAAATTACAATTCTTATACATTCTCCAATTGTGTAGACGTCTTGTAAATTAATTCATGCAGATGTTTAACAATCATTGTACTCTTGAGAGTGACACGTGGTATAAATAATAACACTATTTGTATAGCACCTTTCATGACATGAAATGCAGCTCAAACAGAGAATAGATAAAAAAGGAAAAGCAAAGGCATACAACGGTATTAAAATAATAGCAGTAATGTCTGGGCACCCGACTGGTAATTCAGTCGCAGTGTGCCGCGGGTTCGACTCCCGAGCCCGACACGGCCTTTACTGCATGTCATCTTAAAAAAATATATAATAATCTACAGAGGCTGCCTGTTGAAGGCATAGTGGGACTCGTGGGAGTTTGTTCCACGCTGTCAGCCCGTAGAAGCAGAAAGCTGCTTCACCGTGTTTTTTTAGTTGCCATTTTTAGGCAGGCCAGCAGTGGAGGGCCTGAGGGGCGGTTTGGGACATATCTAGGCAGGCATTCATGTAGCCCCTTTCGGGACCCGGTTACCTTTTCAGAATTTTGGACGGCGGTACCCTAGGGTCCCTTCCTAGTTATTCCACTCCCCATAGGACGCAGCTTTACCTAATGTCTGTTCACGGAGACCCGCACGGGGGGGTTGGTGAGATGTTTCAAAGATGCATACAGCAGCAGTAGGAGACAGCGGTTAAGTATTTGTAATGGTTTTTTTTTTAGTTTTGGCTTCTCTAAAATTCTCTCTTCCTCACTTCCCATGTCACGCCTCCCACACCGAGACTGGCTAGCTGCACGTCCTAGTTACTGCCTCTGATTGGCCAACCGCGTACATGCAGGATGTTTTTAATGCTGTTGTGTCTTGGGAGGCGGGACATGGGAAGTGAGGAAGAGAGAATTTCAGAGAAGCCAAAACTTAAAAAAAAGTCCAAAATTCTGAAAAGGTAACCGAGGGTCCCGACAGGGGCTAGCGGTCATGTAAGGTAGGTGTGAGACCAAATAAAATAATTTGCAGTGAAACTAAAACTGGAGCAATAGGTTCTCTCATCTTAGTTTTAGTCATCTCAGATGAGTTAAGGACCTCCTTGAAAAGCAGACGAGTCTTCTCAAGGGGGACTAATAAACGTCCTGTTTCTGTACGCAGAAAATAGCAGAGAAGCCCAGCAAACCTAAAGATGACGCACCTCTGAAAGCTGCCAGCCCCGCACCAGAACCTCTGAAACCACCGGCTACCAGCCCTGAACCAGACACTCACAAGCCACCGGCCACCAGCCCTAAGCCACCGGCCACCAGCCCTGAACCAGACGCTCACAAGCCACCGGCCACCAGCCCTAAGCCACCGGCCACCAGCCCTAAGCCACCGGCCACCAGCCCCGCACCAGATGCTCACAAGCCACCGGCCACCAGTCCTGCACCAGACGCTCACACGTCACCGGCCACCAGCCCTGCATCCACGCCAGAGAATGAGGTATGACTGTTTGTTGCATATCTGGAAACCTCATTATCCATGCATTTCTCTGCTATCCAAAAGACCAGCTATGTCCAAAATATTAACATTTGAGGAAATTAAAAAAATAAAACTATGTTTTTAGAACAACACTCATCAAAGTCGGAACGGTGACTTCATACATTGTCAGATACTTGAATGTGTCCTTATATGATAACCTTACCCAAATACAGCTCAAGTGGAGTTAGGAGGTTTTTGACCATTAATGTGGATATAGGGTTTTTCCCTGTCTGACTTTGTCATCCTAATCAATGGGGGACAAACCAGCTAACTCCACAAGTTAGAGTTGGGTGGTTGGATGGACAGTTTGAGGATCCAATGGAGTTAGGAGGTTTAGTCAGAAGTGCTTTTTTAATGCTTTTTATTGGTAAGATATTTGTAAAACCTACACACCGATGTAAATGGTGTTCAATATCACTGATTCATAATTATTTATATTATAAGTTGAATAATGAGAGATAACTGGTAGTTGCCGGACAGCGACGATATACAATATATGGCATGTATGTATGGTTATGTCATTTTGATCAAGAGAAAGCTATTAATTATATTTATTTTGCATATTATGCTTAAAAAATGATGTTACTAGACAATGTAATTCTGAACCTGTTATGTTGTTGTTTAACTGCACAGAAGCCTGCAGCAAGCTCTGTAAAATCTAAAGAGCCCTCATCAAGGATTGGAAAACTCCAAGTAACGTGTTGTTTTTTTAGCATTCTCTGCTTTTATTCCATCTGAAAATACTTATATGACTAAAAAGACTTATGATATTTCCTACTATGTTTCCTCCGCACGTTTACACCTTGTAGCTCTCTCTGTTGAAGCAACGATTCTGTGGACTCCCTCAACATGGAATTTAAAGTTTACACACAGGACAGCACGGCTGTAATTCTACTTAACCCATTTTAGACCTGAGGTCTATTCTTTAAAAAAAGTTTTCAGAAACCCCCCCCCCCCCCCCCCCCCCTTGTAGATCTGCTATTTTTCAATAGTTAAGGTATAACAGAATGCTTAAAAAAACAGAATGGGTTAACAATGCTCTTTTTGTTCATGTGATTTATGCCAGACTTTGTATGTAGTTTTAATCATAGTCTTTAGTTTTAGTCATATTTTAGTCACCTGAAATGTTTTAGTTGTCTTAATAATAACATGAGATTTTAGTAGACTAAATCTACAGTTGATTTAGTCGACTAAAATGTATTTTGGCCCTCCGTGATGGCGTTGAAATGTCTGATTTATACTCTGCTGTGTGCCGAGAATAGCAGATCTACAAGCTCACACTTATGTTCGGAGAGTGACACCTGTCCTGCACACAATCAAACGACTTGTCTTTTAGTTCTACTGGATCTCTTACCCACTAGTCCCTCCATAACTTAAGTCTAGTTTGTATTTGTTTTTATTTAGTTTTTGTCAGTGAAAAAAGAAAATCGTCATAGTGTTAGTCGACGAAATCAACACTGTAAAGATCAGCTTTCCTTAGTTGTTATCCATGTAGTTAGTATGTAAAGGACGAGGATCAATGCCTTCCTCTCCTCTTACCTGCCAGCTCCATCTTCAGCATCCTCCTCTCATCCCTCCTCTGTGCTAAAACCATCTCAACCTCTCCTGAGATCTCCTCTCTTGTTTCATCCCCCAACCTTCTAACCTTGGCTAATCGTCTACTTTAATGTAGTCATTTCTGATATTGTCACTACTAATGAGAATCGTGGCGGCCTCAATTCACCATTTGGCAAACTTCTGATTACCCTGACTGACTAACCAGCAGGCTCTTTCTGCTTTGTTCCACCCTGGTTCCGCCTTGTTTATGTTGAATTTGGTGGGTTTATGTTGAACAAGGCGGGACTTGACAAAGGGTGAATTCTACCAACTCTGCCTCCTTTTCTTTCCGTCAGTGCCACCGTTTTGCTTCCAAGCCTTTACAGTATGTCTCACTACCGTCCTATTACATGTTCACTCTCACTCTGGCTGGCACCCTTCTGTCACAAATCACTACAGACACTTTCCTCCATCTGTTCCACCCTGGCTGCACTCTCTTCTTCACCTCTCTTCCACACTGACCTGAGGACCATTCTACCAATGTCTTCTGAAAAACCTATGTTTTTATGTCAGTCAAACATTTTCATGACCAAGGACCCCCAAAAATTAAATGTAATTGGCCGTCGACCCCCATCTGAAAATATGTTGTGTCCCCCCACCGCCCCCCCCCCCCCGTTAAAAACGTTAAAAACGTTCGCTCTGAAAGAATATATATTCAAAGATGCACCACATTTTCACATATATTAATATTTTTCAATAGCTAAAGCATGACATAATGCTTAACACCAAAAGGGGTTCCCGCCCCAAATTGTGTTAAGATAGTTGACCACAGGTATTTAACCTCCTTCACCTTCACTACATTCTACTCCTTACGGTACATCCTCACTGTTCCACTGTCCTCTCTCTCTTGTTCACGCACACATATTCTGTCTTACTCCTTCTGACTGTCGTTCCTCTTCTCTCCAGTGCATGCCTCCAGTGTCTCGTATATTCATTATGGTGTGTATAATGGAGTTATACAGTGGCCATATTTCACTGAGGTGTTTTGTTTCCTTTTCCCCATCCAGGCCAACCTCGCGATCAACCCCGCTGCCTTACTGCCCGGCGCCGTGCCTCGTGTCCCCGCCGGGGCCGTCGGCGTGCTTCCGGGCCCGGCCACGGCGGGCTCTTCCTCCGGGGTGTCCAGCTCCAGCTTGACCCCCAGCCCCACGACCCCCGTGAGGACCCCCCAGACGGACGGCAGGGAGGGAGGCACCGGCTTCGAGAGCCCGGTCCAGGTTGCTGCTCTGCAGAGCGCCAACAAGGTGGGTCGGGGAGGAGCTGGCAAGCCTTGGCCCATTTAGACCTGAGAAAAAAATTCTTCTGAATCCTAAAAGTTTTCTGAAAAACCTGTGTCTATGTCAGTGGTGCTCAACCTTTTTCATGCCAAGGACCCCCAGAATTATCTGTATTTGGCCGCGGACTCCCATCTGAAAATATGTTGTTCCAGGGACCCCACCAGAAGCAAAACAAAACGTTTGCTCTGAAAGAATATATATTTAAAGATTTGCACCTCATTTTCCCGATTTATAAATATAATCAGACCTACAAGTTCATAGCGCGCCACCGAGTGGTGCGCTATGAACTTGTAGGTCTGCCATTTTTCAACAGCTAAAGCATAACACCAAAAGGGCTTCCCACCCAAAATGGGTTATACCAGTGATCACCCGGGGGGGGAGGGGGTCCCCAAATTATTACATATTACTTACATATTTTTCTCTCTCTCTCTCTCTCCCCCCCCCCCCCCCCCCCTGGCAGAGTCGTGCCAAAGGCTCGGTGCGCCGGAGGCCCCAGTCCAGAGCAGCGAGGCAACAGGCTGTGCAGACGTCTGGGGAGGACGGGCAGGAGGACACCCTGGGCCTGGACGAGGACAGACGCGCCCCCTCTCTGTCCCCCATGGCCTCGTCTCCTCAGGTCCAGCCCACTGTCCGTCCAACTCTAGCTGACTCCGCCTCCAGCACCGCCCTGCCATCTCAACCTCCAGGTGGGCAGGAACCTCTTATCTCCATATTCTAATGCAGTGGTTCCCAAAGTGGGGTCCGGGGACCCCCAGGGGTCCTTGAGGGAGTTCCAGGGGGCCCCCGGCTAAATTATAGTTTGGAACCAAATGGACCATTATGGGCCTGTAACTCTGAAAGTGTACAAAATGTTTGTACGCTCTGAGTTAAATTAACATTGATTTTACAATATAAATTGTGGGTCCCAGAGATAGACATGCCATTAAATGGGGGTCCGTAGACTAATGCATGTCAAACAGGGGGTCCTTGAATTTAAACGGGTTGAGAATCACTGCTAGAGCCGTAAGAATCTTCTCTAATGGGAATTTGAATCCTGAAAAGTAACAATTTTACAAACATGAGGTTTCCACCCGAGACCACAATAATAATCCCCTGATTGCAATTATTTGAGTCAAACGCAGTTTCATAATCATTGCAGAAATAGATGATCTGCAGTGCACGCTAGATCGGCTATTACAGCAATTTCTTTGAAAGTATACAATTATTAAGTATAATATATATGGCTTGTTTGGACCATAGTACTGTATTTATGTTGATTATTGGTTACCGGTCGTCCATCAGTAGCATATTCTTTGTATATTCTAGTCTGTCCTGTGCAATGCGTTTACAAAGTAAAATCCAAATATTCAAAGACAAAAACCGCTACACATGAATCGTTAATCACCAAGTAAACTCCTCAAAATGTTTGCACCTTTTTGCCAACAGCAGACGCCTGCTGGCAGGCGTCTGCTGCTGGCAGGTTGCTCAAAACGAGAATGATTACCAGAAGTCAATTTTGGGTGATTTTAAATTATTGTGTTACTCATTCCACAATTGCACAATACTTACCTACGTTATACCTCGTTTGTAAATGCGACTAATCGACGATAGGAATGATATAAAATACAATAGTAATTACTATCCAAACTTTTTGTGAGGAGAATAAATCAACTAAAATGCCATGATTGTGCCAACCCAACAGTAGCTGCTCCAGGCAGACCGTCTGTCCTCACGTTGCCAGTGTCCACACACTCTGGACAGAAGCCTTCTTCTACGGGGAGCGACCACAAGGCCACGCCTCCGCCCCAACCGGACGACCTGTTCGCCTCCGACGGTCTGTTTGGCTCCACGCCTGCCACTAACCACGCCAGGCCCGCTTCCCGAACCGCAGCCAAGAAACCTGTGGCGACGCAGCAGTCGAAGACGGAGACGAGTGCGCTTCCGTCCATCTTCGATGACCATGGCAAGGGCGATCTCTTCCGGAAGGTCAAGCCGAGGTCGACGGTGAAGAAGGCCAAGGCCTCGTCGTCCTTCCTGGAGGAAGACGATGGCGACATCTTTGGGGCCCCGGCGCTCACGCTCAACAAAGAAGCCAAGAGCAGCGGTGCTCTGACCCAACCAGACATCTTACAGGTAGGGCAGTGATTCTCCCCAAAAAAGGACCACGCACCCCCCATAAATAACAGAGTTACCAAACGTAGCTCCTAACCCTACACTTTAACTGTTAATAGGACTAATCCATTTAATCGATTATAACAAATAATCAATTTTAGTTTAAATAGTACTTTTAAATATTATTATTTATTATTTTTGTTATTTTGGTGCTAACCTTTTGACACACATGTTTAAAACAGACTAACCAAGAAGTGTTTTGGATTCTTGTGTGTTTTGTTGTCCCCCAGGATGAAGTTACCTCGGTGCCTAAAGCTCCCAAGAAGCAGAGCGCTCAGTCCCTGGACGACGCCAGCCTGTTCGATACGAAGCAGACCGTTCAAGACGCCAGCCTGTTCGATAAGAAGCAGACCGCTCAGGACGCCAGCCTGTTCGATACGAAGCAGACTGACGCCAGTCTGTTCGATACGAAGCAGACTGACGCCAGCCTGTTCGATACGAAGCAGACCGTTCAGGACGCCAGCCTGTTCGATAAGAAGCAGACCGCTCAGGACGCCAGCCTGTTCGATACGAAGCAGACCGCTCAGGACGCCAGCCTGTTCGATAAGAAGCAGACCGCTCAGGATGCCAGCCTGTTCGATAAGAAGCAGACCGCTCAGGACGCCAGCCTGTTCGATATGAAGCAGACCGCTCAGGACGCCAGCCTGTTCGATAAGAAGCAGACCGCTCAGGATGCCAGCCTGTTCGATAAGAAGCAGACCGCTCAGGATGCCAGCCTGTTCGATACGAAGCAGACCGTTCAGGACGCCAGCCTGTTCGATACGAAGCAGACCGCTCAGGATGCCAGCCTGTTCGATAAGAAGCAGACCGCTCAGGATGCCAGCCTGTTCGATAAGAAGCAGACCGCTCAGGATGCCAGCCTGTTCGATAAGAAGCAGACCGCTCAGGATGCCAGCCTGTTCGATAAGAAGCAGACCGCTCAGGACGCCAGCCTGTTCGATAAGAAGCAGACCGCTCAGGATGCCAGCCTGTTCGATAAGAAGCAGACTGACGCCAGCCTGTTCGATAAGAAGCAGACTGACGCCAGCCTGTTCGATAAGAAGCAGACTGACGCCAGCCTGTTCGATAAGAAGCAGACTGACGCCAGCCTGTTCGATAAGAAGCAGACTGACGCCAGCCTGTTCGATAAGAAGCAGACCGCTCAGTCCCTCGACGCCAGCCTGTTCGATAAGAAGCAGACTGACACCAGCCTGTTCGATAAGAAGCAGACCGCTCAGTCCCTCGACGCCAGCCTGTTCGACGACAACGTTGACATCTTTGCTGACCTGACGCCCAGCGCAAAACCAAAAGACAAGTCCAAGAAGAAGATGGAGACCAAGTCGATATTCGACGACGACATGGGTAAGTACAAGTACAAGTGAAGGGTCGCTTTTAAATATTATTTCTCCATATTATGCCTTAGATTTGAATACAAACGTTTCGGCAATCCAGCCATAGTCAGTCAAAGGACACCCTTACCCATTCTGTCTACTCTGCGTCTCAGAGGAAGACTGTGGTCAGAACCCTGATTCTACCAGTGACATTATCTCTCTAGGCAGTTTTGGCCATTTCTATTTATGCATGCTAACCCAGTGGTTCCCAAAGTGGGGTCCGGGGAACCCTAGGGGTCCTTGAGGGAGTTCCAGGTGGTCCCCAGCTAAATGATAGTTAGGAACCAAATGGACCCTTATGGGTCTGTAACTCTGAGAGGACCCTAACGGGTACATTTGGTACACTCTCAAAATTTAAACATCAACAACTTAAATTAACATCGATTCTACAAATGTCTTCTAAATCCGGACAGTTTTCTGAAAAACCCATGTTTCTATGTCAGTGGTTCTCAAAATATTTCGTGTCAAGGACCTCCACGTTTAAAAAAGAATAGCAGACCTACAGCTCGTAGCGCGGCACCGAGCTTGTAGATCTGCTATTTTTCAATAGCTAAAGCATAACAATAATACTTTAAAACACCAAAAGGGGTTCCCTCCCAAAATGGGTTAACAGACTATTTCATGTTCATTTTGTCTCCAAAGATGATATCTTCTCGGTAAAACCCGTGACAAAGGCTCCCAGCAAGTCCAGGAAAACCCCGACATCATCATCGCAGGACACGATTACGGCCGAGGATCCTCCTCCGGCCAACATATTCGACGATCCGCTGAACGCGCTTGGCGGGAACTGAAGCATTCTCCCGTCGGGGGCCCAGACGTGTACAATTATCGTGCATCAAAATGCTATTTTTTTGTCATTTCAAAGACAGAAGGATCTGAAGGACCGAGGATAACACTGTTGATATAATATTTATATGAAATACTGTGGCTTATTCTTGCAAGGAAAAATTAAAAGGAGCAAATGAATGAAAGTGATTTCGATCAGCTTCCAAAAAAAGAAATCATCTCAAGAATAACAGAATATAGAGCAGTTGTTATGTACTGTGTCTTAATTTAATATACATGATAGCACTTTATAAGCATTCTATATGCTTACCCTCGAGGCCTGCAGACAGTATGATATATGGTAAATGATTTGTTTCATTATGCTTTTTGTTAGTCCTTTTTGGCTTTGCCATTCTGAGATTCCATGTCTTTGGTTTTGTGCCATAATATCATGTCGCTATGATTGATCCATAATGTTTAATTACCCAGTTAGGCATTTCAAGAACGTTTTTATTAATGATTCATCCATTTCTTAACTTGGCTGTGATGAAAAGGAAATTTGTTTTTAAGTAAAAAGAAAAGAAACATATTTTATCCTATCTGAAACGTGTGGTTATTTAGTGTGGTTGCCCTAACAGGGCAACCAGACTATTGTTATTGTAAATGAGGATACTTTGCTGCGCTACTCCTCCCACAGTTTTTGCCGCACACACTCGAGCCATATGTCAAATCGACCGGCTTCATCAGGAATCGTGTGCTTGTATTTTGCTAAGAGATCTGTTGTATATTTGCACAGCAAATGCAAAAAGTGTAACCGTTTGTTGCAGATTTATTTCTTTTTTGGGGGGGGGGGATAAATCCCCTCCAAATTACTTGCATGATCACAGGGGTGACGTGACATTCTAATTGGCTAGCAAAAATGTGTGGGAGGGGCCTATATAAGCGATTGCGGCAACCACGCTTTGCAATTCTTCCAAAATTGCGACATTTCTAGTTAAACTTGTTAGTGAATATAGCAGATCTACAAGGTCACAGCGTGTCACATTGCGATGCGTTGTGAGCTTGTAATTGTGCTATTTCTTTTTGGACATCCAAGGTTTCATTTGAAAGACGATAAAGTATATTTTACTAACCATTATAAAAGCATAATTTGTTATACTATTAAATATCTAATTACTTGTTATTCATATTATAGCATACCATTGTATTTTGTAAAGTAATATCTTCATTATGAAAGTGTCGCACAATAGTGAATAGATCTACAAGCTCTTTGTCGGCCATTTTCCCAGTTTTTTAAATACAAAAATCACACCTGTGTAAAGTGAGGGGCGCTCGCCTCTTATACAGCAACATACATCTCATTCTGGCCAATCACAATTTGCACCCTTACTTTTATCTTCAATATGTACTTTGCTCAGCCAATCACAAGCCAATGTTTGTTCGTTCATAGGCATATTATGAAGAACCAGTTGTCCAGAGCCACCAATCACCAAAAGTGAGTACACCCCTCGCATTTCTGCAAAAAGATAATTATATCACTTCATGATCACAACACTGAGATGCAATGTAAAGTAGTCAGTGTGCAGCTTGGATATCAGTGTAGATTTTATTTAATTCAAGCTTTCCCTACAGCTGCAATGTTGGTGATTTTGACGTTTAATATAATTAGAGGACTTTGTTTGGATGAATGGGCTCTCACCTTGCTGGCAAGATGGCTGCGGTCTGAATATGGATAATTGTAACCCATTGAAAGACTGCTGGGGGTCCCCGGACCACACTTCGAGAAGCAATACCATAGGGTTTAGGAAAATCACCTTTTTAAATGGTTTTGGCAACTTTCACAACGTCCTGGATATTTTAGCAAATTCCCGCAATTTCACCACAAATTCAAATAAAACCCCAGCATATTCCATTGCATAATCAAAGACTTCTTTAGGGGCGCTAGCCCCTACAATGACAGATCCAAAACCAGAGCAGAACTCTCACCACGGCACTCAATACAGTTGTAACCACTATTTCTGGACAATCCCTTTAAAGATGGAGTGCCGTGATTTCTTTCCACCCTAAAACATGATCATCAGGTCTGTCAAGGGTTCAGCCTCCAGGAAGAAACCCTAAATACAAAGTTAATGCACCATTGCACATAAAAATGACTCCAAGGTGTCTAATGAAGTACTGTCACATCATAGAAAAATTGTGGCACTCCCTCTTTAAAGGAATTTCTTCAGCCCTACATACAGTGCCTTCGGAAAGTATTCACACCCCTTCACTTACCACATTTTGTTTTGTTACAGCCTCATTTCAAAATGGATTAAATTCGTTTTTTTCCTCATCAATCTACACGCAATACCCCATAATGATGAAGTGAAAAAAGTTGTCTCAAATATTCTGTTAATTTATAAAAAATAAGAAACTGGAAAAACACATGTACATAAGTATTCACACTCTTGACTTAGTACCAAGTTGATGCACCTTTGGCAGCAATTACAGCCTTAAGACTTTTTGGGAATGATCCTACAAGCTTGGCTCTGTCAGGTTAGACGGGGAGCGTCGCTGAACAGCTATTTTCAGGTCCTTCCAGAGATGCTCAATGGGGTTCAAGTCTGGGCTCTGGCTGGGCCACTCAAGGACTTTCACAGAGTTGTCCTAAAACCAATACTTCGTTATCTTAGCTGTGTGCTTGGGGTCGTTGTTGGAAGGTGAATCGTTGACCAAGTCGGAGGTCCTTAGCGCTCTGGAGCGCTAAGGACAGAATGTCTGTACACTGCTCCATTTATCTTTCCCTTTATCCTGACAAGTCTCCCAGTTCCTGCCGTTGAAAAACATCCCCACAGCATGATGCTGCCACCACCATGCTTCACCGTAGGGATGGTATTTGCCAGGTGATGAGCGGTGCCTGGTTTTCTCCAGACCGAAGCCTCTCCTCAATAAAAGGCACATGACAGCCGGGCGTCACAGCGCACTTGGAGTTTGCCAAAAGGCACCTAAACGACTCTCAGACCATTATTAACAAGACTCTCTTGTCTGATGAAACCAAAATAGAGCTTTTTGGCCTGAATGCCAAGCGTTAAGTCTGGAGGAAACCAGGCACCGCTCATCACCTGGCAAATACCATCCTTACGGTGAAGCATGGTGGTGGCAGCATCATGCTGTGGGGAGAAGGATAGAGGGAAAGATGAATGGAGCAGTGTACAGAGACATCCTGGATGAAAACCTGCTCCAGAGCGCTCAGGACCTCCGACTTGGTCAACGATTCACCTTCCAACAGGACAACGACCCCAAGCACACAGCTAAGATAACGAAGGATTGGTTTTAGGACAACTCTGTGAAAGTCCTTGAGTGGCCCAGCCAGAGCCCAGACTTGAACCCCATTGAGCATCTCTGGAAGGACCTGAAAATAGCTGTGTAGCGATGCTCCCCGTCTAACCTGACAGAGCTTGAGAGGATCTGCAGAGAAAGGGGGAAAATACCCCAAATTCAAGTGTGCCAAGCTTGTAGCATCATTCCCAAAAAGGCTGTAATTGCTTCCAAAGGTGCCTCAACTTAGTATAAGTCAAGAGTGTGAATACTTATGTACATGTGTTTTTCCAGCTTCTTATTTTTAATAAATTAACAAAATATGTGAGAAAACTTTACACTTCATCATTGTGTGTAGATTGATGAGGAAAAAAACGAATTTAATTCATTTTGAAATGAGGCTGTAACAAAACAAAATGTGGTAAAAGTGAAGGGGTGTGAATACTTTCCGAAGGCACTGTATATATACATTTTGGCCATTGATTTGACAATAGCCTATCTAATAAATAAATCTGCCATTTTCATTATGATTCTTATACATTTAAAAACTTGTGAAACAGGACATTGTGTTTAGAGTACAGCCACCTGTTCCACACCTCCATGGTTGTAGTTCTAAATGGATCTAAGCTCTATGGTTGGATCCATTTAGAACTAATCTTTTTCACAAAGATGCCACTAAATCCGTTACACCTCTGCAGTTCCAATGAAGCAGCAAGACGATGGATGAATGAACAGAATTTGCGTTAGAAAAATCTTTATTATGCAAACCAACAACATCCATTAAAATTGTATAATATGTTCACACACAAGGAATAAAAAGTTCCAAAGCTAAAGGCAGCCCATCCAGGTAACAAAGATTCAGTGCGAGGTGGAAGGGGGTCCAGGTAATATTACATAATGGCACAGCTCGCCTCTGCAGATGAAACCTAGAAAAATACAACACATTAGACACATGGACGTATCGATTTAAAACTACGACTGGTATGTTACTCAAAAATACTGACTAAAACTAAATAAACACCAACATGGACTGATTGACAAGCAATGACCATTAAAATAGCACATGCAGCACAGCATTGGGGGGGGGGGGGTTATTGATTGGCAACAAAAAAAAATCATGGAATGTAATAAAACCACATGGAATGAGTTAGTTCTGTTGACATTTTTCAGGAAAATCTATTACACTTGAGGGGGAAGGGGGGGCAATACATGCTGTGAAGACAATTAAGCAAAGCCCAGCCCTCCTCGCTTATCATACTACAGCAGAGTGCTTGCTTGTCCCCCTGCACTAACCTCAAGACACAGAACACGCGTCACAGATTGATTTCCTTTTCTTTGGCTTCACAGCACGCAGCAGGGGACGGTAAACAGTGGAAATTAGTCAACATTTCGATTGCCAACAACCACCGTCTGTTGTTGATGCCTATAGTCTCGAGATACAACTTCCACAATTTTCAAACGCTTCCGCCTAACAGTCGACCTCGGAAGCTCCGATGAGGAGTACAAAATAAAATGGATGTCCTGTGCCATCTCCCTGGCCATATATTTTTGTGAATGCCGCACTGTGCTTGTTTGCATAATACTTCTGATCTCAAGAGCAGACGAGTTTCTCCTTTACGGGGCGGAACTACAAACGTAGCATTCGAACATCGTGGAAGCGATAAGTCTGGCTTTAGAGATTAGTTTAATGTGTTTACGTTTGGGTGGCTTTATGTGCATGCCTTAATAAATGTAATGGGTCGCATTCAGAGTTGCAAGAGTGCGTTGACATTATTATTTACTTGCTGGATAGCTGAAACGTTTATCTGACATATAAACAAGAAATGATCAGTCATATTCGTCAGGTGAAACAAGTGCCGTCTCCGCTGTCTCTTCCCCAACTCACTCTTGCCACTCTGAGTGCGACCCACTACTTTTACAGTATTGTTGATCCTAGTGGATATCACACCAGAGCAGAGCACAGTGGTAATGTATGTCCATGTATGCATAGTGCTTACCGGTCTCCTTAAACTCTGTACATCACATCCGTCCATGTATGCATAGTGCTTACCGGTCTCCTTAAACTCTGTACATCACATCCGTCCATGTATGCATAGTGCTTACCGGTCTCCTTAAATGCTGTACAAGTGTACATCATGCCCCTCCATGTACTCTGCATAGTGCTTACCGGTCTCCTTAAACGCTGTACATCATGCCCCTCCATGTACTCTGCATAGTGCTTACCGGTCTCCTTAAATGCTGTACATCATGCCCCTCCATGTACTCTGCATAGTGCTTACCGGTCTCCTTAAATGCTGTACATCATGCCCCTCCATGTACTCTGCATAGTGCTTACCGGTCTCCTTAAATGCTGTACATCATGCCCCTCCATGTACTCTTCGCGGAACATGCCGGTTTCCTCTTCACCCGTGGCCTGGACACACACCACATGGCGCTCCGCTGTCTCCTGGATGTCAGCAGAGAAGAGCAGATACGATCCGGATTTGTTTTTAACATAGATTAGGTTAGATAGACTACAAATGATTCCCGAGCGTGTCGCGGCTGCGGCTCACTGCGCCAAGAGAGATGGTTTTCTGAGCTCAAGTGCACCCTAAAAACATGAACTTAACATTTAGTAGATTTTCTGTAGTTTTCTGGCTCAAACAAGTGCTCTGATTTGCCTGTGGCGTGTGGTAAAACTCCACAAATCCCATATATATATATATATATATATATATGACATAGGGATTTGCCAGCTGATGTCACTGTTGAGGCATGTTTGCCTCTTCATTGCAGCTCAAAAGGGTTCAGAAAACTACAGAAATCCATTGAGACCGCCTTTCCACTGGTTGGTTCCCGATGGGAACCGGTTCAGTTCTTTTTGGTTCTTAGTCCATGAGCCAGAGCTCCAAAATTGGTGGGAAAAACTAGTCTTATATTAAATTGTTTATACTAGGATCAATACAAGTAAATTAATACATGATAACACTTCCACAATAGTAGCTTTTTCATATTTTCTATTATTTTGCATATTTTCCTACATAATGCCTCATTTGCATATTTAAAAACATTTAATTTGTAATAAGTACTCAATTGGGGAAGTTCCATGGTGATAATCTAGGTATGGTTTTACCCACTCAATTCATAATTAATGTTCCAATTTTGGAGCCCTGGCTCCTGGACTAAGAACTGAACCGGTTCCCGTTGGGAACCAACCGGTGGAAAAGGGGCCTGAATGTATAAAGTTCAGGTTGTTTGGGTGTAAATGAGGTCATGAAACCTTTAAGTTTAAAGGGACACTTCACCCTTTTTGCAAAAACAATATACTTTAATGAGGTTTAGAAGATTTTTAACACTTTCCTGAGGGTAATATATGGTTTGATATTTTAGCAGTGAGCCCAGTGTCTGATGTCATAGACACTGGGCTCACTTCCTTGCTGGACTACAATTCCCATAATGCTTTGGTGCACAGCTCCTTGTGGATAGGGGGAGGGCTGTCTTACTGAGACAACATGTAGTTGTCAAACGTCATTAACATATATTTTCTTTTGCAAAAAGGATTAAGTGAACGTTTTAACCTTACCTCCTGGTCGGGGGTGAGGAGGATCACCCTTACATCAGTGACTGGACCCCAGCTTGTGTGACCCTGCATGACCATGTTCCCAAGGTCAGTCTCCACCTCTGCATCTGCTGCCCAGATCTGACACACACACACACACACACACACACACAACTCTTAAGCATTACAGTAAATCCCATTATGCAAAAGAGTTAAAGTATTGTTAAGCAGATCTGCATTACTTAATTTACAAGATGTCCATGCAATTAGAGAGTTAGCTTGTTACGACTCTTATGGTACCAACATCAATACAGCATGGAATTGTGGACAAAAATCATTCCAAGGAAAACATCATATTTGGTCTGAGAGGCTAAATCAAAATCATCAAATGGTGGTTCCATGGCTCAAATGCTGAATAAATAATAGACCTTGATATGAAAAGAGTTAAACCACTGGGTTAGAACTTAGAAGAGTACAGTGAGTGCCAGTACAATGATGTACAGTAGAACTTACAGTGAGTGTCTGGCCTCCGTGCAGGACACAGGAAGGAGGGATGTGGAAGGACACATTCTCCATGCTCGGGTGAGTCCTTCTGACCACCCATCCCCCTAGTGGCTGCTCCTGGAAATGTTAGCAGGCGACTAGGGGTTAACACACACCAACTAGACAGAATTGAACCCAATACATTTCTTCTTTTCTAAAACAAGGTTTGTTACGTTTAAACATTCATAATCATCCAGAACTGATGACAAACTTCAGTCTTTGCTTTAGACCGGAGACGGAGAGTGTAGAGACCAGGTAGCTGAGATGTTGCATCCCTAGTTCCATCTTTCGTATGGTTGCACAATTATGGAAATTCTTGGCCGATACAGATGTTTAAAATAACAATTTAGCCGATGCCGATAAGTATACAGATATAAGTTTTAGTTTTTATTTCCCCCTTTTGTGCCAGGGGAAACAAATACACACACACACACCCCAACGTAGCCAACGCAAAAATGTATGCTTATCAACAACAGATAAAGATTGGCTACTGCCATCGGTTAATGTCAGTTTTATTTGCACATACTGACTGATAACGGCAAAATATCAGATACAGATATGTGGTCAATACATCGGTGCATCCCTAGTTGCAACCATACGGAGTAAGTTGCAACCATACGGCGCAAAATCCACACAACAGTTGACGGAGCATCTTACCGTGTCAGAGTTGTTCTTCAGTACGACGTAGTTGCCTTCTACGTCGACGTCATCGATGCTGACGGGACCGCAGGCCGTGGAGTTGGTGGACATCTTGTAGGCCGGCGTACCGCCGCTGGATTCCTCCATCTTGCGTTTCTTCCCCTTCAGCCTACGCGCACCGTGCGCGTGCGTCCGCGCCACCGTCGAGTGCTGGGCGGGGCTCGGCGACAGCTGCAGTCTGGAAGACATGGGAACGTGTCATGTTGTGAGCTTGTACAGTTAGATCTGCCCTTTTCTGAGAGTGACACCTAACCCTAACCTCACAAAAACTATGCCTAAACTTAACCCTAACCTGTTTTTGTGGAGTTAACCTGTAAAACAAAAGCCCCATCAGCGACCATCGATTCCCACGCACACTCAGCAAAAAAGGGAGTCTCCAGCGACACGTTGAGCTTGTAGAGCGGCCATTTTCTTGGCAGTATGTTTTGTCATAGTTTGTCATCATAGCTTAGTTTTGATTTAATTTGTCAAGATGGTCACATATTTCGGCAGGTCACCAATTTCACCACAACACCGCCAGGCTGGAGCGATCGAGTGCGAGTGAGCAAGTGTTCCAATACCCGAGATTCTGGGTATTAGAATTTGGGTTAAAGAACATTACTTCTGCTCCTCTCCCTCCAGGGTCAGAGGTCATTACCTCTGCTCCTCTCCCTCCAACATCTTGCGGTAGGCGTTGATCTCCATGTCCAGCGCCAGCTTGACGTCCAGCAGGCTCTCGTAGTCTTCCAGCTGTCGGAGCATCTTGGCCTGCATGCCCTGCATGTCCTGTTCCTTCTGGGCCAGCCTCTGGCTCCACAGCTCCCTCTCTCTGTCCAGGATCCGCTCCAAGTCCTGGACCCGGCCCTCCAGGGCCGCTTTCTGCACACAGAAGAATGGATGAGTTGCATTTCAAACGTCAAAATAAATAATAAATCCATGTCCAAAAAGGAGTAGGATGAAGTATTAAACTCCTACCCCCCTTTTGCCAATGCAAGTGAGTTTAATGTTGTTGAAGGTCATTTAAATGCAGTCAGATAGGACTTTTCTGTTTGAATGTATTGGCTGTCAAGGCCAGAAAGTAGTTTTGCCAATCGGTAGGCGTTCCCACATAACGTCCGGGTACGATGATGTCACGTGCATACCTTCTGTCATCACACATTTTAAAATGCCCACACTTTGACCTGAGAGCTACTTTCAAAATGACTGTCTCAACAAGATCCTACCTTTACCTACTGAAAAAAGATTATACCATTGCTGAAAATAGTTTAAATATGGAATATTATATTCCATATTTAAACTACTGTATATATACTGGTGTTACATATAAGTCAAATGCACTTGGAATAAGTAGTTTTGTATTTATCTGTAATGCTACTGGCGTTTGTGCACAGCAACACTCGAAAAAAAAAACATTGCTTTGTGGGTTTGAGCTGACAGGCCCTTTTTGATCAATGAATCAAGTCACCTTAATTCAAGTGTCAGATACTTTTTTAGGGGCATGTCATGTGATCTACCTGCATAGCCCTTGTGATCTACAGTTTCTAAATTATTGTGCAGTTTTGAAAAATTGAAATACTTTGGCTGAGCTTCTAAGTCTAATGTAGCATGCACTAGTACGATGTTTTGAACTTTTGCATACAAATGTCCCAGATTTACAACTATTCCCGTCTATCCTGGTTTAGGCTACCAACCTCTTTCTGGTAGAGCTGCAGCTGTGCGCTGAGGGTCTCCATGCGGACCTTGGTTGTGGTCAACTCATCCTGGGTGGCGTTGACGGCATCGCCCTTCCTCAACACAGTCTGCTGGGCGTTCTCCAGCTGCGGTACGCAGAGGGTTGGAAGCAAACATACAGCATATATACACATCAATGATTGCTTCTGAAACACTCAAAACTAAAATACATTTGTGTGCGTGACAAGATGGGATTCATATCATTGAGCATTTTAGCTGGGAAACAGACATGATACAGTCAGTCTTCCTTTACACAGACTCTCTGGCCTAGGTTTCACTTCTTAATGCGGCGTTCACAATAGTGGCGACAACACAACAACCAACGCCTTTTCAGCTACATTGTCTCCAAGTTTAACCCCGTTTAAGGCCCCATTTACACTGGCAGCCTGAATCAGATCTGTGCCACCTCCAGACTGGAATCCGTTTAAATAAGTCCACTCTAAACACAAGTCACATGGAATCAGATTTTTACAAATGCGACTCGAGCCACATTCAGAGGTGGTTTCAAATCAGATTCAAAAACTAATATCAGGAGATCCGTCTCAGTCTGAACGCAGTAACCTGATCTAAATCGGATTCCATGTGACTCATTTGTGTTTAGACTTATTTAAATAAATGGGATTCCAATCTAGATGTGACACAGATCTGATTCAGGCTGCAACACAAAGTTCTGTGATCCGATCTAGTCACTTGCAAATGCAGTGTGAACGGTCGGGCCAAAAGATCAGCGTTGCACAAGCCACAATGTGTAAATGAAAAACTGGAGTACTGAACAAAGTCAAAGCCAGCTGAACTTATTTGTAGCCACTAGTCTTAAGTCAAAATATAAAGTGCCGGGCATCAGTTTGAAGCTTCTCGTCACCGACTTCCATTGAAAACAGCTCGTAGCGCGGTGCTTTGTCGCCACTAGTGTGAACACGGCGTCACGTTGACTACCTCTTTTACTGCCGTCACCGCCATCTTGCCTCGGCTGACTGCACTGCCTTGTGCTCTAATGTTTTCCTGCACAAAATGCCTGCTGCATGTGGCTCCTTGACACAAGAGCTTAGAAAGATAATTGTTAAAGTAACAAACTGAAAACATTCGAAAGAGAGTTGGTTAAAAGAATCTGGAAGAAAAGTGTGATGCGTGTTTGTATGCAAGGCCAAGGCCATGTCATCTCGCGTCGTTCCAACAAGTAAGCACAGCCATGTATGTGTACACCTCGTGGAAATCTGCAGTAGCCTTCACATCCTGAGCCGACAGGCACTTAACTCTAACAATGTGTGGGGGGCGGGCAAACACTGTCGTCTTAAAGTGAGCGTGTATGCTGGCCCCTGGAGCTGGGGTTTATGCTAACAGCTAGCGGTAGAGATAGAGTTAAAGGACAACTTTTTTTTTGTTCCACCAAGGTTCATGTTCTAGGTTGTATAGAGAAAGTATTTAGTGTTTTTATTCATTTGCTGCTTTCGTTTTAGCAATATTTGACAAAATGTTGGCGTTTTCTTTATCATTTACTTTAGTCCTACTAGACCCCAGGAAATTACATGTGGCCACAAAACATGGGATCTACTGAATGTGAAGGGGGATACTAGCGAGATACCATACTGTGTTGTAGGCTCAATATGTCAGTTTGTCACCTCCAACCTAAAACATGAACCAGTTTGAAAAACAAACAAAGTTGTCCTTTAACGTTGCTGTGTGTACCTTGGCATTGGCAGTTACAGTATTGTGTATGTGCGTTTCTGTGCACGTGTGTGCGTGCGTGCCTCTCGTACCTTGGCATTGAAGTTGCGTTCCAGCTCCTCTTTGTACTGACCGATCTGTACATCGTGCTCCTGGCGGAGCTGCTGCATGGCCTCGGCTAGCTTGGTGTCAAACTCTGCACGCCTTCCTGAATCCACCTCCACCAGGCGGCTTTCATGCTTACGCCGGATCTCGTGAATCTCCTGCACGCGCACAATAGAAATAATCAGATGATGCTGCAATGGCCCGTCCTACCACAAGTGGCCTGGCTCACTCCTCATGCATTGAAGGAGGAAGCATGAGCCCAGTTCAGGGCTCTCCCCAGGTTGGCAGAGGGAGAGTAGCTCCCAGGATTACAGCACTACAATTGGCACCGGGTGAAAAACAAAAATGGGTTACAAACATCGTGGGACAGAAATTTAAATAGGAACGGCCCTACCAACTGCTGCTTGACAATACAACCATCCCATCTGTAATATGGAGATAACTTGCAGAACGCATGCGTGCGTCACAGCTCCAACTCCCAGGTCCGACATAGCGGCCATGCCCGGCGAAACTGCCCTCTCGCACGGCAGGAAACTAATTACACACTGGATAGAATCTCTGACAGCTAGTTTGTAAACGATACATACAGTTTGAGGTAAATATGTCATGATGTTGCGGAATCTGTATTGTTTTTATACCTGCAACAGCTAGTTTTACATTGACGCATTTTCGAGTCTATGCAGACGTCAGAATGATGTCAGAACAGTCCAGAGAGGACAACAGTCGACCGACTCGACCATGATCAATGATCAATGTAATACAGGTGAAAGACAGGCGTACCTCCTTGCCGATGTTTCTCTCGAAGTCGAGCGACTCCTTCATGGTCTGCATCTGGTTCTCAATGTCCACCCGCCTCAGCATCTCAGAGTTCATCTGGGTCTTGGTGTCCGCCAACACTGCATCCAACTAACACACGTAACACAATACAATTAGTCATTTATTTATTACCAAGCATCTTTAAAAATGTTAGCAATGGGTTCAGGTTTTATTTAGGTCCATTTTTATTAGGAAGAAAACCTGGACTGGATCCGTGAAACAGTGGATCCAGATCTTAAATTGTAATATAAACAGGAAATTAACATTTAAAAAGAAAAACTAAAATAAAACATAAGTTTTGGTGATGCTCTATATTGTCTGAATCATCTTAGTTTGGGTTTTTTTTTTTTATGTACTAAAAGAGTGTGGGGGGTTAAGAGCTAATGAAAGTTGCAGGTATGGTATGTGCGATATAAAGTGAGATTATCATAATGACAGTAATCCTTAATCATATGCAAGGGCTTTTGGAGAGAAACGAGACAGACACCAGTCACTTTAGACTAGAGTACTGCTGGTGTGTGTGTGTGTGTGTGTGTGTGTGCTCGTCAGTTAATGTCAAGGCAATTATGTGCACTGTCAAATAGGTCTACATCTATTTAAAGGTAGCACATACTTGTAGACATATCACCCTGTGCTCATACTGTGCACAAATTACATAAATCTTTGCGTTTGAACACAAAATGCATTTTGAGAACGCACAAATTTTGCAGCCCCCCACACACAATCATTCTACAGTTGTGGCCCCCGGCCAAATCTAAGTTGAATACCCCTGATGTAAGTCAATGAGGAGCATATTTTGAATTATCAATTTCTAATCAATGGAGCAATTTTTTTTTAAACTTTCTTCCACATTTGGAGTTGCATCATGGCAAGGCATGTACACAACTCAACCTCTGCTAAAGTGCTCTTACCCTTTAACAGCACTGGGGAAAGTTGGTAAAAAGACATGCATTACATACATGTTTCTGCTGAGCTTGGAGTTCATCAACGTCAGTGGTCAACCTCTTGGTCTTCGCTAGCTGGGTGCTGTAGTCTGCGTCCTTCTGGTTGAACGCTTCCTCCAGATTCCTCCACTGAGTCAGAGCATGAGCCAGGTCGCTCTCCTTTTTCTGGTTCCTGAGAAAAAAGAAAATCTTGTAAAATCGGCTATTTTTGGCGAAGAGACTTTGGCCTCTGACCGGAGTTGAAGTGGTTAGCACCATTTGTATAAATCACACCAATGTGCTTTTTTTGTTGCAAACCGTTATTTAATTTTAAACAGTTTTTTTTTCCTCCACATTAATGATACGTAACGTTGTTCACCATGTTTAGTTCATGGAACATTGAAAGTTACTAATGTTGTGTGGAGAGGAAGTCTGGAGCTGTTGCCCCCGCAAGCAGACTTTGGATAAGCAGTAAGATGGATTCAATGGATGGATTGATGGAACGTGCCATTCGCAAACGGTTAGAATCGGTCACCTGGCTCTGAGCTTGGTGAGCTCCTCTGACAGGTTTCCGACCTCCATCTGCATCCGGGCCCGGTCGTTTGCCGTCTCGTCCAGGGACTTGCGAGCGTCGGCCAGCTCCGTCTCATAGAGCCGCCGCACGGTGCTCAGCTCCCGGGTCTTCGACTCCTCGTTCTCGTCGAGGAGCAGCGCCATGGACGACCTGACATGCAAAAACAAACTAGTCACTCCAGGCTACTGTACAAGGTTCAAGGTTATCTTTGTCCCTTGCGGGAAATTGGTTTGCAGCCAGATTATAGTAAAAAATACACAAAACAACAACATTCAATACAATCTAAGAACAGGGCACTAGAGACAGAGAATTCATGACAGTCATGACATACTGCTTGGACTCACCCCTACAACACACTTACTAGCACATTTTGATAGGTTGAGATGGATTTAAGGGCCTATACTGTACATACTCCAGTTTTAGGTGATAAGGTGACCACTGAAACGGTAGTTTTAGTAAAAACAGAGCGATGTGTATAGAATCCCTACTCTCCTTCAAAACGGCTCTCAAAGAGCCCTTATGGGTGGTTGCAATTCAAAACTAGCCCCTGTAGAAATAAAAGTAAATGATTTCCAACAGTTTGTGTTGTTTTTGCATAGTACTGTATATTTGTCACTAAATGTTCTGATGAATTGAATATGAAGGACCACAATGGAAACAAGCCTAGTGCTTTCTTAGGTTTTAATCATCTTAGCAGACTTGAACTTTCCTGTGCCCGTTTCTGCAAACTGTTAGTAAAGTTTTCAATAGGGATGTCCTGATCACATGTAATTTGCTCCCGATCCAGATACTTATGCCATATCACAATATCCAAAATCACAATATCCAGTCTAATATCATGATATGGATGTATAATATTGATACTACGGAATACGGATGTCCCGATCACGTTTTTTTTGGGTGATCGCCCCCCACTCACGTGATCGGAACAACCCTAGTTTTCAATCAATCTCACCTCTGGCTCTCCAGCTCGATGGAGCGCTGGATGTAGTTGGCGAGGCGGTCGTTGAGGTGCTGCAGCTCCTCCTTCTCCTGGACTCGGGAGAGACGAGCCGGGCTGACCCCGGTGCCGGTGGCGGACGGGGAGGAATGGGAGGACGCACGGCCACCGGAGGACCGGGGAGCGGAGCGTGAAGAGCGGCCGCTGGAGGTGAACGGGGTGGAGGTGGAGGAGGGCGAGGAGGCCATGATGAGATGGCGATGGTGCTACACCTGCAAGCAGTGCAACCACAAAACACTTTAGAACGTGTTAAAAACCAGTGGTGGAAAAACTCATGTCTTACTTACGAGGGGAGGGGAGGTATATATATATATATATAATTATATATATAGTCCTTAGTATGAATAGCCTACTGCAATGTAAAAAGTACAATATATTGGCACTAAAATGTACCACAAGTATTAAGTAGCCTACTCATTATGAGGAATGTCCCATTTCTGTTTCAGAAGTTTTCAAATGTATAGAAATCTTTTGAAAATGGTAGATCTACTTAAGCACAATGTGCCACATCACAACACTGAGCTTGTAGATCGGCTATTTTCAAATAGCAAAATAATTTAACTCTTGATGGTTAATGAGCTTCATTTCACGCTTTCGAGACTCAATTAAAGACCTATAATGGTCCATTTGGTTACCAAACTCTCCATCATTTAGCTGGGGACCACCTAAAACCCCCTCACGGACCACTGGACTGACCAATGGTTGAGAACTTTTACAGTCCATGGTTGAGAACCACTCTGCTATGGACCACCAGAGCTATATGATGCTACAGCTTGGCTTGCTACATGCCTACACCGGCAGCGGTTCACTTCACACACAAAATGCAGGTTAGAACGTCAGAATTGTGTTCAAAATAAACGTAAACTAATAACGCTGAGTTTCTGCTTAATATCAAACCCAAAACGACATGCCAGTGCTCTAGTCCGCCTCTAGCCTTGGTGATATGATAAAAGACACTCAAATAACGCATTATAGATGCATTTTTATCGAGTTTTTACTTTCGTAACTGCGGTAGTGTTGGCCTGCACCGCCAGTGCTTCGTGCACAGTCACCAGTACAGCCCGTTGATTCTCCGTGTATGTACAAAAACATGATTATGTGCTTAACCGGTTCCCCCAAATGATAACTCGGCCGTCGGAGTCTTTATGCAATGTATTAGTCCATATTATTTAATATGTATGAGTTTTAATCTCGTTTGTGGCCGAACAAAGTTTATTCCCCCTCATTTACTTCCCGTTTACATTGCGTGTAATTCCGGGCTTCACCGGAAGCGCCCCCTCGAGTTACCGCCGCCCATTGAAGACTATATGGGGAGCGTCCGACAGAATCCGACACAGACGTGATTAAAACACTTTTCATATTGGGAAAATACAGACTAATACGTTGCACAAAGACTCCGAAGCGCGAGTTAACAATTCGGGGCAACCGGTTTGATATTATAACAAGTTAATGGGTATTCATTTGTTGCAACAGCAAATCTGGAGCAGCAGAATCGACTCTTAACAGAGCGCGTTTACAAACACGACCCCAACCAATCGAAGCCCCTTTACGCAAACAAAACCCGTATATATAAAAATTATGTGGAATGTAATGTACTCACAGAAACAGTTGTAGGCTACAGAAACGCTGTGGTATTATTATTGTAGCGGCCGGTTTGGGAGTTGGGACCACAGGACACTCAGCTCAGCTGATACAGATAGAGGAGCAGATAACAGTGAATGGATGGAGAGGGTACACGTCACCAACACGAGACTGCATTTATAGGGCGACACAGGTGCGTGGAGGAGATTGACTGATTGATTGATTTTATTTCACAGTATATGTAGAATGGGCAGTGTGGTGGAAAAAAGTATTCACATGTTTTACTTAAAAGGATCCCTGGCTAATAAGACAAATAAGCCAAATATTATACGTGCCCGTGGCCCGTGCCCTCTATACAAAAACATTATAAATTAAAACACCTTCAATATTTTATTTATTTCATAAATAGAGAATCTTTCACTCAATAGGAACTGCTCCTACTCCAAGTTGACGATGTCATATGCCCACACGGCCCATACTTCAATCAATCAATCAATCAATCAATCAAATTACGATGGGAGCCGTTCCTATTGAGTGAAAGATTCTCTAATTATTAAAGAAATAAAATATTTAAGGTGTTTTTATTTCTTTATTTTTAGTTATAGAGGGCAAGTATAATGCTTTAAGGCATATTTGTCTTATTAGCCAGGGATCCTTTTAAGTAGGATCAATACTGCAATATGTAGATGTGCACATTTTGGCTCTGAGATGTAGGCCTAGTGGAGCAGAAGTAAAATAATTGGAAATTGGAAATACTCAAAGTACAAATACGTACAAAGCATTGCACATCCGCCAGTCTGGCTTCAGTGGCTTGCAATAATGTGATGCAAATCTCACGTTAATATAGTTACTATAGCTACTTTGATTATTATTGCAAAGCGTACATTAACCACTTAATTCAGCCCTTTTAGCGATTTGAAAACAGCAGCTCTTTTAGCCTTGTTTATACTTCACTGTGCAACGGTCCTATGCTGGAAAATAGCAGATATGTGTGTGTGTGTGTGTGTGTGTGTGTGTGTGTGTGTGTGTGTGTGTGTGTGTGTGAGAGAGAGACGCAACTTGGCCTGTTGTAGCGCCACCATGAGGCTGATTTGAAAACTGTCAAGTGGCATTTCTTCCTCAGCCTATAGTGGGACTAGGCATGCACGGCTTGGGAAGCCGTGGATATGCTCCTGAGGAGGAAGATTCTAAAAACGACTTATAAATCCTAAAGCCTAGGCTCTGCAAGCTCACAATGTGACTTGTATATCTGCTATTTTCAATAGATTTGTTGAAATGAGACATTCTGCATGATGAGTAATTAATACTTTTTCTTTTGGTACATTTTGAATTACAGACTTGTATTTGTATTAAAACAGAGTATTTCTACATTGAAGTATTGATACTTTAATAACTAATAAGTAAAACAAATGATTTGTTTGGTTAACTGTGTCTGTATGTAATGTGTTTTATTTTCGTTTTATTTTTCGTTTTATTTATTTCGTATTATTGTCATTGTCATTTCGTGATAATATTTTATTTGTATTTGTGCTGCCATGGGGATGTGTGGGGGGGGAAATATATGTCAATTGTTTTGAAAATACTTCTTTGTACTGTAAAATAAATCAATAAACATATGTTTAAAAAAAAAAAAAAAGTAAAACAAATCGAGTACTTTTTCCAGGAATACGAACACTTCATTCATATTTTATTTGGCACAGCTGTAGGGCAGCCTGGGTGTAAATGAGCGTCTATGCTGACATCTGCTGGACATACCTTGTACAACAAACTACCACACACACACACACACTTTCTTTTTTACCCTAAAGGCTTTCCGTATTGAGGAAGCGTTTCCTGTGATGTAATGTAAACATGAGCAGTGAGCACACTTATATATCCAGTCAGTCAGTGGTGAAGTAACGTTACATCAGTGGTGACCAGGAGAATCCAGGAGACATTTAATTGTGTGCAAATAAAACGTATTATATTATAGTGATGATGGAAGCTCAATTGAGCAACGCCAACCCTCACATCTTCTCTCGCTCTGCCGACAGACTGCTAACGGGTGATGACGAAGATGAAGATGTGCACGATCCCATCGACCAGAGAGAGATATTCGATATCCTTCTTATGATCATCAAACAATCTGTTATTATTTTTATCATCTAGCATGCGTGCTATTCTATTATACTGGTTTTAAAGCTGCCATGGCTAATCAGAGTTAATGATGTTACTGATTATTATAGTAATTGTATTTAATTACAGTCAAATGAGTCAATGATCAGCATAGTTATAGCCCTGGTCCAGTGCTTACAGCGAGTCTATAGCCGCAATTTGCAAGTCTAGATTTCTTTATAATGGGATGATTAGTTTCATCACATTATAAAGAAATCTAGAGTTGCAAATTGCGGCTAGCTCTGGACCAGGGCTACAGAGTTACATGATCACATCTCATCATAGCTATATATTGACATGATCCGATGATCGGAACAACTTGTTATAATGTAAGTGTATATTGTGTATTATATTGATATGGTCAGGTGTATAATGATTTGATATAAAATTATATATTGATTTGATCAGGTTGTAGCCTATATCGAATTTATCGATCTGGTCAGGTGTGTATAGGTGGCAGGCAGCAGTTTGTCTTTTATAGAGACTTGTTATACAAAAATAAGTTGTCTCGACTCTTGGCTATAATCTGGTTCATAAAAATGATAACTGGTAATAATCAGTAAATAGTAGCCTAAGTGAAGTCTGTTTATCATAATCTTCATGGTGTCATACTACCCGCAATTTGCAACTCTAGATTGTTTATAATGGGATGATGTAAAGTTGCAATACGTATTTGCAACTCTACATCATCCGGGAGTCAATGGAGGGTACCCTCCATTGACTCCCTACTCATCCAAATTGCGTTTGCGATCTGCTTGTATTAAACGACTTTAAACTCACCAACATTGCAGCTCTAGGCAAAGCTTGAATGATCCTCTTTCAATCTGCTGAGCTTTTGTTTAATAGAAATCCACCGTAGACATGTTATGAGCTACTTTCTGTCAAGAAATTCTGTGCAGGTGATTCTTTTTCTAAGTGCTGGAGTTTGGAAGCACGCATTTCTATGAATGGGAAACAGTCCATGTTAGTGACAGGATATCCTCTGTTATAATGTCCCCTCGGGCAGCAATATTTTATTATTTTCGTAGTGTTTATTCTTTTTCCTTTCTTTGAATAAACCGAGAAGCGTTAAAGAATTGTGAAAATATATACAGTAGCAGATCTAGTGAGCTTGTAATTGCCTATTATATTTTCGCAATTTGTGACATGAAAAAAGTGTTTGCCTATAATGACGTGCCCAAAAATTGACGTCTTTATTCAATTATCAGTTTTAATAAATAATCAATTACATTGACTAGTTTCATCGTCATGTCAGCATTTACATCTTTAACTGGATTACATCTGATCAAATCCATCAACGACCCCGAACACCCACTGTCTCTGGAAGAACTGAATGTGGTGGAGCAATGCAGAGTCAAGGTCTGTCTTTCTGTCTGTCTGTCTGTCTGTCTGTCTGTCTGGTGATAAGAATTTAGCGACCTGCTCACTCCGTTCGGGCCTCTCCCCAGGTTGGCAGAGAGAGAGTAGCGCCCAGGATTACAATTTAGGCAATTGGCACCGGGTGAAAAATGGGATACATAATCGTGGGATAAAAATGTAAAGGGGAAAGAGCTTCTGCAGCACCGGCCCACTACAAACGGGCTCTTCATTTAGTTTTTTTAACAAATAAACAACAGCTGTACCATATCTCTCTCTCTCTCTCTCTCTCTCTCTCTCAGGTGAATGATACAGAGGGCTCAGTGGATGTAGAGTTCACTCCCACCATCCCGCACTGTAGCATGGCGACGCTCATTGGCCTGTCAATCAAAGTCAAGCTGCTACGCTCCCTGCCGGACCGGTTCAAAGTATGTGTGTGTACACAGTACACACACATTGGTGTGTTAACACTACAGAATATAAGCTTGTGCTACCTATAGACTAACAGGTGCATTTATGTACATAAGTAAAGTTTAGTAAAGTGTATTTTTGTTGTGTTAAATAACTGATTTTATCCAATCGGGACAGAGAGTTCAGTACAGGATAAACAACTGCATTGTTTTAGGAGTTCATATCAGTTCAAGATCAAATGCACAGACCTGCTGTCTGGAAATCTGAAATCAATTGTAAATGCTTGCTTTACTGTCCATTAGTAGTGTGTTTGGTTCTTCCTCAGATTGACGTAAACATCACGCCAGGGACGCACGCCACAGAGGATGCAGGTAAGAAACACAATATGATTCTTATATACTGCATGCACTCCCTGTGGGGGTGTGGAACGCGTGTGTGGAATTTGAAGTCAATGGAGCGGTTAGACGTACACACCTACAGAGACTTGGTGCATTTATAGATAGATATCATCATCATTTTTCGACCGTGGTTCGAGATCATGGATTTCACAATGCCATGCCAGACTTCCCGGTCCTTCATTGCCATCCCCAGTTCCTGCGTACTGATGCATGTGTCCCTAGCAATGGCATCAGGGAACGACAGCTAGCGATTCAGGGCTGGAGCCAGGCTAGTGTCTCGGAGCCATAGAGTGGAATCGGCTCGACGGTCGTCCTAAATAGATAGATATGCAGTAGATAGTAATTCTCTACATTCTGTTATTATTAATTTAATATACATTTAGATTATAATTCTCCACGTTGTGTGTTCTTTCTTCAGTGAACAAGCAGTTGGCAGATAAAGAGAGAGTAGCAGCAGCTCTGGAGAACGCACAACTTCTGGAGGTGGTCAACCAATGCCTGACGGCGAACCACCACCAATGACAACTGCATGCCAGTGAGATCTGGGGAACTCTTACCTTCTGGAGATGGTCAACCAATGGCTGACCACCAATGCGTCAGTGAACAACCAATCATCTCTGAGAACCCAGGATCCACTCGTTTTCACCGCTTCAGTTTTAACTATAGTCTCTGTGCATTACTGTGTCCCATGGCGTCGTTTCATTGGCCATGCATTACTGTGTCCCATGGCGTTGTTTCATTGGCCATGCATTACTTTGTCCCATGGCATCGTTTCATTGGCCATGCAGCACATTTGAACTTGAAACATAGGTGTCATTTGTGTTTGCCCTTCTGATTTCAACTATGAAGATGCATTAAATGCATAATAAAGGATAACCACATACAGTTTGTACGTGGATTTTTCTGTCTATCTAAATATCTACATGCATAAAATAATAATATGTAATAGTCATAGCAAATTTTAACAAATTGTGTTTTGTGACTGAGCAATGTTCCCGCAATGTGATTCACTTCACTTGTATTACATAGTCTTATGTGTACCCATGTACAAGTCTCGGAACAGCTCCCGCTAAGCATAGTGGAAGCAGAAAGTCCCTGGTTCGATTCCCGGCCCCTGTCGATGTGTCCCTGATCGGTGAACCAATCTCAGCCACGACCCGCCCCTCTAGACCAGAAAACCTAACACGGTTTATTGTTTATTACGGATCCCCATTAGTCCTCACTACAGTGAAGACTACTCTTCCTGGCGTCCAAACACTCATACAATCAAATTAAAACATTATACAATGTAATTCTGCATTACATAGTTAAAAACAAAACAAAACAAAAATAATTGAAGCTTTCGGTCTTCATGCATTCTAGAAAATATATTGCATTACAACAAATTTACAAACTAAACATTGTATATCCTATTAATAATAATATCCGTTTAGAAGTCGTCCATGCGGAGCTACGACGATGACGAGGAGGAAGACGAAGATTCGGACATATTTGGAGAGTCGGACAAAGAGGATGATGATGATGAAGAGGACGACCAGAAGGTGATATGGACCATAGAGAAGCGTCTACTTAGATATCTGTGTGTTTACGCTATAGCCACGATAGTTCAGAGACTGCTAGAATATTATGCACTGTTGATTTTGGCAGCAAATTCAGATTTTAGTTTAGTCATAGTCTTTGGAATAAAGCTTCATTTAGTTTTTGTCATATTTTTGTCATCTGAAATGCTTTAGTGTTATGTCTAGTTTTAGTCGACTAAATATATTGTTGATTTAGTCGACGAAAATGTATTTTAGCGGGCCTTGATCTCGTCGTAATGACTGAAAATAGCCGATCTACAAGCTCACAACGCGCCACGCTGCGAGTCGCGTTGTGAGCTTGTAGATCTGCTATTTTCAGCATGCAACCAAGTGTAAAATTACTTGTCTTTTACTTACACTGGATCTCTTGTCCACTAGTCCCTTCCTAACATTTTAGTCTAGTTTTTATTTGTTGAAGAAAATGTCAATATATTTAGTCTCAGTTTCAGTCATTATAGCTTAGTTTTCATTTTGTTTGTACATTTCGTCAGTGGAGAAAGGATAGTCGAGGAAAAGAATTTGTCATAGTATTAGTCGACGAAATCAACACTGTGCGATAGTTCAGATATATATATATATATATATATATTATGATTAAGTAACACAAATATTAACGTGTCGTGTGGTGTTGTGTGTCGTTGCGTCCAGTCTCTGTGTCACATCCAGAACACAGCAGCACATCAGGCCACGTTCGCGGACGAGCTGGCGGCTCGGATCAAAGGAGATCCTCCCGTCTGCAAGGCGGAGGCCGATCGCACATGTACGTACTCACATGTACTCACGACTGCTTACTCTTTCAGCTTATTATTTACCAACTGCCACTCAAATGTATTATTATTATTTACTTTTTAGTTCCTCACTCATTTCATCTTAGGTGCACTTCACCCATTTCCAAACTCAATCTTAATTATCATGCTCATTGGTGGTCTTTGGAGCACAGTCCAGAAACCTGTCTACCAGTGATATCATGATGGGGATTCCATTACTCTCTGAATCTCATTGGTGGGCTCTGGACAGTCCAGAAACCTGTCTACCAGTGACGTCATCGTTTGGGATTTCAACCCTATAGAAAGTGCAGTCTTTCTCTTCCTGGAAAGTTAGCATGCTGAAATATAAGCCATTCTTCTAATATAAAAAATATCTAAAACATAATGAGTTTGATACCTTGTTTGTCACTGGTAGGCAGGTTTCTTCAACCCACCAATGACTGAGACAGAACACAGTGAGTAGACCGAAAAGCTGGCAGCTTATAATGAGCATTAGTGAGGAGCAATTAAATGAAGATGGTTTGAAAATGGAATGAAGTGGAGCTATGGTTGGTCTCATGTGTAATTGTGTATGTGTGTGCGGCGTGTGCGCTGTGCATGCGTTGTGTGCATGCTCATGCCTTCTGTTCGTGTCATGTCTCCAAAGCGTTGACGGCAAAGAAGAAAAGTAAAAGCAAGAAAGATCAAAAGCCATCGAGAGCAGCGGGTAGGATCACGTTATTCACATTCATGTTTTGTCACATGCATTTTTCTTTCTGTTGTGTTTCTGTTTCAACAATGCAAACTGGTTGTGTAGTAAATCTCATTCTGTCAATCATGCATTGTGTGATTAAAAGAAAACTTTGTTTGTGTTACACAGTTAAAGATCTATAATCTGACAGTAATCATTTCTCACAGAGTGTTTGTTCCTTGTCTCTCCAGCTCTTTAATAAACAGGAAAAAAAAAAAAAAAAAAAATGTTCAGGCTGAGACACCAATTTCATCCAATCAGGACATGCCACCTATTCATCAGCTTCATTTATATACCGGTAATATTGTTCCAATAATTCCAATTCGGCTGCTCATTTTTGGTTTTGTTTCATCACTTCCAATTCCATTTATCCTGTATGGGTTCTCTCTGCCTATTGAATGAGATTGATATCCCATACCTGAAAAGGAATGTTCTGTTTACTGAAGAGCTGAAGATTCAAAATACGTGAGGGGAGGACATTTTGGGAATAATGACTAAACTGGGGAGAAAAAAGTGGTAAAAAGCAACAACAAAAAAGGAAAATAGAGCTATGTAACACTTATTTTAATGACTTACACCCTATTTTTTTATACATGGTAGCAGCAGCAGAGGATGCCAACGATGACATGTTCAAGCCACCCAAGATGGAGGACGAGGACTTTTCTCCCTTTGGAGGAAGAGGAGGCCTCTTCAGTGGAGGGAGAGGCCTGTTCGATGACGACGATGAGGTGCGCTGACTTACTTACAGTAGATAATAACAATGTATTCCCCAGTTACATCATGGATTATGGATTGTATGACTGCTGCTTTGCTGTTTTCACTGTCTAGGGCGATCTCTTCTCTGACGCACCGAAACCTGCCCGGCCTGAAGAAAAGAACCAAAGCAGCATGCCCACCACAGGTAGGACACTCCAGTCTACAGTGTGTGAGGGAGAGTCTCATAGTTAAGACTCTAGTCTACAGTGTGTGAGGGAGAGTCTCATAGTTAAGACTCTAGTCTACAGTGTGTGAGGGAGAGTCTCATAGTTAAGACTCTAGTCTACAGTGTGTGAGGAAGAGTCTCATAGTTAAGACTCTAGTCTACAGTGTGTGAGGGAGAGTCTCATAGTTAAGACTAGTCTACAGTGTGTGAGGGAGAGTCTCATAGTTAAGACTCTAGTCTACAGTGTGTGAGGGAGAGTCCAGGACACTCTAGTCTACAGTGTGTGAGGGAGAGTCCAGGACAAGTTTCATAGTTAAGCGATATTACACGAGAGGGTGTTCTCTAGTTTATCGTCATAAATGCACGCCTGCGATGCTGCAGAAAAGGCAGCACAGAAGTGCATTAATGATGATAAAGAACACCCTTGAGTGTAAATATTGCAATTTTACAAGAAACTTGCTAGCCTAGCAACCCAGCCTATTCAATAATCCAATAATTGCCTTATTGACTTATTCGTATTTATTTAAGCCTATAGTAATAACAGTTCTGACTTTCTTTTCAGAAAAAAGTGCCATATATATATATATATATATATTATAGGAGGGGGCGGAATCTAACCTGAGTATTGAGTTCACGAGTCCCCCCCCCTCCTGCATCTGGTCTCTCTCAAGCAGAAACGATGAACAGGAAGCAGCGGGACAAACATCTGATATGTCCATAATAATAATAATTCGAGTTGTAGTCTTGTACGGTTGTATTTACATTTGCGCTGTGGCACAGCTTCAATACGTCATCAGTCTCGCGTTGATAAAGAGTCAAGGGATTTGCATGTCTTAATGACTGTTGGTAGGGCGTTCCACATTATGGTGGCATAGGAGCGAAATTAATTTAGTCCCTTGTTTGTGCCGAATCTGGATTGCACATGGTTTGCTGAACTCCCTCTGGTGTTGTGGGTGTGGACTTCGTTGACATTAAGGAAGTATTTAGACAGGTACATGGGTATCTTGGTGGTGTATCGAATCTTGTGGACCAGACCCATTGCAAGATGCTGTAATCTGTCGTCAACCCACACTAAAGTGTGGCTACACTCTAGGCTGCGGTAGACCGGCGATGAGATGTTTCCGTCCGCGGATGTAAGAAAAGGGAAAAATAACCTTCTAAACACTGGCTTTTGGCTCATTTTGAGCATACAAAGGAGTAATAAGCGGATCCGTATGTACAGTTACAGTAGGCTGTCTAACATGTGAGTAAAAGCAAAAAAATATATATTATTATTTTTAATTATTTTTAATTACCGGATTAAATTACATTAAATAAAGACAGGTTTTTACATTCTGGCACAGGCGGGGGGTGGGGTGGGGGGGTGGAGAATAAAACGGAATCCCACGTTCCTGGAATTAATACGGTTAACCACGTGAACCCAGCATTCATATTCTGAGGGAAACATTAGCCAAAAAGTAACGCGTTGTGAGCTTTGTGAACTTATTCACAAATTATTATTTTGGCGGGGAAAAAGCGGTCCAAGTGCAGAGACCAGCTCGGGTTCAGTTTACTCAATACACCAACAAAGAAAACAATGTCTTCCTTGTAGAAAACCGCCTCTTCGCTTCCAAGGAGGAGGAGGAGTCGGCGGAGAGCCAAGAGAATGGAACTCCAGGCAAACCCAGGACGCCCTCGGCCCCCAGACCCGTCTCAGGTGGAGGTGGGGGAGGGCTGTTTGACGACGACGAAGGGGAGGATGACTTTTTCAGTGGGAAGAAAAGCACGAAAACGCCCAACACTGGTAAGTGTGATGATGGCCGTTGCTTCAGTTTGCCTCGATTCTTGTCAGCGGTGGACAGTACCTACGTGCATTTAATTGAGAACTATACTCCTTTTTTCATTATCTTTTTCTTTACTTTCACTGCACTACAGCATGTTTCAAAGACACATTATGGTACTTTTGACTCCACTAGATTTGTAGGAAGGGACACCCGGGACCCAAACGTACAAAAATACATCATAAATTAACCCCCTGCGCTAACCCCCCTGAAGTACAAATTTGAAAGAGCAACTCTGACTTGTTGAGTTGTATTTGACCCGAGTACTGGGGTTGAACAGGCATGTGAACAACTGCATCACAACATGCAACATTTATTATGGTGAAAGAAATCATAAATAGCCCCGTTTCCATCACTGTACTCAAAGGCAGCATTCAAGAGAACTGTCTTTTCCCAACGGCATTAACGTTGCATGCGTCTCCAGTAAAGACATTGATTACCAGACACGGAGTTGAGACTGAGAGCGGCGTCACGCACCAAACTGATCTACAAGCTCACAACACAGAGAGAAATGTTAAATAGAAGTCCCTGTGTTGAGTGTGTGTGTGTGGCTTTGTTCAGCTGGCCAGGACAGACCAAAAGCCAAGAAGACCGTGGACCTTTTCGGCGGAGATGAAGACGAGGATGAGGAGGACGAAGGTGACATATTCAGTGAGAAGTCGAGCGCCCCGCCCCCTCAGAGCACCGTGGCCCTGCCCCCTCCGGCCCAGAGCACCGTGGTGGGGGAGGAGCAGCCCAAAGCTCCCGAGAAGAAGGTGCATGCAATCACTCACTCACTCTCACTCACTCACTCACTCACTCACTCACTCACTCACTCTCACTCACTCACTCACTCACTCACTCACTCACTCTCACTCACTCACTCACTCACTCTCACTCACTCACTCACTCACTCACTCACTCACTCACTCACTCACTCACTCTCACTCACTCTCACTCACGCACTCACTCTCACTCACTCACTCACTCACTCTCACTCACTCACTCACTCACTCACTCACTCACTCACTCACTCACTCTCACTCACGCACTCACTCACTCACTCACTCACTCACTCACTCACTCACTCACTCACTCACTCACTCACTCACTCACTCACTCACTCACTCACTCACTCACTCACTCACTCACTCACTCTCACTCACTCACTCACTCACTCACTCACTCTCACTCACTCACTCGTTCACTCACTCACTCACTCACATACATACGTACACACGACTTTGACTTTGACTTACATGCGGGAGACCCAAGTTCGAATCCCGGGCGTGTGTGTATATATATTTATATACACACAGTGCTGTAGTCTAGGTTTTTTCAGACGGCATACCATAATTATTCCCTACGCGGCATGCGCACTCCGCACGTATAGAACCGTACGCTCGCGCATGGTCAATGGATGGAATGATTTGCAGACCAGATTGCACACCTCTGCTTGTGAGGACATTTTGCCAGCCGGTCTGTGGTAACAGTGTTGTTTTTGGCAGCACATTTTTATTTTAGTTGTAGTCTCTTGAATGGTTTTGACACATTTTTAGTCACATGGAATGTATTAGTGTTAGTCTAGTTTTAGTCGACTAAATGTGATGAGATTTTAGTTGACTAAATCTACAAGTGATTTAGTCGACTAAAATGTGTTTTGGCGGGCCTTGATGCCGTCGTAAAGACTGATTTTACACTCGTAATGCTGCGACGCGTTGCTTGTAGATGAGCTTGTAGATTTGCTATTTTCAGCATGCAACTAATTGTAAAATGACTTATACTGGATCTCTTGTTCACTAGTCCCTTCCTAACATTTTAGTCTAGTTGACGAAATTGTCAGTATATTTAGTCTTAGTTTTCACCATAGCTTAGTTTTAATTTAGTTTCCATTTAGTTTTCGTCAGTGGAAAAAGGTAGTCGACGAACATTTTTCGTCTTGGTTTTAGTCGACGAAAACAACACTGCGTGGTAACAGAAATATTGGGAACTCCTGATTTAAAGGATAAAGCATTGTTGTTGTTGTTCAGATGCCAGCGGGGGCCGTCTCCATGTTCGGCCCCGGGACCAAGAACCTGCTCTCTGAGGCCCTTCAGAAACGCCAGCCGTCCCCCAGCTGCGACTCTGACAGATCTGACGAGGTATGTCCTCTCTGTCCACACTTTATTTCTCTTTGGTCAGGGAACCCATTCAGTGAAACCCACACGTTTAGCGGTGTTGCTCATTCCACGATCGCACGATCCTTACAAGTTATACTTCGTTGTCAAGGTGACTAATCAATGATGACAACGATATAAAATACAATACCATCTGGCGTTACTGAAGGGGAAAAATAATCGACAGAATTTACGTTTCCGAATTAACTGTGGGGCAAGCTAGTTTCAAAGCCTTTATGCTCTCTTCTATCTCTTCCCATCCAGCCATCATATTGACACATTTTCAAATTAAAAATGTGAATAATAATAACATCATTAATAATAATATATTCTGAATAATAGCCGAACATGAATGGTAAATGGTGCATTTATATAGCGCCTTTATCCAAGGCGCTTTACAGAGATTGTGCAATACATTCACACACACACACACACACACACACACACACACACACACACACACACACACACATTCATACACCTTTACATAGATTGTGCATTACATTCACCCATTCACACACCAATGCCGGAGGAAACCATGCAAGGCACCAACCTGCACATCGGGACCAATTAGGGGGTTCAGTGTCTTGCTCAAGGACACTTCCACACTAACTTTGGGGGAGCCCGGGTTTGAACTGGGAACCTTCTCAGTCACTCCTAGCCCTGAGCTACCGCCGCTGAGCCACTGCCGCCCTGAATGAAGCTATTTCTCTGGTTTCAGAATGGACGTCCACCAGATGTGGAGAAGGTTCCTAGCACGCAGACGCACAGACCCGCCACAAGAGGGCTCTTTTCTGACGAAGATTCACAAGTAAGATTTCAGCAAGGTTGAATCCATAGATTAGATATAGAAAGGTAGACTCCTCCCTCGGCTCTGGTGCGCTTGTATCTCGAGAAAATGCAGGCTTCGGTGACGCACATCGCATGCGGAAGCTTGCCAATTCAAAAAAGTTTTTATTTATATATCAATGAATAAACACGAAAACTTCGACATTCTGATTGGTTGACATGACGTTCCAGACTGAAACCTCAAAATAAAATGACCGAATTAGTTTTAATTAGTTTTGTGTCTTTGCAGATAATCCCAAGCCTCCCTAAGAGCCGGTCCCAGCCTGAGCCCAGCAGCCATGCAAAGACCAGCAAGGCCCCTCTGTCCCTGTTCGACGACGAGGAGGAAGAGGTGAAGTAACACGCACACGTTTCAGGTATTTCTAAGCGTGTATTTTAACAGTGAAGTGTCTTCGTGATAACAATCCCGTCTTCCGATCCCCGCACAGGATCTGTTCGCGTCGGCGGCTAAATCGAAGCGCAGCGCGAAGCAAGCTGAAGCCACGACGCCGCAACCCAAGAAGACCGCAGCCAGCTCGCTGTTCAGCGACGACGAGGTAAGCCTGTCTCCTCACGTCACCTCACCGCCATGCACCCTTTATTATATCGTTGCTGTTGGGAGGAAACCACCTAACTCAATTTTTTAGGTTTTTTTCATTTTTTTTGCATATATCAGTGCTATTGTGAACACCCTTTACGCCTGTGTGTTGTTTTGAAAATATTGAACCAATGGAAAGTAAAGTAAAAAAACGCTTTGGACAAAACCTCTTAACTCCATTGGACCTTCAAACTGTCTGCTAAAGAAACTAACTCCACCACCTCTCCCCCTCTCATGCAAGTAATTGACGATATACAGTATAAAGTCACAACACCAACTTTGATGAGGCAGTATTGCTTTGTTTTAAAAAAATACGGTTCTCTCATTTTCCTGAAAAAGTTATATTTTTAGTTTCCTGATAAATGAACAGTAGGTGGTTTTTCCCGACAGCAGAGATACTTCTGTCCTACGCACCTGTCACCAACCTGTTGAGGTGTTTTTTGGCCTTTTTCTATATAATATCTAAAGTATAAAATAGGGCTGAAGTGTTTAGGTAGTTAAATTGAATGGCAGGCTGCAAAAACATACACAAAAAGACACATTTTAACAAGTCACATAGCTCAGTGGCCTTGTGGTTTGAGTGTCCGCACTGAGACTGGAAGCTTGTGGTGTTTTGATGTGGTGTTTTGACTTGACACGTGTGATTGACAGGACCAGTGGCTGAACTCCAAAGCCCCTGCAGAGACCAAGACGGGAGGGATGAAGTCCAGCGTGAGCGCCCCCTCTAGTCTCCCCAGCGTCATTACATCCCAGAAAGGCAGTCTCTTTGATAACGATGAAGATGATGACCTGTTTGCTACCACTAAAGTGTCCAGGTATTCACATGGAAGCAATCAATAATAATGATCATTGTGCACTTACGTTAATTAATAACAGCTGGTAACTTCTGACCAAATCCTTTGGGACAGTATAGTATAGTATAAAATGAAATAAACATGATGGACCCGTTACAGGTCCATTTGGTTTGATGTTACGCTCTCTAGAGTAAAATTATTGTTAAACATGATCTGCATTGCTTAATTTAAAAGAATCTACACAATTAGAATGTAGAAGAATGATTATTTTGATCAAGGTTTGCTATATCAATACAGCATGGAATTGTGGACATAATCATGAAGGGACATTTCACCGCTGGAAGAAACTGCAGTCACTCATTGTAGTAGATAACAGTAGCACAATTTGAAATGTGCATCCTATGGCCAGAACAATAATGTAGTCTGTGTGTTTGACTGGATTGCTGAATTCCTAAAATGACCATAATGCTTTGGTGCACTGTTCCTCCTTGTGGAGAGGGGGAGGGCTGTCTTACTGAGACAACGTGTAGTCCAGGAAGGAAGTGAAAAACACATTATTTCACACACGAAACAAACCTAGGAAAGTGTTTTCTTGTGTCCTGAACATCATTAAAATAAGATCTGGTTGCAAAAGGGGTGAAGTGACCCCCTTTAAGTCTTGGGTCTGAGAGGCTAAGGGCCGATTCATACTCCTATTTTAGAGCCGAATAAAAGTCGGTTCGGCGCTGTAGAGCCTACAATGTGACGTCATTTGAGGTTCAGGGGGGCGGGTACCGTCCTAAAGTCGGCTCTTCGGTGCTACTGAAAATTTCTGACGAGCCGAAATCATTTCGGCACTACAGCGCCGAAACAGCAGTAAAATAGGAGTATGAATCGGCCCTTAGAGCTCCAATTTCGTCTCAGACTTTACCCGCAGCGCGGCCCACAATTCAGCCGCTGCCCGAAAATACTAATATAGGAGCTTTCTCTGTCCCTTAATGGTATTTTCGTCCAGCGTCACCCGCTATATTTTTTGCCGACACCGGTATTTGCGCCTAGAGGTGTGGTCATGGGCGTGTTGGCACGCTTTCCCCTAAATTGCTAATTTGGTCACACACATTTGGGAAAGCGACAGTGGAGTTTAAAATCACCCGTAACGCAACACTCTTCCATGGGCTTTAGACCGTAAGGCTATGAAGCAATATAGCACTAACGGATAAGGGATCTATTAAAGGCAATGGCATGACGTGGACTGGTGATTGGTTACATTTGGTTTAATTATTGTAACGCCCAAACCACACCTATGCATAATATAACGGGTAACGGAGGTGTTTAAGGGATTTAGACAGGTAACCAAAATACCAACTTTAGTGGGGAACACCCTTTCCCCACTCCTAAATCCCCAAATAGTGGCTTTAGAAAGATGAGACAAAAATGGAGCCCTATATATCTCATCAAACGGTGGGCCGTGGCTCAAATTAATAATGGACCTTAATATGAAAAGGGTTGAAAACCAACTGGTGTATTAACGTCTCCATTACTGTCCTTGCTGCAGTCAGAAGAAACACCACAGGGTGGCGCTGATGTTTGAAGATGAGGGTGGTGATGATGATGACGATGGTGGTCAAGGATCTCTGTTCGTTTCCAAACCTGCTGATGTCATCAGTGCTGCCACTCCAGCCAATCAGGTGAGTGGGAGGAGTCCATCCTATCTGGATCTGTGCTTCTCAAGGTGTTGAGGGGTCCTTAAGGGGGGGTTCCAGGGAGTCCCCTAGCAAAACCGGTTAATAATGCGTTAATATGAGTATAACCACTTTAACTACTACTGTGTACATTTGCTCTTCAAAATAAGATCTTGAAAGAAATTTGGAACAACGCAAACCATGCCAGTCTTGCATCTTTTATTTTGGAGTGCCGCTTCATCCATTTAGTTGGTTTATGAGTTAAGTTATTATCAAAGCTGAGCACCTACTGCCTCAACCAAGGGCACTTTCCAGGGGAAGCACACCTGGGTTTTTTTATGGGTCCGATCAACTGTTTGGGAAAGAGATACTACTACATTTGTGTAAAAGAAAGTTATTTTAGGTAATCCAGTCGCAGTGTGCCGCAGGTTCGACTCCCGAGCCCGACACGGCCTTTACTGCATGTCATCCCCCATCTCTCTCCCGTTTCCAGTCAGCCTACTGTCTGTCCCTTCAAAAACCAATAAAAGGCGTTTCTTAATTTCCTGTTTTTGTCCCCCCACCCCTGTTGAGCAAAACCCTGTACTTCCTCTTTCCTCCAGAGTGGTGCTGCGGCCCCGCCCACAACACCGGCCCATCCCTCTCTGCCCCAGAGAACTGAGGCGCAACTCCCTTCAACAACACCAGGTCTGAGCTGTTAAAGGGATATAATTCATGAATTAAACATGATTGGGGTCATTTCAATTGACTCCAGATAGTGTTTGATTCCGTATTTACTAGATATTTGATATTCATTTTATCTCTTTTATTCCCATCCTATACAAACCCATTCTAACTTCAAACTCCTTTTTTTGTTGCCTCAACGGTTCAGGCCTGCCAGCAGGGGTCAGTGAGGGCAGGAAGAAGCCCCCCGGAGCGGTTAGTCTGTTCGGGGGTATCGACGTCCTGGCCTCCAAGCAGCCCAAGAAGAGCCTGGTGTCGGACCAGGCTGAGCCCAGTGAGAGCATCCTGTCCGGGGGGGACGGCCCCCCGTCGCCTGCCAGCCATGAAAGAAGTACTTCGCATGTTTTCTTTTTTACTTCAATAAAAGTATCAATACCGCAATGTTAGAAATACTACTGATTTAAAGTAGCAAAAGTAAAAGTAGTCATTATGAGGATTCAAGGTCCCATTTCACAAGATTTCAAATGTATAAAAAACCTTTAAAAAGGGCAGATGTACAAGTTCACAACGTGTCGCTTTGTGATGTACTGTGAGCTTGGTTATTTTCAAGTGGCTGAAGTGGTTATGTTTTGTAATAATAATCTAAAGACGGAAAGTAACTAATATTTGCCTTTGAGATGTAGTGGAGTAGAAGGAAAAGTATAAGAAAATTGGAAATACTCCAATATAGTGAAAATAAATAAATAATAATAATTATAATAATTATAATAATATATAAATACATCTGCCACCAGCTGTGCCGCTGTCCCCCAATACGAGGGAAGAGAAGAAAGCCAACAAAACGAAGGCCGTCAGTCTTTTTGACCAGGAGGACGACCAGGACGAGGACGACCAGGACGAGGACGACCAAGACGAGGACGACCAAGACGAGGACGACCAAGACGAGGACGCAGAAGGAAGCGCAGCCGCCACACCGGCTGCTAAGAACACACTCAAGGTCTGTAGAACAGCCACCACACCGGCTGCTAAGAACACACTCAAGGTCTGTAGAAGAGCCACCACACCGGCTGCTAAGAACACACTCAAGGTCTGTAGAAGAGCCACCACACCGGCTGCTAAGAACACACTCAAGGTCTGTAGAACAGCCGCCAGGCTGCTAAGAACACACAATGGAAATGCATTGAGGCGGCCATGACACAGTGAGGCCTAAGAACACACTCAAGGTTTGTTTAATTTAACAAAACAAAAACACAACGTTAGAATATGGAGCTGACAGCAGCGATACAGAGCTGTGTGTTAGACCCCCCCCCCCTCATGCAGGCCACAGCAGAGACCACCAGGGTTAGGGTTAACGGTATAGAGGTGTGTGTGTTTGACCCCCCCTCCCCCCCCTCATGCAGGCCACAGCAGAGACCACCGGGGTTAGGGTTAACGGTATAGAGGTGTGTGTGTTTGACCCCCCCCCCTCCCCCCCTCATGCAGGCCACAGCAGAGACCACCGGGGTTAGGGTTAACGGTATAGAGGTGTGTGTGTTTGACCCCCCCCTCCCCCCCCTCATGCAGGCCGCAGCAGAGACCACCAGGGTTAGGGTTAACGGTATAGAGGTGTGTGTGTTTGACCCCCCCCCCTCCCCCCTCTCATGCAGGCCGCAGCAGAGACCACCAGGGTTAGGGTTAACGGTATAGAGGTGTGTGTGTTTGACCCCCCCCTCCCCCCCCTCATGCAGGCCGCAGCAGAGACCACCAGGGTTAGGGTTAACGGTATAGAGGTGTGTGTGTTTGACCCCCCCCTCCCCCCCCTCATGCAGGCCGCAGCAGAGACCACCGGGGTTAGGGTTAACGGTATAGAGGTGTGTGTGTTTGACCCCCCCCTCCCCCCCCTCATGCAGGCCGCAGCAGAGACCACCAGGGTTAGGGTTAACGGTATAGAGGTGTGTGTGTTTGACCCCCCCCTCATGCAGGCCACAGCAGAGACCACCAGGGTTAGGGTTAACGGTATAGAGGTGTGTGTGTTTGACCCCCCCCTCCCCCCCTCATGCAGGCCGCAGCAGAGACCACCGGGGTTAGGGTTAACGGTATAGAGGTGTGTGTGTTTGACCCCCCCCTCCCCCCCTCATGCAGGCCGCAGCAGAGACCACCGGGGTCTTCCAGGACGAGGAGCTGCTGTTCAGCCGGACGCAGCAGAGAGACAACGACCCAGATGTTGACCTCTTCACCACCTCAGGGAGAGCTGTGGTCAGTTCACACTCTATCTCTCTCTCTCTCCCCTCCCACCAGACTCAACCTTTCCCTCTGGTTCCCCTCCACACATGCTCCTCATTGCTTGCATCACACCACAGGGCTCGTTACAGAAACCATGTCACACATTCTGAATGGCTGTTATGCCTTTAAAGGTGCAGTGAAATGAAAAAGACGTTTTTCACACTTTTAGACCATATCCGTGGTCATTATATGGGCATACCTAACAATGGATGCCAATTTTTTTTTGAAAATTCTCATTTCTGTGTGTTTTTATATCAAAGGTCCATAAAAACGATTGCATTATTTATTTATTAAAACGAAAACGTGCTGCGTGATGACGTGTAGAGATACACATCGATAAAAGCCAATAACAATGAAGCTCACCCGTTTAATTTCCCATATTTGCGCGTCCGTCCATCACAGCTGCTACTGATTACAGAATACTCAGTTTTTATTTCCATTCCAGATAACATCCAGACAGTGTATTACTTGCTTTCAACTTAATCATTGCGCTAGAATATGTATCTGAAAACATTATATGGAAGAAATAAGCCACATAACAGTAAACTGGGGCCTATTTCACGAAACTTGGATTAGAGATTAAGCCGGGCTTTAACACATATCCTGGTTTAATATATCCTGGATCAGTGCTTAACCGGTTTCATGAAAGCTGGTTGATCTTGCCAGATTAATTTAACCAGTTAACCTGGATATGTTGAGGCTTGATTCGGTTTCATGAAAGTGATGCTACATAAGTTACCATGGAAAAATTGTAAAAGTGAAAACCACTAAATATTACCATTACTCATTGTTTTACAACATATTACCATTGTAACGTTTCACCCACTACTAGTCCTACATACTTACACCTAGAAACCCCATTCAACCCTATTTAGGTTCATCCTACGGTGGACATGTGTGCCTGAAAAGGAATCTTTGAAATGTTTCATCGTTTTAGAAATATAGTGCTTTCAAATTTGAGACATTTATAGGCAGATAGTGGCACTTAAAAAAATCACTTTCACCTAGAAACTCCATTCACACTTTGTAAAATTCAGCTTACTGTGGAGACACATGCTGGAACTTTTTACTTTGAAATGTTTTGTAGTTTCTGAGTTATTTAACTTAAACGCCCAATGCATTCTCAATGGCAATAGCACAAACTTTGGCATGCTACATGAACCCATGACCCGGACCTGTCTGGACAACAACCCCCTTCCCCAAAGGTAGCTCCCTCAGAGGAGGGAGTTATGGCCAAATATCACAATGCGACAATATCATTATGCTTACAATATTAAGAATTCTGTTTTAAGTTAATAGTAGTGGTAAAATGTAAACTATATTTTTGGGGTAGTTAATCATTCAGTCTATCCATTTGTAAGGCGTCTATAGCGTATGACGCCGAGAGGCTAAAGCGGGGAAATGTTTTATCTGTCAGACTCGCTGCTTTAGTCGTTGTTATAATGAGAATCACTGCTCCAGGCCAGAGTACTGCTTTAGGTATATGTTTATTAAAGTTAAGAAGTTTACCACAGTGCATCATAGCATCGTAAAAGCGATTTGCGGTCAACAAAGTTGGACCTCCCCCGTTCACCCCCTCTCTCCTTCCATTCATGAAAATGCCGCTTTGCGAACAGCTGACTTTCTATGAGTGACGTAGGCTAGTAGCACACAACACCACGTGACCCATATAGCTGTCACCAACATTCCGGCCCCTAATTATTACATAATAGACAGTAATAATTATAAATGCATAGATTCGATTCATATTGAAAAACGTTTACATTACATTCTTTTTCACATCTTTTCTTTTTTGCGATTTTTTTGTGCGCAAGAAGTTCATAGTTCGTTGCCGGTCTTGAAAAGAACCCCACGCAAAATCAAAACGAATTCAAAGTCATGAAAAAGTCAAGTACTCCAATGTCAGGGAAAAAGTAAATCCAAATCCTTGGAAAAGGAGTGAAGCGTACCCCAATGTCAGGGAAAAAGTAAATCCAAATCCTTGGAAAAGGAGTGAAGCCCACTGAAGCGTACCCCAATGTCAGGGAAAAAGTAAATCCAAATCCTTGGAAAAGGAGTGAAGCCCTCACGACTCCTGTAGGCAGATCGTTGTCAGGGATCTGCAAAGAAGGCTGGTCTTAATCCGGACCTGTCTGGCATAGTCTCTGTAATCCTTCCGATGATCTTTGTCTGTGTCTGTGCTTTCACCTTCACCTCTATGTCCTTTATGGTGCTCTCATGGGCAGCCTTTTGCTTGTCGAGCAACTTCCGTGACTGCTTCTCTTCTTCTTGTTTAGTATGCAGTTTTCCAATGTGTGAATTCTCTTTCTCTGCGAGTTCCTTCTTTGTCTGCTGCAGTTGCTGCTCCCTTTCTTGAAGACCCTTCAAACCTTGTAGAAGCAGTTCCCTTTCATGCTTACATCCCGTCTTTGTGTTCTCCAGCTGGTGCGCCAGATCTTTCAAGTCGTCATCTGTGACATTACACAACTGAGTGTTCGCGTTCTCCAGTGTCTTCTCAGACTGGGCTTGAGAGAAACTCTCCCGCAGATCCTCCACCTCCTTAAACTGGAATAGGTCTCGCAGAGCAATCTCTCTTTTCATGACAATGTGTTCATTCTTCTCCTGGGGAACCATATTCAAAGCATTGATTCCAGTGTTGAGTTCCTTCTTCATGGCTTTCTCCTGTCCTCCCCTGAAGTGCTCATGAATCCGATGGATATTCTCAAACGCCTCGGCCAGGTCAGCAGAAAGTTCTCCCAACTCGGTCTGCTTCACGTCCAGTCTCTCCAAGGTTTTCTGGTTCATGTCTTCAACATGTGCCTGGAATCCTAGGTCTCTCTCTTTCAGGAAGGCCTCCACTTCTGCTCTATGCGTCTCTTTGAGATTGTCCAGGGCAGTAACATGCTGCCGGGTTAGGGCATCCAGCTGCCACTGGCGAGCTTCCTCTAATGCTTGATTATTGTGATTGGCGATCAGTGACGGTCCAACCAGCTCCATTGCCTTGTTAGCCATTTCCATAGACTTGCAATCTTCCCTTGACGGTCCTAGTAGTTCATCCTGGCTGTTTTCAGGGAAATCTGTCTTGAATTTCTGGTTCCAGAGCTCGTCAAGGGTGACAGCAGAGATTTTGTTACTGCAGATAGCAGGATCATCACTGCCATTTCCTCCAAGTGGTCCATTTACGGTCCAGCCGAGCATCGTCTTGACTGCGTATGGCCCTCCATCCATACTTCGGATGACTTCCAGTGGTTCCAAGGCCTTGGGAACATTCAAGCCAATCAACATCTCCACGTCTGCGTCGATCTGTGGCAGATAGACATGCTTCAGATGAGGCCATTTCTCCAGATCTTGCTGTCGTGGGATGTTACTTCTGTTGACGGGCATCTGTTGTTGTGCAAAGATTTTGGGCACTTCACAGTACTGGTCACTGTTCAAGCCAGCGACTTCCAAGTCGGATGCAATGCAGCTGTCGACCACCTTTTTTTGACCCATTGTACGTAAAAGAATCCTTGTTCTTCTCCCAGAAAGCCCAAGCTTCTCCATCAGACCCACTGTACAGAAGGATGCTGAGCTCCCTGGGTCTAGGAAGGCGTAGGTTTGCACTGACCTTTGACCTCTACTTGCCTTCACCTTAACTGGTACGATGGCAAGCTTACAGTCTTGATCACCGGCCCCAGTGAGACCACCGGTATTGATTTCAACTAGAGCTCTGTCTGAGTTGTTCCTGTTCCTATCTCCATTCTCAGAGTGGATGTGAAGCAAGGTCGGGTGCCGATTGCCACATGTCTTGCAAGACAGACGTTCCGTACACATTCTGTTAACGTGCCCAGGGCACAAGCATCCAAAGCAAACTCCCTTCTTCTTCAGGAACTCCATCTTCTCACTGTGAGCTCTCCCCTCCAATAGAGTACACGATTCCAGTGCATGTCCACTCTTTCTGCAGAAAAGACATGTTTCCTCAGGTCTGTCCTCGTCTCTGTTCTCCCAATGAGCATCTCTTTCAACAGATGTGAAAGTGGTGGCAAAGCTACTCCCTCTAGCCTGAAGACGAGGCACTGGTTTGGCTCTTCCACTTTCATCCTGTATGTCTCCGAACACAGGGTCTGTAGCGATTCTTGCTTCACGCTCGATAAAAGTCACGATATCGGCAAACATGGCTCGTTTGCGCTGCTTTTCTTGTATGTTAAATGCTTCTGTTCGCCACCTGTCCCTCAACTTGTAGGGCAGCTTCTTAATCACAGCAAGCATGTTTGCAGAGGTGTTCAAGTCACATAGGTTGTGTATGTCTTCCATTGCGTTGCAGCATCCTCGCAAGAATAGGCTGTATGCTTGCAAGGCTTTCCCATCCTCTGGCTTAATTGCTGGCCACGAAAATATTTTGTCCATATATGCAGATGCTATGACATGCTCATTTCCAAAGTGCTCCTGGAGTAAAGCCTTTGCCGTATCATATCCGGTGCCATCAGTCATGTGTTGACAGCTTCTGACTAGCTGTTGAGGCTGCCCCCTGGTGTATTGCTCTAGATAGTGCAGGCAATCGATGGAATTGTCGGTCCTCCGTTCTATGGTCTGCTTGAATGACTGCATAAAGCCATGATACTGCAGAGGGTCACCATCAAACAGCTGGATGTCTCTTTTGGGCAGTGAAGCAATGCATTGCTGATAGACCAACATTGAAGTTATATCATTTTGTTTGTTCATTATAGACATCATGTTGTTCTGCTCACTGCTGGTGTTCATAGAAAGAGGTTGTATGTCTCTATACAAAGGCAATGGATGCTCTGTAGCCTCTGGGGCCATGCTCTGTGTGAGCGCTGAGGGCCTCTGGGGAGGTCTGGCTCCATCAGGTCGTTTTTCCTTTGGCCGTGTGCCTCCAAACGCAGCAGGTTGTCCTCTTCCATCCTTGTGTGGTATAAATGGCTCTGCGTTAATGTTGAGGCCTGTTTCAAAGTACGAGCCCATTCCGTCCGTGGCACTCCGCCCTGATTTCCTAGAAGCGGCACTCCACATTCCTGACCCAGAGGTTCTTAAGACATTCAGTTTCGCCACCGATGCGGCCATGTCTGAATCAAACTGTAGTTGTTCTTTTTGTTTTCTGATTTGGGCTTCTTGATCTTCAAGTGCATGCTTTTGTTGAAGCAACTTTTGCCGAGCCATTAAAGCAGCCAACTCGGCCTCGGCTCTGATACGTTCAGAAGCAGTTGAGGACACTCTTGACCTTATGGATTTTGAGCCATGAGTTTTGCTGCTTATATTTGATATGCTGTCACATGGTCTAACATCCTCCTGAGCATCATCAACTTGATGTGACTGAGACACTTCCACATTTCCCACACCTTCATTTTCCTCCCCAGCAGCTTCATGCTGCAAGGGGCTTTCATTAGGGCTGCCATGAGCCTCAAGCTGAGGTCCTCTGATTTGTGAGGATTTGAACCAGGCATTAACATCCTCAATGAGACCATCTGTGTGTTTGATAACCTTTTTGAACCATTCGTTTTGCCTTCCTTGTTCATCAGGTGGGACAAGCGGCATTAAAGAGGCATGCAGTTCATTCGAAGTGTGAGACAATTGTATCAAAACGTCAAGTTGCGCTTTAACCAGCGACTCGTTTTTGTCATTTTTCATGAGCTCTTTGATAGAGGTTGTCAGAGCCTTTATTTCATCCACTTTCCTTTTGCGTTCCTTTTGAATTGATTCAATTTTATTTGCAAGAGCTTTTTCAGTGAGATTTATTTTCCTTTTTTCCTTGTCCTGTTTCCCAACGGTTGAATCAACTTTCGTTCCACTCATTTTGAATGCACAGTTAAATGACACGGTCACAATGAGGATCCAATGCAAGCCAACCAGCCACATAGAACAGCCACAGCGATCGGCGATCGCAAACAGCAGAGCACGTTAATTGTTTGACAGTTGACACACAATAGCGTTAGCCCGGCGGGCACACATCCACACAATGACAGTTTCCACTCGGCGGCGGATCCAGCTCAAACTGTTCCAAACAAGTCAATAATGTCAAAGCAGAACGAAATGGGTCGGGTTGTGTTACGTTACCCCCTGTCATTGTGCATGCGCTCCGGTCCTTGGTGTGTGATCATTCCATTGCTTAGCGTGTTGTGCATTTCGCAAGTTTGCTCCGCGTCCAAAGTGTGACTTGTCACGTCCTTCTGTGGCTCCAATCCTTGTGTTTGTGTCACTCTTTGTTGACAATGTAAGGCGTCTATAGCGTATGACGCCGAGAGGCTAAAGCGGGGAAATGTTTTATCTGTCAGACTCGCTGCTTTAGTCGTTGTTATAATGAGAATCACTGCTCCAGGCCAGAGTACTGCTTTAGGTATATGTTTATTAAAGTTAAGAAGTTTACCACAGTGCATCATAGCATCGTAAAAGCGATTTGCGGTCAACAAAGTTGGACCTCCCCCGTTCACCCCCTCTCTCCTTCCATTCATGAAAATGCCGCTTTGCGAACAGCTGACTTTCTATGAGTGACGTAGGCTAGTAGCACACAACACCACGTGACCCATATAGCTGTCACCAACACCACTATTGAGAGTATGTTCTCTCTTTAATTACAGCAGCAGTATTTATTTTAGAAGCTTAAGTCCTTGTATCAGTAAGTCTTGAATAGATTAGTAAAGATAATGAGATATACAGAAGGGGGCTGTAATGCAACTATTAAGGATGCAAACTGCCATAATACCGCATGAAGAAGAAGGATCAGTAAATCTGTGATCCACATAAGGGGTCTAGAGACAAAAAGCCAGACTGTCTATTAAGCCAGGCTTGCTGATCCCGGCTCGCCAAATCCACCAATTCTGAGCCTCGCTTGGCTTTAGTGGAACGGAATAAACCAGGCTGTAAAGATCAGGATTTAAAAAGCCTGGCTTTGGCCTAAATCCTGGATTAGTTAATCCAAGTTTCGTGAAATAGGCCCCTGGTTGTGCTGGCCGACCATAATATGATTTATAAACAAACAACACCACGCTGTTGCGCCTAGCATAGCTACCGTCCCTAGCTACCATCCCATCGCCTGAAGGGATGCGACGCTCTGATTGGTTCAGAAACTTCAGTCCGGTGTTTCATGTTGAAACACCATTTTCATGTTGTTCACCATTTCCGTTTCACTGCGCCTTTAAAGGTCTTTACATAGCACGCCACGACAGAACAGTTTATGTCATAACAAAGGGCATATCTAAACATTTTACACTGTCAAACCTTCCATGTTTCAACTCTGTACTGAAATCTTTGCACATCTCTAGTCTCTGCTAATGCAGGGGTTCTCAACGTTTTTGGCAGTGGGGACCCCCGGAAATGCGAACCCCGCCCCTCCCCGCCCCCACTCCCCACCACCAATACAAACTGACTGCAAAACTAATCATTAATAATCATATATATAATAATCATAGATATCATAAATGTATAATGAAACCAGATATGAATACTGAAAGTAGATATAATCATTAAGGAAAGTTTATGCATGTTCTATGTGTACTATGTAAACTCATAATAATAAAATATATATATATATTTGCTGATTGCATTCTGCATAGCACCTTGTAAATATTTGTGTCCTTGTATTGTATCTCTTATGTGGACATTTATAAATGATTAAAATGTGTGTGCGTGTTTTTGTTTCAGAGTACAAAGGCAGCAGCACCCAGTCTGTTCGCTGATGATGATGACGATGACCTCTTCACCTCCATCAAGCCTAAAGCTCCACCGGTACACATGTCTTTCCACCATTTGATGAGATTTAGCCTCTCAGACCCAAGACGTAGAATATTTTGTTGGATACAATTTTGTCCACAATTGCATGCTGAATTGATGTTTGTACCATTAGGAGAGATAACAGGCAGATGTTGATTAAAATTACAATTCTTATACATTCTCCAATTGTGTAGACGTCTTGTAAATTAATTCATGCAGATGTTTAACAATCATTGTACTCTTGAGAGTGACACGTGGTATAAATAATAACACTATTTGTATAGCACCTTTCATGACATGAAATGCAGCTCAAACAGAGAATAGATAAAAAAGGAAAAGCAAAGGCATACAACGGTATTAAAATAATAGCAGTAATGTCTGGGCACCCGACTGGTAATTCAGTCGCAGTGTGCCGCGGGTTCGACTCCCGAGCCCGACACGGCCTTTACTGCATGTCATCTTAAAAAAATATATAATAATCTACAGAGGCTGCCTGTTGAAGGCATAGTGGGACTCGTGGGAGTTTGTTCCACGCTGTCAGCCCGTAGAAGCAGAAAGCTGCTTCACCGTGTTTTTTTAGTTGCCATTTTTAGGCAGGCCAGCAGTGGAGGGCCTGAGGGGCGGTTTGGGACATATCTAGGCAGGCATTCATGTAGCCCCTTTCGGGACCCGGTTACCTTTTCAGAATTTTGGACGGCGGTACCCTAGGGTCCCTTCCTAGTTATTCCACTCCCCATAGGACGCAGCTTTACCTAATGTCTGTTCACGGAGACCCGCACGGGGGGGTTGGTGAGATGTTTCAAAGATGCATACAGCAGCAGCAGTAGGAGACAGCGGTTAAGTATTTGTAATGGTTTTTTTTTTAGTTTTGGCTTCTCTAAAATTCTCTCTTCCTCACTTCCCATGTCACGCCTCCCACACCGAGACTGGCTAGCTGCACGTCCTAGTTACTGCCTCTGATTGGCCAACCGCGTACATGCAGGATGTTTTTAATGCTGTTGTGTCTTGGGAGGCGGGACATGGGAAGTGAGGAAGAGAGAATTTCAGAGAAGCCAAAACTTAAAAAAAAGTCCAAAATTCTGAAAAGGTAACCGAGGGTCCCGACAGGGGCTAGCGGTCATGTAAGGTAGGTGTGAGACCAAATAAAATAATTTGCAGTGAAACTAAAACTGGAGCAATAGGTTCTCTCATCTTAGTTTTAGTCATCTCAGATGAGTTAAGGACCTCCTTGAAAAGCAGACGAGTCTTCTCAAGGGGGACTAATAAACGTCCTGTTTCTGTACGCAGAAAATAGCAGAGAAGCCCAGCAAACCTAAAGATGACGCACCTCTGAAAGCTGCCAGCCCCGCACCAGAACCTCTGAAACCACCGGCTACCAGCCCTGAACCAGACACTCACAAGCCACCGGCCACCAGCCCTAAGCCACCGGCCACCAGCCCTGAACCAGACGCTCACAAGCCACCGGCCACCAGCCCTAAGCCACCGGCCACCAGCCCTGAACCAGACGCTCACAAGCCACCGGCCACCAGCCCTAAGCCACCGGCCACCAGCCCTGCACCAGACGCTCACACGTCACCGGCCACCAGCCCTGCATCCACGCCAGAGAATGAGGTATGACTGTTTGTTGCATATCTGGAAACCTCATTATCCATGCATTTCTCTGCTATCCAAAAGACCAGCTATGTCCAAAATATTAACATTTGAGGAAATTAAAAAAATAAAACTATGTTTTTAGAACAACACTCATCAAAGTCGGAACGGTGACTTCATACATTGTCAGATACTTGAATGTGTCCTTATATGATAACCTTACCCAAATACAGCTCAAGTGGAGTTAGGAGGTTTTTGACCATTAATGTGGATATAGGGTTTTTCCCTGTCTGACTTTGTCATCCTAATCAATGGGGGACAAACCAGCTAACTCCACAAGTTAGAGTTGGGTGGTTGGATGGACAGTTTGAGGATCCAATGGAGTTAGGAGGTTTAGTCAGAAGTGCTTTTTTAATGCTTTTTATTGGTAAGATATTTGTAAAACCTACACACCGATGTAAATGGTGTTCAATATCACTGATTCATAATTATTTATATTATAAGTTGAATAATGAGAGATAACTGGTAGTTGCCGGACAGCGACGATATACAATATATGGCATGTATGTATGGTTATGTCATTTTGATCAAGAGAAAGCTATTAATTATATTTATTTTGCATATTATGCTTAAAAAATGATGTTACTAGACAATGTAATTCTGAACCTGTTATGTTGTTGTTTAACTGCACAGAAGCCTGCAGCAAGCTCTGTAAAATCTAAAGAGCCCTCATCAAGGATTGGAAAACTCCAAGTAACGTGTTGTTTTTTTAGCATTCTCTGCTTTTATTCCATCTGAAAAGACTTTGATATTTCCTACTATGTTTCCTCCGCACGTTTACACCTTGTAGCTCTCTCTGTTGAAGCAACGATTCTGTGGACTCCCTCAACATGGAATTTAAAGTTTACACACAGGACAGCACGGCTGTAATTCTACTTAACCCATTTTAGACCTGAGGTCTATTCTTTAAAAAAAGTTTTCAGAAACCCCCCCCCCCCCCCCCTTGTAGATCTGCTATTTTTCAATAGTTAAGGTATAACAGAATGCTTAAAAAAACAGAATGGGTTAACAATGCTCTTTTTGTTCATGTGATTTATGCCAGACTTTGTATGTAGTTTTAATCATAGTCTTTAGTTTTAGTCATATTTTAGTCACCTGAAATGTTTTAGTTGTCTTAATAATAACATGAGATTTTAGTAGACTAAATCTACAGTTGATTTAGTCGACTAAAATGTATTTTGGCCCTCCGTGATGGCGTTGAAATGTCTGATTTATACTCTGCTGTGTGCCGAGAATAGCAGATCTACAAGCTCACACTTATGTTCGGAGAGTGACACCTGTCCTGCACACAATCAAACGACTTGTCTTTTAGTTCTACTGGATCTCTTACCCACTAGTCCCTCCATAACTTAAGTCTAGTTTGTATTTGTTTTTATTTAGTTTTTGTCAGTGAAAAAAGAAAATCGTCATAGTGTTAGTCGATGAAATCAACACTGTAAAGATCAGCTTTCCTTAGTTGTTATCCATGTAGTTAGTATGTAAAGGACGAGGATCAATGCCTTCCTCTCCTCTTACCTGCCAGCTCCATCTTCAGCATCCTCCTCTCATCCCTCCTCTGTGCTAAAACCATCTCAACCTCTCCTGAGATCTCCTCTCTTGTTTCATCCCCCAACCTTCTAACCTTGGCTAATCGTCTACTTTAATGTAGTCATTTCTGATATTGTCACTACTAATGAGAATCGTGGCGGCCTCAATTCACCATTTGGCAAACTTCTGATTACCCTGACTGACTAACCAGCAGGCTCTTTCTGCTTTGTTCCACCCTGGTTCCGCCTTGTTTATGTTGAATTTGGTGGGTTTATGTTGAACAAGGCGGGACTTGACAAAGGGTGAATTCTACCAACTCTGCCTCCTTTTCTTTCCGTCAGTGCCACCGTTTTGCTTCCAAGCCTTTACAGTATGTCTCACTACCGTCCTATTACATGTTCACTCTCACTCTGGCTGGCACCCTTCTGTCACAAATCACTACAGACACTTTCCTCCATCTGTTCCACCCTGGCTGCACTCTCTTCTTCACCTCTCTTCCACACTGACCTGAGGACCATTCTACGAATGTCTTCTGAAAAACCTATGTTTTTATGTCAGTCAAACATTTTCATGACCAAGGACCCCCAAAAATTAAATGTAATTGGCCGTCGACCCCCATCTGAAAATATGTTGTGTCCCCCCCCCACCCCCCCCCCCCCCGTTAAAAACGTTAAAAACGTTCGCTCTGAAAGAATATATATTCAAAGATGCACCACATTTTCACATATATTAATATTTTTCAATAGCTAAAGCATGACATAATGCTTAACACCAAAAGGGGTTCCCGCCCCAAATTGTGTTAAGATAGTTGACCACAGGTATTTAACCTCCTTCACCTTCACTACATTCTACTCCTTACGGTACATCCTCACTGTTCCACTGTCCTCTCTCTCTTGTTCACGCACACATATTCTGTCTTACTCCTTCTGACTGTCGTTCCTCTTCTCTCCAGTGCATGCCTCCAGTGTCTCGTATATTCATTATGGTGTGTATAATGGAGTTATACAGTGGCCATATTTCACTGAGGTGTTTTGTTTCCTTTTCCCCATCCAGGCCAACCTCGCGATCAACCCCGCTGCCTTACTGCCCGGCGCCGTGCCTCGTGTCCCCGCCGGGGCCGTCGGCGTGCTTCCGGGCCCGGCCACGGCGGGCTCTTCCTCCGGGGTGTCCAGCTCCAGCTTGACCCCCAGCCCCACGACCCCCGTGAGGACCCCCCAGACGGACGGCAGGGAGGGAGGCACCGGCTTCGAGAGCCCGGTCCAGGTTGCTGCTCTGCAGAGCGCCAACAAGGTGGGTCGGGGAGGAGCTGGCAAGCCTTGGCCCATTTAGACCTGAGAAAAAAATTCTTCTGAATCCTAAAAGTTTTCTGAAAAACCTGTGTCTATGTCAGTGGTGCTCAACCTTTTTCATGCCAAGGACCCCCAGAATTATCTGTATTTGGCCGCGGACTCCCATCTGAAAATATGTTGTTCCAGGGACCCCACCAGAAGCAAAACAAAACGTTTGCTCTGAAAGAATATATATTTAAAGATTTGCACCTCATTTTCCCGATTTATAAATATAATCAGACCTACAAGTTCATAGCGCGCCACCGAGTGGTGCGCTATGAACTTGTAGGTCTGCCATTTTTCAACAGCTAAAGCATAACACCAAAAGGGCTTCCCACCCAAAATGGGTTATACCAGTGATCACCCGGGGGGGGAGGGGGTCCCCAAATTATTACATATTACTTACATATTTTTCTCTCTCTCTCTCTCTCCCCCCCCCCCCCCCCCCCCCCCCCTGGCAGAGTCGTGCCAAAGGCTCGGTGCGCCGGAGGCCCCAGTCCAGAGCAGCGAGGCAACAGGCTGTGCAGACGTCTGGGGAGGACGGGCAGGAGGACACCCTGGGCCTGGACGAGGACAGACGCGCCCCCTCTCTGTCCCCCATGGCCTCGTCTCCTCAGGTCCAGCCCACTGTCCGTCCAACTCTATCTGACTCCGCCTCCAGCACCGCCCTGCCATCTCAACCTCCAGGTGGGCAGGAACCTCTTATCTCCATATTCTAATGCAGTGGTTCCCAAAGTGGGGTCCGGGGACCCCCAGGGGTCCTTGAGGGAGTTCCAGGGGGCCCCCGGCTAAATTATAGTTTGGAACCAAATGGACCATTATGGGCCTGTAACTCTGAAAGTGTACAAAATGTTTGTACGCTCTGAGTTAAATTAACATTGATTTTACAATATAAATTGTGGGTCCCAGAGATAGACATGCCATTAAATGGGGGTCCGTAGACTAATGCATGTCAAACAGGGGGTCCTTGAATTTAAACGGGTTGAGAATCACTGCTAGAGCCGTAAGAATCTTCTCTAATGGGAATTTGAATCCTGAAAAGTAACAATTTTACAAACATGAGGTTTCCACCCGAGACCACAATAATAATCCCCTGATTGCAATTATTTGAGTCAAACGCAGTTTCATAATCATTGCAGAAATAGATGATCTGCAGTGCACGCTAGATCGGCTATTACAGCAATTTCTTTGAAAGTATACAATTATTAAGTATAATATATATGGCTTGTTTGGACCATAGTACTGTATTTATGTTGATTATTGGTTACCGGTCGTCCATCAGTAGCATATTCTTTGTATATTCTAGTCTGTCCTGTGCAATGCGTTTACAAAGTAAAATCCAAATATTCAAAGACAAAAACCGCTACACATGAATCGTTAATCACCAAGTAAACTCCTCAAAATGTTTGCACCTTTTTGCCAACAGCAGACGCCTGCTGGCAGGCGTCTGCTGCTGGCAGGTTGCTCAAAACGAGAATGATTACCAGAAGTCAATTTTGGGTGATTTTAAATTATTGTGTTACTCATTCCACAATTGCACAATACTTACCTACGTTATACCTCGTTTGTAAATGCGACTAATCGACGATAGGAATGATATAAAATACAATAGTAATTACTATCCAAACTTTTTGTGAGGAGAATAAATCAACTAAAATGCCATGATTGTGCCAACCCAACAGTAGCTGCTCCAGGCAGACCGTCTGTCCTCACGTTGCCAGTGTCCACACACTCTGGACAGAAGCCTTCTTCTACGGGGAGCGACCACAAGGCCACGCCTCCGCCCCAACCGGACGACCTGTTCGCCTCCGACGGTCTGTTTGGCTCCACGCCTGCCACTAACCACGCCAGGCCCGCTTCCCGAACCGCAGCCAAGAAACCTGTGGCGACGCAGCAGTCGAAGACGGAGACGAGTGCGCTTCCGTCCATCTTCGATGACCATGGCAAGGGCGATCTCTTCCGGAAGGTCAAGCCGAGGTCGACGGTGAAGAAGGCCAAGGCCTCGTCGTCCTTCCTGGAGGAAGACGATGGCGACATCTTTGGGGCCCCGGCGCTCACGCTCAACAAAGAAGCCAAGAGCAGCGGTGCTCTGACCCAACCAGACATCTTACAGGTAGGGCAGTGATTCTCCCCAAAAAAGGACCACGCACCCCCCATAAATAACAGAGTTACCAAACGTAGCTCCTAACCCTACACTTTAACTGTTAATAGGACTAATCCATTTAATCGATTATAACAAATAATCAATTTTAGTTTAAATAGTACTTTTAAATATTATTATTTATTATTTTTGTTATTTTGGTGCTAACCTTTTGACACACATGTTTAAAACAGACTAACCAAGAAGTGTTTTGGATTCTTGTGTGTTTTGTTGTCCCCCAGGATGAAGTTACCTCGGTGCCTAAAGCTCCCAAGAAGCAGAGCGCTCAGTCCCTGGACGACGCCAGCCTGTTCGATACGAAGCAGACCGTTCAAGACGCCAGCCTGTTCGATAAGAAGCAGACCGCTCAGGACGCCAGCCTGTTCGATACGAAGCAGACTGACGCCAGTCTGTTCGATACGAAGCAGACTGACGCCAGCCTGTTCGATACGAAGCAGACCGTTCAGGACGCCAGCCTGTTCGATAAGAAGCAGACCGCTCAGGACGCCAGCCTGTTCGATACGAAGCAGACCGCTCAGGACGCCAGCCTGTTCGATAAGAAGCAGACCGCTCAGGATGCCAGCCTGTTCGATAAGAAGCAGACCGCTCAGGACGCCAGCCTGTTCGATATGAAGCAGACCGCTCAGGACGCCAGCCTGTTCGATAAGAAGCAGACCGCTCAGGATGCCAGCCTGTTCGATAAGAAGCAGACCGCTCAGGATGCCAGCCTGTTCGATACGAAGCAGACCGTTCAGGACGCCAGCCTGTTCGATACGAAGCAGACCGCTCAGGATGCCAGCCTGTTCGATAAGAAGCAGACCGCTCAGGATGCCAGCCTGTTCGATAAGAAGCAGACCGCTCAGGATGCCAGCCTGTTCGATAAGAAGCAGACCGCTCAGGATGCCAGCCTGTTCGATAAGAAGCAGACCGCTCAGGACGCCAGCCTGTTCGATAAGAAGCAGACCGCTCAGGATGCCAGCCTGTTCGATAAGAAGCAGACTGACGCCAGCCTGTTCGATAAGAAGCAGACTGACGCCAGCCTGTTCGATAAGAAGCAGACTGACGCCAGCCTGTTCGATAAGAAGCAGACTGACGCCAGCCTGTTCGATAAGAAGCAGACTGACGCCAGCCTGTTCGATAAGAAGCAGACCGCTCAGTCCCTCGACGCCAGCCTGTTCGATAAGAAGCAGACTGACACCAGCCTGTTCGATAAGAAGCAGACCGCTCAGTCCCTCGACGCCAGCCTGTTCGACGACAACGTTGACATCTTTGCTGACCTGACGCCCAGCGCAAAACCAAAAGACAAGTCCAAGAAGAAGATGGAGACCAAGTCGATATTCGACGACGACATGGGTAAGTACAAGTACAAGTGAAGGGTCGCTTTTAAATATTATTTCTCCATATTATGCCTTAGATTTGAATACAAACGTTTCGGCAATCCAGCCATAGTCAGTCAAAGGACACCCTTACCCATTCTGTCTACTCTGCGTCTCAGAGGAAGACTGTGGTCAGAACCCTGATTCTACCAGTGACATTATCTCTCTAGGCAGTTTTGGCCATTTCTATTTATGCATGCTAACCCAGTGGTTCCCAAAGTGGGGTCCGGGGAACCCTAGGGGTCCTTGAGGGAGTTCCAGGTGGTCCCCAGCTAAATGATAGTTAGGAACCAAATGGACCCTTATGGGTCTGTAACTCTGAGAGGACCCTAACGGGTACATTTGGTACACTCTCAAAATTTAAACATCAACAACTTAAATTAACATCGATTCTACAAATGTCTTCTAAATCCGGACAGTTTTCTGAAAAACCCATGTTTCTATGTCAGTGGTTCTCAAAATATTTCGTGTCAAGGACCTCCACGTTTAAAAAAGAATAGCAGACCTACAGCTCGTAGCGCGGCACCGAGCTTGTAGATCTGCTATTTTTCAATAGCTAAAGCATAACAATAATACTTTAAAACACCAAAAGGGGTTCCCTCCCAAAATGGGTTAACAGACTATTTCATGTTCATTTTGTCTCCAAAGATGATATCTTCTCGGTAAAACCCGTGACAAAGGCTCCCAGCAAGTCCAGGAAAACCCCGACATCATCATCGCAGGACACGATTACGGCCGAGGATCCTCCTCCGGCCAACATATTCGACGATCCGCTGAACGCGCTTGGCGGGAACTGAAGCATTCTCCCGTCGGGGGCCCAGACGTGTACAATTATCGTGCATCAAAATGCTATTTTTTTGTCATTTCAAAGACAGAAGGATCTGAAGGACCGAGGATAACACTGTTGATATAATATTTATATGAAATACTGTGGCTTATTCTTGCAAGGAAAAATTAAAAGGAGCAAATGAATGAAAGTGATTTCGATCAGCTTCCAAAAAAAGAAATCATCTCAAGAATAACAGAATATAGAGCAGTTGTTATGTACTGTGTCTTAATTTAATATACATGATAGCACTTTATAAGCATTCTATATGCTTACCCTCGAGGCCTGCAGACAGTATGATATACGGTAAATGATTTGTTTCATTATGCTTTTTGTTAGTCCTTTTTGGCTTTGCCATTCTGAGATTCCATGTCTTTGGTTTTGTGCCATAATATCATGTCGCTATGATTGATCCATAATGTTTAATTACCCAGTTAGGCATTTCAAGAACGTTTTTATTAATGATTCATCCATTTCTTAACTTGGCTGTGATGAAAAGGAAATTTGTTTTTAAGTAAAAAGAAAAGAAACATATTTTATCCTATCTGAAACGTGTGGTTATTTAGTGTGGTTGCCCTAACAGGGCAACCAGACTATTGTTATTGTAAATGAGGATACTTTGCTGCGCTACTCCTCCCACAGTTTTTGCCGCACACACTCGAGCCATATGTCAAATCGACCGGCTTCATCAGGAATCGTGTGCTTGTATTTTGCTAAGAGATCTGTTGTATATTTGCACAGCAAATGCAAAAAGTGTAACCGTTTGTTGCAGATTTATTTCTTTTTTGGGGGGGGGGGATAAATCCCCTCCAAATTACTTGCATGATCACAGGGGTGACGTGACATTCTAATTGGCTAGCAAAAATGTGTGGGAGGGGCCTATATAAGCGATTGCGGCAACCACGCTTTGCAATTCTTCCAAAATTGCGACATTTCTAGTTAAACTTGTTAGTGAATATAGCAGATCTACAAGGTCACAGCGTGTCACATTGCGATGCGTTGTGAGCTTGTAATTGTGCTATTTCTTTTTGGACATCCAAGGTTTCATTTGACTAACCATTATAAAAGCATAATTTGTTATACTATTAAATATCTAATTACTTGTTATTCATATTATAGCATACCATTGTATTTTGTAAAGTAATATCTTCATTATGAAAGTGTCGCACAATAGTGAATAGATCTACAAGCTCTTTGTCGGCCATTTTCCCAGTTTTTTAAATACAAAAATCACACCTGTGTAAAGTGAGGGGCGCTCGCCTCTTATACAGCAACATACATCTCATTCTGGCCAATCACAATTTGCACCCTTACTTTTATCTTCAATATGTACTTTGCTCAGCCAATCACAAGCCAATGTTTGTTCGTTCATAGGCATATTATGAAGAACCAGTTGTCCAGAGCCACCAATCACCAAAAGTGAGTACACCCCTCGCATTTCTGCAAAAAGATAATTATATCACTTCATGATCACAACACTGAGATGCAATGTAAAGTAGTCAGTGTGCAGCTTGGATATCAGTGTAGATTTTATTTAATTCAAGCTTTCCCTACAGCTGCAATGTTGGTGATTTTGACGTTTAATATAATTAGAGGACTTTGTTTGGATGAATGGGCTCTCACCTTGCTGGCAAGATGGCTGCGGTCTGAATATGGATAATTGTAACCCATTGAAAGACTGCTGGGGGTCCCCGGACCACACTTCGAGAAGCAATACCATAGGGTTTAGGAAAATCACCTTTTTAAATGGTTTTGGCAACTTTCACAACGTCCTGGATATTTTAGCAAATTCCCGCAATTTCACCACAAATTCAAATAAAACCCCAGCATATTCCATTGCATAATCAAAGACTTCTTTAGGGGCGCTAGCCCCTACAATGACAGATCCAAAACCAGAGCAGAACTCTCACCACGGCACTCAATACAGTTGTAACCACTATTTCTGGACAATCCCTTTAAAGATGGAGTGCCGTGATTTCTTTCCACCCTAAAACATGATCATCAGGTCTGTCAAGGGTTCAGCCTCCAGGAAGAAACCCTAAATACAAAGTTAATGCACCATTGCACATAAAAATGACTCCAAGGTGTCTAATGAAGTACTGTCACATCATAGAAAAATTGTGGCACTCCCTCTTTAAAGGAATTTCTTCAGCCCTACATACAGTGCCTTCGGAAAGTATTCACACCCCTTCACTTACCACATTTTGTTTTGTTACAGCCTCATTTCAAAATGGATTAAATTCGTTTTTTTCCTCATCAATCTACACGCAATACCCCATAATGATGAAGTGAAAAAAGTTGTCTCAAATATTCTGTTAATTTATAAAAAATAAGAAACTGGAAAAACACATGTACATAAGTATTCACACTCTTGACTTAGTACCAAGTTGATGCACCTTTGGCAGCAATTACAGCCTTAAGACTTTTTGGGAATGATCCTACAAGCTTGGCTCTGTCAGGTTAGACGGGGAGCGTCGCTGAACAGCTATTTTCAGGTCCTTCCAGAGATGCTCAATGGGGTTCAAGTCTGGGCTCTGGCTGGGCCACTCAAGGACTTTCACAGAGTTGTCCTAAAACCAATACTTCGTTATCTTAGCTGTGTGCTTGGGGTCGTTGTTGGAAGGTGAATCGTTGACCAAGTCGGAGGTCCTTAGCGCTCTGGAGCGCTAAGGACAGAATGTCTGTACACTGCTCCATTTATCTTTCCCTTTATCCTGACAAGTCTCCCAGTTCCTGCCGTTGAAAAACATCCCCACAGCATGATGCTGCCACCACCATGCTTCACCGTAGGGATGGTATTTGCCAGGTGATGAGCGGTGCCTGGTTTTCTCCAGACCGAAGCCTCTCCTCAATAAAAGGCACATGACAGCCGGGCGTCACAGCGCACTTGGAGTTTGCCAAAAGGCACCTAAACGACTCTCAGACCATTATTAACAAGACTCTCTTGTCTGATGAAACCAAAATAGAGCTTTTTGGCCTGAATGCCAAGCGTTAAGTCTGGAGGAAACCAGGCACCGCTCATCACCTGGCAAATACCATCCTTACGGTGAAGCATGGTGGTGGCAGCATCATGCTGTGGGGAGAAGGATAGAGGGAAAGATGAATGGAGCAGTGTACAGAGACATCCTGGATGAAAACCTGCTCCAGAGCGCTCAGGACCTCCGACTTGGTCAACGATTCACCTTCCAACAGGACAACGACCCCAAGCACACAGCTAAGATAACGAAGGATTGGTTTTAGGACAACTCTGTGAAAGTCCTTGAGTGGCCCAGCCAGAGCCCAGACTTGAACCCCATTGAGCATCTCTGGAAGGACCTGAAAATAGCTGTGTAGCGATGCTCCCCGTCTAACCTGACAGAGCTTGAGAGGATCTGCAGAGAAAGGGGGAAAATACCCCAAATTCAAGTGTGCCAAGCTTGTAGCATCATTCCCAAAAAGGCTGTAATTGCTTCCAAAGGTGCCTCAACTTAGTATAAGTCAAGAGTGTGAATACTTATGTACATGTGTTTTTCCAGCTTCTTATTTTTAATAAATTAACAAAATATGTGAGAAAACTTTACACTTCATCATTGTGTGTAGATTGATGAGGAAAAAAACGAATTTAATTCATTTTGAAATGAGGCTGTAACAAAACAAAATGTGGTAAAAGTGAAGGGGTGTGAATACTTTCCGAAGGCACTGTATATATACATTTTGGCCATTGATTTGACAATAGCCTATCTAATAAATAAATCTGCCATTTTCATTATGATTCTTATACATTTAAAAACTTGTGAAACAGGACATTGTGTTTAGAGTACAGCCACCTGTTCCACACCTCCATGGTTGTAGTTCTAAATGGATCTAAGCTCTATGGTTGGATCCATTTAGAACTAATCTTTTTCACAAAGATGCCACTAAATCCGTTACACCTCTGCAGTTCCAATGAAGCAGCAAGACGATGGATGAATGAACAGAATTTGCGTTAGAAAAATCTTTATTATGCAAACCAACAACATCCATTAAAATTGTATAATATGTTCACACACAAGGAATAAAAAGTTCCAAAGCTAAAGGCAGCCCATCCAGGTAACAAAGATTCAGTGCGAGGTGGAAGGGGGTCCAGGTAATATTACATAATGGCACAGCTCGCCTCTGCAGATGAAACCTAGAAAAATACAACACATTAGACACATGGACGTATCGATTTAAAACTACGACTGGTATGTTACTCAAAAATACTGACTAAAACTAAATAAACACCAACATGGACTGATTGACAAGCAATGACCATTAAAATAGCACATGCAGCACAGCATTGGGGGGGGGGGGGGGTTATTGATTGGCAACAAAAAAAAATCATGGAATGTAATAAAACCACATGGAATGAGTTAGTTCTGTTGACATTTTTCAGGAAAATCTATTACACTTGAGGGGGAAGGGGGGGCAATACATGCTGTGAAGACAATTAAGCAAAGCCCAGCCCTCCTCGCTTATCATACTACAGCAGAGTGCTTGCTTGTCCCCCTGCACTAACCTCAAGACACAGAACACGCGTCACAGATTGATTTCCTTTTCTTTGGCTTCACAGCACGCAGCAGGGGACGGTAAACAGTGGAAATTAGTCAACATTTCGATTGCCAACAACCACCGTCTGTTGTTGATGCCTATAGTCTCGAGATACAACTTCCACAATTTTCAAACGCTTCCGCCTAACAGTCGACCTCGGAAGCTCCGATGAGGAGTACAAAATAAAATGGATGTCCTGTGCCATCTCCCTGGCCATATATTTTTGTGAATGCCGCACTGTGCTTGTTTGCATAATACTTCTGATCTCAAGAGCAGACGAGTTTCTCCTTTACGGGGCGGAACTACAAACGTAGCATTCGAACATCGTGGAAGCGATAAGTCTGGCTTTAGAGATTAGTTTAATGTGTTTACGTTTGGGTGGCTTTATGTGCATGCCTTAATAAATGTAATGGGTCGCATTCAGAGTTGCAAGAGTGCGTTGACATTATTATTTACTTGCTGGATAGCTGAAACGTTTATCTGACATATAAACAAGAAATGATCAGTCATATTCGTCAGGTGAAACAAGTGCCGTCTCCGCTGTCTCTTCCCCAACTCACTCTTGCCACTCTGAGTGCGACCCACTACTTTTACAGTATTGTTGATCCTAGTGGATATCACACCAGAGCAGAGCACAGTGGTAATGTATGTCCATGTATGCATAGTGCTTACCGGTCTCCTTAAACTCTGTACATCACATCCGTCCATGTATGCATAGTGCTTACCGGTCTCCTTAAATGCTGTACAAGTGTACATCATGCCCCTCCATGTACTCTGCATAGTGCTTACCGGTCTCCTTAAATGCTGTACATCATGCCCCTCCATGTACTCTGCATAGTGCTTACCGGTCTCCTTAAATGCTGTACATCATGCCCCTCCATGTACTCTGCATAGTGCTTACCGGTCTCCTTAAATGCTGTACATCATGCCCCTCCATGTACTCTTCGCGGAACATGCCGGTTTCCTCTTCACCCGTGGCCTGGACACACACCACATGGCGCTCCGCTGTCTCCTGGATGTCAGCAGAGAAGAGCAGATACGATCCGGATTTGTTTTTAACATAGATTAGGTTAGATAGACTACAAATGATTCCCGAGCGTGTCGCGGCTGCGGCTCACTGCGCCAAGAGAGATGGTTTTCTGAGCTCAAGTGCACCCTAAAAACATGAACTTAACATTTAGTAGATTTTCTGTAGTTTTCTGGCTCAAACAAGTGCTCTGATTTGCCTGTGGCGTGTGGTAAAACTCCACAAATCCCATATATATATATATATATATATATGACATAGGGATTTGCCAGCTGATGTCACTGTTGAGGCATGTTTGCCTCTTCATTGCAGCTCAAAAGGGTTCAGAAAACTACAGAAATCCATTGAGACCGCCTTTCCACTGGTTGGTTCCCGATGGGAACCGGTTCAGTTCTTTTTGGTTCTTAGTCCATGAGCCAGAGCTCCAAAATTGGTGGGAAAAACTAGTCTTATATTAAATTGTTTATACTAGGATCAATACAAGTAAATTAATACATGATAACACTTCCACAATAGTAGCTTTTTCATATTTTCTATTATTTTGCATATTTTCCTACATAATGCCTCATTTGCATATTTAAAAACATTTAATTTGTAATAAGTACTCAATTGGGGAAGTTCCATGGTGATAATCTAGGTATGGTTTTACCCACTCAATTCATAATTAATGTTCCAATTTTGGAGCCCTGGCTCCTGGACTAAGAACTGAACCGGTTCCCGTTGGGAACCAACCGGTGGAAAAGGGGCCTGAATGTATAAAGTTCAGGTTGTTTGGGTGTAAATGAGGTCATGAAACCTTTAAGTTTAAAGGGACACTTCACCCTTTTTGCAAAAACAATATACTTTAATGAGGTTTAGAAGATTTTTAACACTTTCCTGAGGGTAATATATGGTTTGATATTTTAGCAGTGAGCCCAGTGTCTGATGTCATAGACACTGGGCTCACTTCCTTGCTGGACTACAATTCCCATAATGCTTTGGTGCACAGCTCCTTGTGGATAGGGGGAGGGCTGTCTTACTGAGACAACATGTAGTTGTCAAACGTCATTAACATATATTTTCTTTTGCAAAAAGGATTAAGTGAACGTTTTAACCTTACCTCCTGGTCGGGGGTGAGGAGGATCACCCTTACATCAGTGACTGGACCCCAGCTTGTGTGACCCTGCATGACCATGTTCCCAAGGTCAGTCTCCACCTCTGCATCTGCTGCCCAGATCTGACACACACACACACACACACAACTCTTAAGCATTACAGTAAATCCCATTATGCAAAAGAGTTAAAGTATTGTTAAGCAGATCTGCATTACTTAATTTACAAGATGTCCATGCAATTAGAGAGTTAGCTTGTTACGACTCTTATGGTACCAACATCAATACAGCATGGAATTGTGGACAAAAATCATTCCAAGGAAAACATCATATTTGGTCTGAGAGGCTAAATCAAAATCATCAAATGGTGGTTCCATGGCTCAAATGCTGAATAAATAATAGACCTTGATATGAAAAGAGTTAAACCACTGGGTTAGAACTTAGAAGAGTACAGTGAGTGCCAGTACAATGATGTACAGTAGAACTTACAGTGAGTGTCTGGCCTCCGTGCAGGACACAGGAAGGAGGGATGTGGAAGGACACATTCTCCATGCTCGGGTGAGTCCTTCTGACCACCCATCCCCCTAGTGGCTGCTCCTGGAAATGTTAGCAGGCGACTAGGGGTTAACACACACCAACTAGACAGAATTGAACCCAATACATTTCTTCTTTTCTAAAACAAGGTTTGTTACGTTTAAACATTCATAATCATCCAGAACTGATGACAAACTTCAGTCTTTGCTTTAGACCGGAGACGGAGAGTGTAGAGACCAGGTAGCTGAGATGTTGCATCCCTAGTTCCATCTTTCGTATGGTTGCACAATTATGGAAATTCTTGGCCGATACAGATGTTTAAAATAACAATTTAGCCGATGCCGATAAGTATACAGATATAAGTTTTAGTTTTTATTTCCCCCTTTTGTGCCAGGGGAAACAAATACACACACACACACCCCAACGTAGCCAACGCAAAAATGTATGCTTATCAACAACAGATAAAGATTGGCTACTGCCATCGGTTAATGTCAGTTTTATTTGCACATACTGACTGATAACGGCAAAATATCAGATACAGATATGTGGTCAATACATCGGTGCATCCCTAGTTGCAACCATACGGAGTAAGTTGCAACCATACGGCGCAAAATCCACACAACAGTTGACGGAGCATCTTACCGTGTCAGAGTTGTTCTTCAGTACGACGTAGTTGCCTTCTACGTCGACGTCATCGATGCTGACGGGACCGCAGGCCGTGGAGTTGGTGGACATCTTGTAGGCCGGCGTACCGCCGCTGGATTCCTCCATCTTGCGTTTCTTCCCCTTCAGCCTACGCGCACCGTGCGCGTGCGTCCGCGCCACCGTCGAGTGCTGGGCGGGGCTCGGCGACAGCTGCAGTCTGGAAGACATGGGAACGTGTCATGTTGTGAGCTTGTACAGTTAGATCTGCCCTTTTCTGAGAGTGACACCTAACCCTAACCTCACAAAAACTATGCCTAAACTTAACCCTAACCTGTTTTTGTGGAGTTAACCTGTAAAACAAAAGCCCCATCAGCGACCATCGATTCCCACGCACACTCAGCAAAAAAGGGAGTCTCCAGCGACACGTTGAGCTTGTAGAGCGGCCATTTTCTTGGCAGTATGTTTTGTCATAGTTTGTCATCATAGCTTAGTTTTGATTTAATTTGTCAAGATGGTCACATATTTCGGCAGGTCACCAATTTCACCACAACACCGCCAGGCTGGAGCGATCGAGTGCGAGTGAGCAAGTGTTCCAATACCCGAGATTCTGGGTATTAGAATTTGGGTTAAAGAACATTACTTCTGCTCCTCTCCCTCCAGGGTCAGAGGTCATTACCTCTGCTCCTCTCCCTCCAACATCTTGCGGTAGGCGTTGATCTCCATGTCCAGCGCCAGCTTGACGTCCAGCAGGCTCTCGTAGTCTTCCAGCTGTCGGAGCATCTTGGCCTGCATGCCCTGCATGTCCTGTTCCTTCTGGGCCAGCCTCTGGCTCCACAGCTCCCTCTCTCTGTCCAGGATCCGCTCCAAGTCCTGGACCCGGCCCTCCAGGGCCGCTTTCTGCACACAGAAGAATGGATGACTTGCATTTCAAACGTCAAAATAAATAATAAATCCATGTCCAAAAAGGAGTAGGATGAAGTATTAAACTCCTACCCCCCTTTTGCCAATGCAAGTGAGTTTAATGTTGTTGAAGGTCATTTAAATGCAGTCAGATAGGACTTTTCTGTTTGAATGTATTGGCTGTCAAGGCCAGAAAGTAGTTTTGCCAATCGGTAGGCGTTCCCACATAACGTCCGGGTACGATGATGTCACGTGCATACCTTCTGTCATCACACATTTTAAAATGCCCACACTTTGACCTGAGAGCTACTTTCAAAATGACTGTCTCAACAAGATCCTACCTTTACCTACTGAAAAAAGATTATACCATTGCTGAAAATAGTTTAAATATGGAATATTATATTCCATATTTAAACTACTGTATATATACTGGTGTTACATATAAGTCAAATGCACTTGGAATAAGTAGTTTTGTATTTATCTGTAATGCTACTGGCGTTTGTGCACAGCAACACTCGAAAAAAAAAACATTGCTTTGTGGGTTTGAGCTGACAGGCCCTTTTTGATCAATGAATCAAGTCACCTTAATTCAAGTGTCAGATACTTTTTTAGGGGCATGTCATGTGATCTACCTGCATAGCCCTTGTGATCTACAGTTTCTAAATTATTGTGCAGTTTTGAAAAATTGAAATACTTTGGCTGAGCTTCTAAGTCTAATGTAGCATGCACTAGTACGATGTTTTGAACTTTTGCATACAAATGTCCCAGATTTACAACTATTCCCGTCTATCCTGGTTTAGGCTACCAACCTCTTTCTGGTAGAGCTGCAGCTGTGCGCTGAGGGTCTCCATGCGGACCTTGGTTGTGGTCAACTCATCCTGGGTGGCGTTGACGGCATCGCCCTTCCTCAACACAGTCTGCTGGGCGTTCTCCAGCTGCGGTACGCAGAGGGTTGGAAGCAAACATACAGCATATATACACATCAATGATTGCTTCTGAAACACTCAAAACTAAAATACATTTGTGTGCGTGACAAGATGGGATTCATATCATTGAGCATTTTAGCTGGGAAACAGACATGATACAGTCAGTCTTCCTTTACACAGACTCTCTGGCCTAGGTTTCACTTCTTAATGCGGCGTTCACAATAGTGGCGACAACACAACAACCAACGCCTTTTCAGCTACATTGTCTCCAAGTTTAACCCCGTTTAAGGCCCCATTTACACTGGCAGCCTGAATCAGATCTGTGCCACCTCCAGACTGGAATCCGTTTAAATAAGTCCACTCTAAACACAAGTCACATGGAATCAGATTTTTACAAATGCGACTCGAGCCACATTCAGAGGTGGTTTCAAATCAGATTCAAAAACTAATATCAGGAGATCCGTCTCAGTCTGAACGCAGTAACCTGATCTAAATCGGATTCCATGTGACTCATTTGTGTTTAGACTTATTTAAATAAATGGGATTCCAATCTAGATGTGACACAGATCTGATTCAGGCTGCAACACAAAGTTCTGTGATCCGATCTAGTCACTTGCAAATGCAGTGTGAACGGTCGGGCCAAAGGATCAGCGTTGCACAAGCCACAATGTGTAAATGAAAAACTGGAGTACTGAACAAAGTCAAAGCCAGCTGAACTTATTTGTAGCCACTAGTCTTAAGTCAAAATATAAAGTGCCGGGCATCAGTTTGAAGCTTCTCGTCACCGACTTCCATTGAAAACAGCTCGTAGCGCGGTGCTTTGTCGCCACTAGTGTGAACACGGCGTCACGTTGACTACCTCTTTTACTGCCGTCACCGCCATCTTGCCTCGGCTGACTGCACTGCCTTGTGCTCTAATGTTTTCCTGCACAAAATGCCTGCTGCATGTGGCTCCTTGACACAAGAGCTTAGAAAGATAATTGTTAAAGTAACAAACTGAAAACATTCGAAAGAGAGTTGGTTAAAAGAATCTGGAAGAAAAGTGTGATGCGTGTTTGTATGCAAGGCCAAGGCCATGTCATCTCGCGTCGTTCCAACAAGTAAGCACAGCCATGTATGTGTACACCTCGTGGAAATCTGCAGTAGCCTTCACATCCTGAGCCGACAGGCACTTAACTCTAACAATGTGTGGGGGGCGGGCAAACACTGTCGTCTTAAAGTGAGCGTGTATGCTGGCCCCTGGAGCTGGGGTTTATGCTAACAGCTAGCGGTAGAGATAGAGTTAAAGGACAACTTTTTTTTTGTTCCACCAAGGTTCATGTTCTAGGTTGTATAGAGAAAGTATTTAGAGTGTTTTTATTCATTTGCTGCTTTCGTTTTAGCAATATTTGACAAAATGTTGGCGTTTTCTTTATCATTTACTTTAGTCCTACTAGACCCCAGGAAATTACATGTGGCCACAAAACATGGGATCTACTGAATGTGAAGGGGGATACTAGCGAGATACCATACTGTGTTGTAGGCTCAATATGTCAGTTTGTCACCTCCAACCTAAAACATGAACCAGTTTGAAAAACAAACAAAGTTGTCCTTTAACGTTGCTGTGTGTACCTTGGCATTGGCAGTTACAGTATTGTGTATGTGCCTGTGCGTGTGCGTTTCTGTGCACGTGTGTGCGTGCGTGCCTCTCGTACCTTGGCATTGAAGTTGCGTTCCAGCTCCTCTTTGTACTGACCGATCTGTACATCGTGCTCCTGGCGGAGCTGCTGCATGGCCTCGGCTAGCTTGGTGTCAAACTCTGCACGCCTTCCTGAATCCACCTCCACCAGGCGGCTTTCATGCTTACGCCGGATCTCGTGAATCTCCTGCACGCGCACAATAGAAATAATCAGATGATGCTGCAATGGCCCGTCCTACCACAAGTGGCCTGGCTCACTCCTCATGCATTGAAGGAGGAAGCATGAGCCCAGTTCAGGGCTCTCCCCAGGTTGGCAGAGGGAGAGTAGCTCCCAGGATTACAGCACTACAATTGGCACCGGGTGAAAAACAAAAATGGGTTACAAACATCGTGGGACAGAAATTTAAATAGGAACGGCCCTACCAACTGCTGCTTGACAATACAACCATCCCATCTGTAATATGGAGATAACTTGCAGAACGCATGCGTGCGTCACAGCTCCAACTCCCAGGTCCGACATAGCGGCCATGCCCGGCGAAACTGCCCTCTCGCACGGCAGGAAACTAATTACACACTGGATAGAATCTCTGACAGCTAGTTTGTAAACGATACATACAGTTTGAGGTAAATATGTCATGATGTTGCGGAATCTGTATTGTTTTTATACCTGCAACAGCTAGTTTTACATTGACGCATTTTCGAGTCTATGCAGACGTCAGAATGATGTCAGAACAGTCCAGAGAGGACAACAGTCGACCGACTCGACCATGATCAATGATCAATGTAATACAGGTGAAAGACAGGCGTACCTCCTTGCCGATGTTTCTCTCGAAGTCGAGCGACTCCTTCATGGTCTGCATCTGGTTCTCAATGTCCACCCGCCTCAGCATCTCAGAGTTCATCTGGGTCTTGGTGTCCGCCAACACTGCATCCAACTAACACACGTAACACAATACAATTAGTCATTTATTTATTACCAAGCATCTTTAAAAATGTTAGCAATGGGTTCAGGTTTTATTTAGGTCCATTTTTATTAGGAAGAAAACCTGGACTGGATCCGTGAAACAGTGGATCCAGATCTTAAATTGTAATATAAACAGGAAATTAACATTTAAAAAGAAAAACTAAAATAAAACATGAGTTTTGGTGATGCTCTATATTGTCTGAATCATCTTAGTTTGGGTTTTTTTTTTTTATGTACTAAAAGAGTGTGGGGGGTTAACCCATTCTGACCTGAGATCAGATTCATACGAGGTTTCCACTGGACACACACTGGTCTGATTAACCCATTCTGACCTGAGATCAGATTCTAAAAATGTCAATCATTCTTCGATTTTTCAAAAAATAGCAGACCTACAAGCTCGTATCGCGCCACTCGGTGGCGCGATATGAGCTTGTAGATCTGCTATTTTTCAATAGCTAAAGCATAACATGATGCCAACACCAAAATGGGTGCCCGGTCAGAATGGGTTAAGAGCTAATGAAAGTTGCAGGTATGGTATGTGCGATATAAAGTGAGATTATCATAATGACAGTAATCCTTAATCATATGCAAGGGCTTTTGGAGAGAAACGAGACAGACACCAGTCACTTTAGACTAGAGTACTGCTGGTGTGTGTGTGTGTGTGTGTGCTCGTCAGTTAATGTCAAGGCAATTATGTGCACTGTCAAATAGGTCTACATCTATTTAAAGGTAGCACATACTTGTAGACATATCACCCTGTGCTCATACTGTGCACAAATTACATAAATCTTTGCGTTTGAACACAAAATGCATTTTGAGAACGCACAAATTTTGCAGCCCCCCACACACAATCATTCTACAGTTGTGGCCCCCGGCCAAATCTAAGTTGAATACCCCTGATGTAAGTCAATGAGGAGCATATTTTGAATTATCAATTTCTAATCAATGGAGCAATTTTTTTTTAAACTTTCTTCCACATTTGGAGTTGCATCATGGCAAGGCATGTACACAACTCAACCTCTGCTAAAGTGCTCTTACCCTTTAACAGCACTGGGGAAAGTTGGTAAAAAGACATGCATTACATACATGTTTCTGCTGAGCTTGGAGTTCATCAACGTCAGTGGTCAACCTCTTGGTCTTCGCTAGCTGGGTGCTGTAGTCTGCGTCCTTCTGGTTGAACGCTTCCTCCAGATTCCTCCACTGAGTCAGAGCATGAGCCAGGTCGCTCTCCTTTTTCTGGTTCCTGAGAAAAAAGAAAATCTTGTAAAATCGGCTATTTTTGGCGAAGAGACTTTGGCCTCTGACCGGAGTTGAAGTGGTTAGCACCATTTGTATAAATCACACCAATGTGCTTTTTTTGTTGCAAACCGTTATTTAATTTTAAACAGTTTTTTTTTCCTCCACATTAATGATACGTAACGTTGTTCACCATGTTTAGTTCATGGAACATTGAAAGTTACTAATGTTGTGTGGAGAGGAAGTCTGGAGCTGTTGCCCCCGCAAGCAGACTTTGGATAAGCAGTAAGATGGATTCAATGGATGGATTGATGGAACGTGCCATTCGCAAACGGTTAATACATTCGTAGAATCGGTCACCTGGCTCTGAGCTTGGTGAGCTCCTCTGACAGGTTTCCGACCTCCATCTGCATCCGGGCCCGGTCGTTTGCCGTCTCGTCCAGGGACTTGCGAGCGTCGGCCAGCTCCGTCTCATAGAGCCGCCGCACGGTGCTCAGCTCCCGGGTCTTCGACTCCTCGTTCTCGTCGAGGAGCAGCGCCATGGACGACCTGACATGCAAAAACAAACTAGTCACTCCAGGCTACTGTACAAGGTTCAAGGTTATCTTTATTGTCCCTTGCGGGAAATTGGTTTGCAGCCAGATTATAGTAAAAAATACACAAAACAACAACATTCAATACAATCTAAGAACAGGGCACTAGAGACAGAGAATTCATGACAGTCATGACATACTGCTTGTACTCACCCCTACAACACACTTACTAGCACATTTTGATAGGTTGAGATGGATTTAAGGGCCTATACTGTACTGTACATACTCCAGTTTTAGGTGATAAGGTGACCACTGAAACGGTAGTTTTAGTAAAAACAGAGCGATGTGTATAGAATCCCTACTCTCCTTCAAAACGGCTCTCAAAGAGCCCTTATGGGTGGTTGCAATTCAAAACTAGCCCCTGTAGAAATAAAAGTAAATGATTTCCAACAGTTTGTGTTGTTTTTGCATAGTACTGTATATTTGTCATTAAATGTTCTGATGAATTGAATATGAAGGACCACAATGGAAACAAGCCTAGTGCTTTCTTAGGTTTTAATCATCTTAGCAGACTTGAACTTTCCTGTGCCCGTTTCTGCAAACTGTTAGTAAAGTTTTCAATAGGGATGTCCTGATCACATGTAATTTGCTCCCGATCCAGATACTTATGCCATATCACAATATCCAAAATCACAATATCCAGTCTAATATCATGATATGGATGTATAATATTGATACTAGGCCTACGGATGTCCCGATCACGTTTTTTTTGGGTGATCGCCCCCCGCTCACGTGATCGGAACAACCCTAGTTTTCAATCAATCTCACCTCTGGCTCTCCAGCTCGATGGAGCGCTGGATGTAGTTGGCGAGGCGGTCGTTGAGGTGCTGCAGCTCCTCCTTCTCCTGGACTCGGGAGAGACGAGCCGGGCTGACCCCGGTGCCGGTGGCGGACGGGGAGGAATGGGAGGACGCACGGCCACCGGAGGACCGGGGAGCGGAGCGTGAAGAGCGGCCGCTGGAGGTGAACGGGGTGGAGGTGGAGGAGGGCGAGGAGGCCATGATGAGATGGCGATGGTGCTACACCTGCAAGCAGTGCAACCACAAAACACTTTAGAACGTGTTAAAAACCAGTGGTGGAAAAACTCATGTCTTACTTACGAGGGGAGGGGAGGTATATATATAGTCCTTAGTATGAATAGCCTACTGCAATGTATAAAGTACAATATATTGGCACTAAAATGTACCACAAGTATTAAGTAGCCTACTCATTATGAGGAATGTCCCATTTCTGTTTCAGAAGTTTTCAAATGTATAGAAATCTTTTGAAAATGGTAGATCTACTTAAGCACAATGTGCCACATCACAACACTGAGCTTGTAGATCGGCTATTTTCAAATGGCGAAATAATTTAACTCTTGATGGTTAATGAGCTTCATTTCACGCTTTCGAGACTCAATTAAAGACCTATAATGGTCCATTTGGTTACCAAACTCTCCATTTAGCTGGGGACCACCTAAAACCCCCTCACGGACCACTGGACTGACCAATGGTTGAGAACTTTTACAGTCCATGGTTGAGAACCACTCTGCTATGGACCACCAGAGCTATATGATGCTACAGCTTGGCTTGCTACATGCCTACACCGGCAGCGGTTCACTTCACACACAAAATGCAGGTTAGAACGTCAGAATTGTGTTCAAAATAAACGTAAACTAATAACGCTGAGTTTCTGCTTAATATCAAACCCAAAACGACATGCCAGTGCTCTAGTCCGCCTCTAGCCTTGGTGATATGATAAAAGACACTCAAATAACGCATTATAGATGCATTTTTATCGAGTTTTTACTTTCGTAACTGCGGTAGTGTTGGCCTGCACCGCCTAGCCCAAACATTTAGAATCTCGTAGAGGGTTTTTTTCGATTCTGACGAATCTCTCTACGAGAGTCTAAAACACAACCCCCCCCTTTACCGTCGAAAGTTGAACGTTTGTGCCTCAAAATCACTCTTACCTTGTACAAATGCAAAATCTAAGCTGCTTTTAATGTTGCCCCACTTGTTTGTGAGGTATACGGATTCAGATTAAACACGGAACATGCTTATTTTTCAATAAAAAAGCTATTTTAATCCACTCTGTTTCTGAATCCTCCATTGTAAATGCGGTAAACGGCGCAACAGAATATTGCCCGCGCCCCTAGCGGCCAGGGTTCTCTTGCGCATTTACAATGGAGAGAAAAGCAAGATGGCCGCCAGATTCCGAGACAGAGTGGATTAAAATAGCTTTTTTATTGAAAAATAAGCATGTTCCGTGTTTAATCTGAATCCGTACACCTCACAAACAAGTGGGGCAACATTAAAAGCAGCTTAGATTTTGCATTTGTACAAGGTAAGAGTGATTGAGGCACAAACGTTCAACTTTCGACGGTAAAGGGGGGGGTTGTGTTTTAGACTCTCGTAGAGAGATTCGTCAGAATCGAAAAAAACCCTCTACGAGATTCTAAATGTTTGGGCTATGCACCGCCAGTGCTTCGTGCACAGTCACCAATACAGCCCGTTGATTCTCCGTGTATGTACAAAAACATATGATTATGTGCTTAACCGGTTCCCCCAAATGATAACTCGGCCGTCGGAGTCTTTATGCAATGTATTAGTCCATATTATTTAATATGTATGAGTTTTAATCTCGTTTGTGGCCGAACAAAGTTTATTCCCCCTCATTTACTTCCCGTTTACATTGCGTGTAATTCCGGGCTTCACCGGAAGCGCCCCCTCGAGTTACCGCCGCCCATTGAAGACTATATGGGGAGCGTCCGACAGAATCCGACACAGACGTGATTAAAACACTTTTCATATTGGGAAAATACAGACTAATACGTTGCACAAAGACTCCGAAGCGCGGGTTAACAATTCGGGGCAACCGGTTTGATATTATAACAAGTTAATGGGTATTCATTTGTTGCAACAGCAAATCTGGAGCAGCAGAATCGACTCTTAACAGAGCGCGTTTACAAACACGACCCCAACCAATCGAAGCCCCTTTACGCAAACAAAACCCGTATATATAAAAATTATGTGGAATGTAATGTACTCACAGAAACAGTTGTAGGCTACAGAAACGCTGTGGTATTATTATTGTAGCGGCCGGTTTGGGAGTTGGGACCACAGGACACTCAGCTCAGCTGATACAGATAAGAGGAGCAGAATCAGCAGATAACAGTGAATGGATGGAGAGGGTACACGTCACCAACACGAGACTGCATTTATAGGGCGACACAGGTGCGTGGAGGAGATTGACTGATTGATTGATTTTATTTCACAGTATATGTAGAATGGGCAGTGTGGTGGAAAAAAGTATTCACATGTTTTACTTAAAAGGATCCCTGGCTAATAAGACAAATAAGCCAAATATTATACGTGCCCGTGGCCCGTGCCCTCTACAACAAAAACATTATAAATTAAAACACCTTCAATATTTTATTTATTTCATAAATAGAGAATCTTTCACTCAATAGGAACTGCTCCTACTCCAAGTTGACGATGTCATATGCCCACACGGCCCATACTTCAATCAATCAATCAAATTACGATGGGAGCCGTTCCTATTGAGTGAAAGATTCTCTAATTATTAAAGAAATAAAATATTTAAGGTGTTTTTATTTCTTTATTTTTAGTTATAGAGGGCAAGTATAATGCTTTAAGGCATATTTGTCTTATTAGCCAGGGATCCTTTTAAGTAGGATCAATACTGCAATATGTAGATGTGCACATTTTGGCTCTGAGATGTAGGCCTAGTGGAGCAGAAGTAAAATAATTGGAAATTGGAAATACTCAAAGTACAAATACGTACAAAGCATTGCACATCAGCCAGTCTGGCTTCAGTGGCTTGCAATAATGTGATGCAAATCTCACGTTAATATAGTTACTATAGCTACTTTGATTATTATTGCAAAGCGTACATTAACCACTTAATTCAGCCCTTTTAGCGATTTGAAAACAGCAGCTCTTTTAGCCTTGTTTATACTTCACTGTGCAACGGTCCTATGCTGGAAAATAGCAGATATGCAAACTCACAGCACTGAACTTGCAGATCTGCCATTTTTTGCCATCCAAATGCATTATATGGTTAAATGGGCCCTAAGAGATGCAGAAATGAACTAGAAAAATTCCCGTTCTGGGAACAGGTCTCCACCAGGAGGATAGGACTAATAGGAGAGTGTGTGATGTTTGGAGTGTGTGTGTGTGTGTGTGTGTGTGTGTGTGTGTGTGTGTGTGTGAGAGAGAGACGCAACTTGGCCTGTTGTAGCGCCACCATGAGGCTGATTTGAAAACTGTCAAGTGGCATTTCTTCCTCAGCCTATAGTGGGAATAGGCATGCACGGCTTGGGAAGCCGTGGATATGCTCCTGAGGAGGAAGATTCTAAAAACGACTTATAAATCCTAAAGCCTAGGCTCTGCAAGCTCACAATGTGACTTGTATATCTGCTATTTTCAATAGATTTGTTGAAATGAGACATTCTGCATGATGAGTAATTAATACTTTTTCTTTTGGTACATTTTGAATTACAGACTTGTATTTGTATTAAAACAGAGTATTTCTACATTGAAGTATTGATACTTTAATAACTAATAAGTAAAACAAATGATTTGTTTGGTTAACTGTATGTAATGTGTTTTATTTTCGTTTTATTTTTCGTTTTATTTATTTCGTATTATTGTCAAAACATTTCGTGATAATATTTTATTTGTATTTGTGCTGCCATGGGGATGTGTGGGGGGGGAAATATATGTCAATTGTTTTGAAAATACTTCTTTGTACTGTAAAATAAATCAATAAACATATGTTTAAAAAAACAAAAAAAGTAAAACAAATCGAGTACTTTTTCCAGGAATACGAACACTTCATTCATATTTTATTTGGCACAGCTGTAGGGCAGCCTGGGTGTAAATGAGCGTCTATGCTGACATCTGCTGGACATACCTTGTACAACAAACTACCACACACACACACACACTTTCTTTTTTACCCTAAAGGCTTTCCGTATTGAGGAAGCGTTTCCTGTGATGTAATGTAAACATGAGCAGTGAGCACACTTATATATCCAGTCAGTCAGTGGTGAAGTAACGTTACATCAGTGGTGACCAGGAGAATCCAGGAGACATTTAATTGTGTGCAAATAAAACGTATTATATTATAGTGATGATGGAAGCTCAATTGAGCAACGCCAACCCTCACATCTTCTCTCGCTCTGCCGACAGACTGCTAACGGGTGATGACGAAGATGAAGATGTGCACGATCCCATCGACCAGAGAGAGATATTCGATATCCTTCTTATGATCATCAAACAATCTGTTATTATTTTTATCATCTAGCATGCGTGCTATTCTATTATACTGGTTTTAAAGCTGCCATGGCTAATCAGAGTTAATGATGTTACTGATTAATATAGTAATTGTATTTAATTACAGTCAAATGAGTCAATGATCAGCATAGTTATAGCCCTGGTCCAGTGCTTACAGCGAGTCTATAGCCGCAATTTGCAAGTCTAGATTTCTTTATAATGGGATGATTAGTTTCATCCCATTATAAAGAAATCTAGAGTTGCAAATTGCGGCTAGCTCTGGACCAGGGCTACAGAGTTACATGATCACATCTCATCATAGCTATATATTGACATGATCCGATGATCGGAACAACTTGTTATAATGTAAGTGTATATTGTGTATTATATTGATATGGTCAGGTGTATAATGATTTGATATAAAATTATATATTGATTTGATCAGGTTGTAGCCTATATCGAATTTATCGATCTGGTCAGGTGTGTATAGGTGGCAGGCAGCAGTTTGTCTTTTATAGAGACTTGTTATACAAAAATAAGTTGTCTCGACTCTTGGCTATAATCTGGTTCATAAAAATGATAACTGGTAATAATCAGTAAATAGTAGCCTAAGTGAAGTCTGTTTATCATAATCTTCATGGTGTCATACTACCCGCAATTTGCAACTCTAGATTGTTTATAATGGGATGATGTAAAGTTGCAATACGTATTTGCAACTCTACATCATCCGGGAGTCAATGGAGGGTACCCTCCATTGACTCCCTACTCATCCAAATTGCGTTTGCGATCTGCTTGTATTAAACGACTTTAAACTCACCAACATTGCAGCTCTAGGCAAAGCTTGAATGATCCTCTTTCAATCTGCTGAGCTTTTGTTTAATAGAAATCCACCGTAGACATGTTATGAGCTACTTTCTGTCAAGAAATTCTGTGCAGGTGATTCTTTTTCTAAGTGCTGGAGTTTGGAAGCACGCATTTCTATGAATGGGAAACAGTCCATGTTAGTGACAGGATATCCTCTGTTATAATGTCCCCTCGGGCAGCAATATTTTATTATTTTCGTAGTGTTTATTCTTTTTCCTTTCTTTGAATAAACCGAGAAGCGTTAAAGAATTGTGAAAATATATACAGTAGCAGATCTAGTGAGCTTGTAATTGCCTATTATATTTTCGCAATTTGTGACATGAAAAAAGTGTTTGCCTATAATGACGTGCCCAAAAATTGGGATACATTATGAATTGACGTCTTTATTCAATTATCAGTTTTAATAAATAATCAATTACATTGACTAGTTTCATCGTCATGTCAGCATTTACATCTTTAACTGGATTACATCTGATCAAATCCATCAACGACCCCGAACACCCACTGTCTCTGGAAGAACTGAATGTGGTGGAGCAATGCAGAGTCAAGGTCTGTCTTTCTGTCTGTCTGTCTGTCTGTCTGTCTGTCTGGTGATAAGAATTTAGCGACCTGCTCACTCCGTTCGGGCCTCTCCCCAGGTTGGCAGAGAGAGAGTAGCGCCCAGGATTACAATTTAGGCAATTGGCACCGGGTGAAAAATGGGATACATAATCGTGGGATAAAAATGTAAAGGGGAAAGAGCTTCTGCAGCACCGGCCCACTACAAACGGGCTCTTCATTTAGTTTTTTTAACAAATAAACAACAGCTGTACCATATCTCTCTCTCTCTCTCTCTCTCTCTCTCTCTCAGGTGAATGATACAGAGGGCTCAGTGGATGTAGAGTTCACTCCCACCATCCCGCACTGTAGCATGGCGACGCTCATTGGCCTGTCAATCAAAGTCAAGCTGCTACGCTCCCTGCCGGACCGGTTCAAAGTATGTGTGTGTGTACACAGTACACACACATTGGTGTGTTAACACTACAGAATATAAGCTTGTGCTACCTATAGACTAACAGGTGCATTTATGTACTTAAGTAAAGTTTAGTAAAGTGTATCTTTGTTGTGTTAAATAACTGATTTTATCCAATCGGGACAGAGAGTTCAGTACAGGATAAACAACTGCATTGTTTTAGGAGTTCATATCAGTTCAAGATCAAATGCACAGACCTGCTGTCTGGAAATCTGAAATCAATTGTAAATGCTTGCTTTACTGTCCATTAGTAGTGTGTTTGGTTCTTCCTCAGATTGACGTAAACATCACGCCAGGGACGCACGCCACAGAGGATGCAGGTAAGAAACACAATATGATTCTTATATACTGCATGCACTCCCTGTGGGGGTGTGGAACGCGTGTGTGGAATTTGAAGTCAATGGAGCGGTTAGACGTACACACCTACAGAGACTTGGTGCATTTATAGATAGATATCATCATCATTTTTCGACCGTGGTTCGAGATCATGGATTTCACAATGCCATGCCAGACTTCCCGGTCCTTCATTGCCATCCCCAGTTCCTGCGTACTGATGCATGTGTCCCTAGCAATGGCATCAGGGAACGACAGCTAGCGATTCAGGGCTGGAGCCAGGCTAGTGTCTCGGAGCCATAGAGTGGAATCGGCTCGACGGTCGTCCTAAATAGATAGATATGCAGTAGATAGTAATTCTCTACATTCTGTTATTATTAATTTAATATACATTTAGATTATAATTCTCCACGTTGTGTGTTCTTTCTTCAGTGAACAAGCAGTTGGCAGATAAAGAGAGAGTAGCAGCAGCTCTGGAGAACGCACAACTTCTGGAGGTGGTCAACCAATGCCTGACGGCGAACCACCACCAATGACAACTGCATGCCAGTGAGATCTGGGGAACTCTTACCTTCTGGAGATGGTCAACCAATGGCTGACCACCAATGCGTCAGTGAACAACCAATCATCTCTGAGAACCCAGGATCCACTCGTTTTCACCGCTTCAGTTTTAACTATAGCCTCTGTGCATTACTGTGTCCCATGGCGTCGTTTCATTGGCCATGCATTACTGTGTCCCATGGCGTTGTTTCATTGGCCATGCATTACTTTGTCCCATGGCATCGTTTCATTGGCCATGCAGCACATTTGAACTTGAAACATAGGTGTCATTTGTGTTTGCCCTTCTGATTTCAACTATGAAGATGCATTAAATGCATAATAAAGAATAACCACATACAGTTTGTACGTGGATTTTTCTGTCTATCTAAATATCTACATGCATAAAATAATAATATGTAATAGTCATAGCAAATTTTAACAAATTGTGTTTTGTGACTGAGCAATGTTCCCGCAATGTGATTCACTTCACTTGTATTACATAGTCTTATGTGTACCCATGTACAAGTCTCGGAACAGCTCCCGCTAAGCATAGTGGAAGCAGAAAGTCCCTGGTTCGATTCCCGGCCCCTGTCGATGTGTCCCTGATCGGTGAACCAATCTCAGCCACGACCCGCCCCTCTAGACCAGAAAACCTAACACGGTTTATTGTTTATTACGGATCCCCATTAGTCCTCACTACAGTGAAGACTACTCTTCCTGGCGTCCAAACACTCATACAATCAAATTAAAACATTATACAATGTAATTCTGCATTACATAGTTAAAAACAAAACAAAACAAAAATAATTGAAGCTTTCGGTCTTCATGCATTCTAGAAAATATATTGCATTACAACAAATTTACAAACTAAACATTGTATATCCTATTAATAATAATATCCGTTTAGAAGTCGTCCATGCGGAGCTACGACGATGACGAGGAGGAAGACGAAGATTCGGACATATTTGGAGAGTCGGACAAAGAGGATGATGATGATGAAGAGGACGACCAGAAGGTGATATGGACCATAGAGAAGCGTCTACTTAGATATCTGTGTGTTTACGCTATAGCCACGATAGTTCAGAGACTGCTAGAATATTATGCACTGTTGATTTTGGCAGCAAATTCAGATTTTAGTTTAGTCATAGTCTTTGGAATAAAGCTTCATTTAGTTTTTGTCATATTTTTGTCATCTGAAATGCTTTAGTGTTATGTCTAGTTTTAGTCGACTAAATATATTGTTGATTTAGTCGACGAAAATGTATTTTAGCGGGCCTTGATCTCGTCGTAATGACTGAAAATAGCCGATCTACAAGCTCACAACGCGCCACGCTGCGAGTCGCGTTGTGAGCTTGTAGATCTGCTATTTTCAGCATGCAACCAAGTGTAAAATTACTTGTCTTTTACTTACACTGGATCTCTTGTCCACTAGTCCCTTCCTAACATTTTAGTCTAGTTTTTATTTGTTGAAGAAAATGTCAATATATTTAGTCTCAGTTTCAGTCATTATAGCTTAGTTTTCATTTTGTTTGTACATTTAGTTTTCGTCAGTGGAGAAAGGATAGTCGAGGAAAAGAATTTGTCATAGTATTAGTCGACGAAATCAACACTGTGCGATAGTTCAGATATATATATATATATATATATATTATGATTAAGTAACACAAATATTAACGTGTCGTGTGGTGTTGTGTGTCGTTGCGTCCAGTCTCTGTGTCACATCCAGAACACAGCAGCACATCAGGCCACGTTCGCGGACGAGCTGGCGGCTCGGATCAAAGGAGATCCTCCCGTCTGCAAGGCGGAGGCCGATCGCACATGTACGTACTCACATGTACTCACGACTGCTTACTCTTTCAGCTTATTATTTACCAACTGCCACTCAAATGTATTATTATTATTTACTTTTTAGTTCCTCACTCATTTCATCTTAGGTGCACAAACTCAATCTTAATTATCATGCTCATTGGTGGTCTTTGGAGCACAGTCCAGAAACCTGTCTACCAGTGATATCATGATGGGGATTCCATTACTCTCTGAATCTCATTGGTGGGCTCTGGACAGTCCAGAAACCTGTCTACCAGTGACGTCATCGTTTGGGATTTCAACCCTATAGAAAGTGCAGTCTTTCTCTTCCTGGAAAGTTAGCATGCTGAAATATAAGCCATTCTTCTAATATAAAAAATATCTAAAACATAATGAGTTTGATACCTTGTTTGTCACTGGTAGGCAGGTTTCTTCAACCCACCAATGACTGAGACAGAACACAGTGAGTAGACCGAAAAGCTGGCAGCTTATAATGAGCATTAGTGAGGAGCAATTAAATGAAGATGGTTTGAAAATGGAATGAAGTGGAGCTATGGTTGGTCTCATGTGTAATTGTGTATGTGTGTGCGGCGTGTGCGCTGTGCATGCGTTGTGTGCATGCTCATGCCTTCTGTTCGTGTCATGTCTCCAAAGCGTTGACGGCAAAGAAGAAAAGTAAAAGCAAGAAAGATCAAAAGCCATCGAGAGCAGCGGGTAGGATCACGTTATTCACATTCATGTTTTGTCACATGCATTTTTCTTTCTGTTGTGTTTCTGTTTCAACAATGCAAACTGGTTGTGTAGTAAATCTCATTCTGTCAGTCATGCATTGTGTGATTAAAAGAAAACTTTGTTTGTGTTACACAGTTAAAGATCTATAATCTGACAGTAATCATTTCTCACAGAGTGTTTGTTCCTTGTCTCTCCAGCTCTTTAATAAACAGGAAAAAAAATTTTTTTATATACCGGTAATATTGTTCCAATAATTCCAATTCGGCTGCTCATTTTTGGTTTTGTTTCATCACTTCCAATTCCATTTATCCTGTATGGGTTCTCTCTGCCTATTGAATGAGATTGATATCCCATACCTGAAAAGGAATGTTCTGTTTACTGAAGAGCTGAAGATTCAAAATACGTGAGGGGAGGACATTTTGGGAATAATGACTAAACTGGGGAGAAAAAAGTGGTAAAAAGCAACAACAAAAAAGGAAAATAGAGCTATGTAACACTTATTTTAATGACTTACACCCTATTTTTTTATACATGGTAGCAGCAGCAGAGGATGCCAACGATGACATGTTCAAGCCACCCAAGATGGAGGACGAGGACTTTTCTCCCTTTGGAGGAAGAGGAGGCCTCTTCAGTGGAGGGAGAGGCCTGTTCGATGACGACGATGAGGTGCGCTGACTTACTTACAGTAGATAATAACAATGTATTCCCCAGTTACATCATGGATTATGGATTGTATGACTGCTGCTTTGCTGTTTTCACTGTCTAGGGCGATCTCTTCTCTGACGCACCGAAACCTGCCCGGCCTGAAGAAAAGAACCAAAGCAGCATGCCCACCACAGGTAGGACACTCCAGTCTACAGTGTGTGAGGGAGAGTCTCATAGTTAAGACTCTAGTCTACAGTGTGTGAGGGAGAGTCTCATAGTTAAGACTCTAGTCTACAGTGTGTGAGGGAGAGTCTCATAGTTAAGACTCTAGTCTACAGTGTGTGAGGGAGAGTCTCATAGTTAAGACTCTAGTCTACATTGTGTGAGGGAGAGTCTCATAGTTAAGACTCTAGTCTACAGTGTGTGAGGGAGAGTCTCATAGTTAAGACTCTAGTCTACAGTGTGTGAGGGAGAGTCTCATAGTTAAGACTCTAGTCTACAGTGTGTGAGGGAGAGTCTCATAGTTAAGACTCTAGTCTACAGTGTGTGAGGGAGAGTCCAGGACACTCTAGTCTACAGTGTGTGAGGGAGAGTCCAGGACAAGTTTCATAGTTAAGCGATATTACACGAGAGGGTGTTCTCTAGTTTATCGTCATAAATGCACGCCTGCGATGCTGCAGAAAAGGCAGCACAGAAGTGCATTAATGATGATAAAGAACACCCTTGAGTGTAAATATTGCAATTTTACAAGAAACTTGCTAGCCTAGCAACCCAGCCTATTCAATAATCCAATAATTGCCTTATTGACTTATTCGTATTTATTTAAGCCTATAGTAATAACAGTTCTGACTTTCTTTTCAGAAAAAAGTGCCATATATATATATATATATATATTATAGGAGGGGGCGGAATCTAACCTGAGTATTGAGTTCACGAGTCCCCCCCCCTCCTGCATCTGGTCTCTCTCAAGCAGAAACGATGAACAGGAAGCAGCGGGACAAACATCTGATATGTCCATAATAATAATAATTCGAGTTGTAGTCTTGTACGGTTGTATTTACATTTGCGCTGTGGCACAGCTTCAATACGTCATCAGTCTCGCGTTGATAAAGAGTCAAGGGATTTGCATGTCTTAATGACTGTTGGTAGGGCGTTCCACATTATGGTGGCATAGGAGCGAAATTAATTTAGTCCCTTGTTTGTGCCGAATCTGGATTGCACATGGTTTGCTGAACTCCCTCTGGTGTTGTGGGTGTGGACTTCGTTGACATTAAGGAAGTATTTAGACAGGTACATGGGTATCTTGGTGGTGTATCGAATCTTGTGGACCAGACCCATTGCAAGATGCTGTAATCTGTCGTCAACCCACACTAAAGTGTGGCTACACTCTAGGCTGCGGTAGACCGGCGATGAGATGTTTCCGTCCGCGGATGTAAGAAAAGGGAAAAATAACCTTCTAAACACTGGCTTTTGGCTCATTTTGAGCATACAAAGGAGTAATAAGCGGATCCGTATGTACAGTTACAGTAGGCTGTCTAACATGTGAGTAAAAGCAAAAAAATATATATTATTATTTTTAATTATTTTTAATTACCGGATTAAATTACATTAAATAAAGACAGGTTTTTACATTCTGGCACAGGCGGGGGGTGGGGTGGGGGGGTGGAGAATAAAACGGAATCCCACGTTCCTGGAATTAATACGGTTAACCACGTGAACCCAGCATTCATATTCTGAGGGAAACATTAGACAAAAAGTAACGCGTTGTGAGCTTTGTGAACTTATTCACAAATTATTATTTTGGCGGGGAAAAAGCGGTCCAAGTGCAGAGACCAGCTCGGGTTCAGTTTACTCAATACACCAACAAAGAAAACAATGTCTTCCTTGTAGAAAACCGCCTCTTCGCTTCCAAGGAGGAGGAGGAGTCGGCGGAGAGCCAAGAGAATGGAACTCCAGGCAAACCCAGGACGCCCTCGGCCCCCAGACCCGTCTCAGGTGGAGGTGGGGGAGGGCTGTTTGACGACGACGAAGGGGAGGATGACTTTTTCAGTGGGAAGAAAAGCACGAAAACGCCCAACACTGGTAAGTGTGATGATGGCCGTTGCTTCAGTTTGCCTCGATTCTTGTCAGCGGTGGACAGTACCTACGTGCATTTAATTGAGAACTATACTCCTTTTTTCATTATCTTTTTCTTTACTTTCACTGCACTACAGCATGTTTCAAAGACACATATGGTACTTTTGACTCCACTAGATTTGTAGGAAGGGACACCCGGGACCCAAACGTACAAAAATACATCATAAATTAACCCCCTGCGCTAACACCCCTGAAGTACAAATTTGAAAGAGCAACTCTGACTTGTTGAGTTGTATTTGACCCGAGTACTGGGGTTGAACAGGCATGTGAACAACTGCATCACAACATGCAACATTTATTATGGTGAAAGAAATCATAAATAGCCCCGTTTCCATCACTGTACTCAAAGGCAGCATTCAAGAGAACTGTCTTTTCCCAACGGCATTAACGTTGCATGCGTCTCCAGTAAAGACATTGATTACCAGACACGGAGTTGAGACTGAGAGCGGCGTCACGCACCAAACTGATCTACAAGCTCACAACACAGAGAGAAATGTTAAATAGAAGTCCCTGTGTTGAGTGTGTGTGTGTGGCTTTGTTCAGCTGGCCAGGACAGACCAAAAGCCAAGAAGACCGTGGACCTTTTCGGCGGAGATGAAGACGAGGATGAGGAGGACGAAGGTGACATATTCAGTGAGAAGTCGAGCGCCCCGCCCCCTCAGAGCACCGTGGCCCTGCCCCCTCCGGCCCAGAGCACCGTGGTGGGGGAGGAGCAGCCCAAAGCTCCCGAGAAGAAGGTGCATGCAATCACTCACTCACTCTCACTCACTCACTCACTCACTCACTCACTCACTCACTCTCACTCACTCACTCACTCACTCACTCACTCTCACTCTCACTCACTCACTCACTCACTCTCACTCACTCACTCACTCACTCACTCACTCACTCACTCACTCACTCACTCTCACTCACTCTCACTCACGCACTCACTCTCACTCACTCACTCACTCACTCTCACTCACTCACTCACTCACTCACTCACTCACTCACTCACTCTCACTCACGCACTCACTCACTCACTCACTCTCACTCACTCACTCACTCACTCACTCACTCACTCACTCACTCACTCACTCACTCACTCACTCTCACTCACTCACTCGTTCACTCACTCACTCACTCACATACATACGTACACACGACTTTGACTTTGACTTACATGCGGGAGACCCAAGTTCGAATCCCGGGCGTGTGTGTATATATATTTATATACACACAGTGCTGTAGTCTAGGTTTTTTCAGACGGCATACCATAATTATTCCCTACGCGGCATGCGCACTCCGCACGTATAGAACCGTACGCTCGCGCATGGTCAATGGATGGAATGATTTGCAGACCAGATTGCACACCTCTGCTTGTGAGGACATTTTGCCAGCCGGTCTGTGGTAACAGTGTTGTTTTTGGCAGCACATTTTTATTTTAGTTGTAGTCTCTTGAATGGTTTTGACACATTTTTAGTCACATGGAATGTATTAGTGTTAGTCTAGTTTTAGTCGACTAAATGTGATGAGATTTTAGTTGACTAAATCTACAAGTGATTTAGTCGACTAAAATGTGTTTTGGCGGGCCTTGATGCCGTCGTAATGACTGATTTTACACTCGTAATGCTGCGACGCGTTGCTTGTAGATGAGCTTGTAGATTTGCTATTTTCAGCATGCAACTAATTGTAAAATGACTTATACTGGATCTCTTGTTCACTAGTCCCTTCCTAACATTTTAGTCTAGTTGACGAAATTGTCAGTATATTTAGTCTTAGTTTTCACCATAGCTTAGTTTTAATTTAGTTTCCATTTAGTTTTCGTCAGTGGAAAAAGGTAGTCGACGAACATTTTTCGTCTTGGTTTTAGTCGACGAAAACAACACTGCGTGGTAACAGAAATATTGGGAACTCCTGATTTAAAGGATAAAGCATTGTTGTTGTTGTTCAGATGCCAGCGGGGGCCGTCTCCATGTTCGGCCCCGGGACCAAGAACCTGCTCTCTGAGGCCCTTCAGAAACGCCAGCCGTCCCCCAGCTGCGACTCTGACAGATCTGACGAGGTATGTCCTCTCTGTCCACACTTTATTTCTCTTTGGTCAGGGAACCCATTCAGTGAAACCCACACGTTTAGCGGTGTACAAGTTATACTTCGTTGTCAAGGTGACTAATCAATGATGACAACGATATAAAATACAATACCATCTGGCGTTACTGAAGGGGAAAAATAATCGACAGAATTTACGTTTCCGAATTAACTGTGGGGCAAGCTAGTTTCAAAGCCTTTATGCTCTCTTCTATCTCTTCCCATCCAGCCATCATATTGACACATTTTCAAATTAAAAATGTGAATAATAATAACATCATTAATAATAATATATTCTGAATAATAGCCGAACATGAATGGTAAATGGTGCATTTATATAGCGCCTTTATCCAAGGCGCTTTACAGAGATTGTGCAATACATTCACCCATTCACACACACACACACACACACACATTCATACACCTTTACATAGATTGTGCATTACATTCACCCATTCACACACCAATGCCGGAGGAAACCATGCAAGGCACCAACCTGCACATCGGGACCAATTAGGGGGTTCAGTGTCTTGCTCAAGGACACTTCCACACTAACTTTGGGGGAGCCCGGGTTTGAACTGGGAACCTTCTCAGTCACTCCTAGCCCTGAGCTACCGCCGCTGAGCCACTGCCGCCCTGAATGAAGCTATTTCTCTGGTTTCAGAATGGACGTCCACCAGATGTGGAGAAGGTTCCTAGCACGCAGACGCACAGACCCGCCACAAGAGGGCTCTTTTCTGACGAAGATTCACAAGTAAGATTTCAGCAAGGTTGAATCCATAGATTAGATATAGAAAGGTAGACTCCTCCCTCGGCTCTGGTGCGCTTGTATCTCGAGAAAATGCAGGCTTCGGTGACGCACATCGCATGCGGAAGCTTGCCAAATCAAAAAAGTTTTTATTTATATATCAATGAATAAACACGAAAACTTCGACATTCTGATTGGTTGACATGACGTTCCAGACTGAAACCTCAAAATAAAATGACCGAATTAGTTTTAATTAGTTTTGTGTCTTTGCAGATAATCCCAAGCCTCCCTAAGAGCCGGTCCCAGCCTGAGCCCAGCAGCCATGCAAAGACCAGCAAGGCCCCTCTGTCCCTGTTCGACGACGAGGAGGAAGAGGTGAAGTAACACGCACACGTTTCAGGTATTTCTAAGCGTGTATTTTAACAGTGAAGTGTCTTCGTGATAACAATCCCGTCTTCCGATCCCCGCACAGGATCTGTTCGCGTCGGCGGCTAAATCGAAGCGCAGCGCGAAGCAAGCTGAAGCCACGACGCCGCAACCCAAGAAGACCGCAGCCAGCTCGCTGTTCAGCGACGACGAGGTAAGCCTGTCTCCTCACGTCACCTCACCGCCATGCACCCTTTATTATATCATTGCTGTCGGGAGGAAACCACCTAACTCAATTTTTTAGGTTTTTTTCAATTTTTTTGCATATATCAGTGCTATTGTGAACACCCTTTACGCCTGTGTGTTGTTTTGAAAATATTGAACCAATGGAAAGTAAAGTAAAAAAACGCTTTGGACAAAACCTCTTAACTCCATTGGACCTTCAAACTGTCTGCTAAAGAAACTAACTCCACCACCTCTCCCCCTCTCATGCAAGTAATTGACGATATACAGTATAAAGTCACAACACCAACTTTGATGAGGCAGTATTGCTTTGTTTTAAAAAAATACGGTTCTCTCATTTTCCTGAAAAAGTTATATTTTTAGTTTCCTGATAAATGAACAGTAGGTGGTTTTTCCCGACAGCAGAGATACTTCTGTCCTACGCACCTGTCACCAACCTGTTGAGGTGTTTTTTGGCCTTTTTCTATATAATATCTAAAGTATAAAATAGGGCTGAAGTGTTTAGGTAGTTAAATTGAATGGCAGGCTGCAAAAACATACACAAAAAGACACATTTTAACAAGTCACATAGCTCAGTGGCCTTGTGGTTTGAGTGTCCGCACTGAGACTGGAAGCTTGTGGTGTTTTGATGTGGTGTTTTGACTTGACACGTGTGATTGACAGGACCAGTGGCTGAACTCCAAAGCCCCTGCAGAGACCAAGACGGGAGGGATGAAGTCCAGCGTGAGCGCCCCCTCTAGTCTCCCCAGCGTCATTACATCCCAGAAAGGCAGTCTCTTTGATAACGATGAAGATGATGACCTGTTTGCTACCACTAAAGTGTCCAGGTATTCACATGGAAGCAATCAATAATAATGATCATTGTGCACTTACGTTAATTAATAACAGCTGGTAACTTCTGACCAAATCCTTTGGGACAGTATAGTATAGTATAAAATGAAATAAACATGATGGACCCGTTACAGGTCCATTTGGTTTGATGTTACGCTCTCTAGAGTAAAATTATTGTTAAACATGATCTGCATTGCTTAATTTAAAAGAATCTACACAATTAGAATGTAGAAGAATGATTATTTTGATCAAGGTTTGCTATATCAATACAGCATGGAATTGTGGACATAATCATGAAGGGACATTTCACCGCTGGAAGAAACTGCAGTCACTCATTGTAGTAGATAACAGTAGCACAATTTGAAATGTGCATCCTATGGCCAGAACAATAATGTAGTCTGTGTGTTTGACTGGATTGCTGAATTCCTAAAATGACCATAATGCTTTGGTGCACTGTTCCTCCTTGTGGAGAGGGGGAGGGCTGTCTTACTGAGACAACGTGTAGTCCAGGAAGGAAGTGAAAAACACATTATTTCACACACGAAACAAACCTAGGAAAGTGTTTTCTTGTGTCCTGAACATCATTAAAATAAGATCTGGTTGCAAAAGGGGTGAAGTGACCCCCTTTAAGTCTTGGGTCTGAGAGGCTAAGGGCCGATTCATACTCCTATTTTAGAGCCGAATAAAAGTCGGTTCGGCGCTGTAGAGCCTACAATGTGACGTCATTTGAGGTTCAGGGGGGCGGGTACCGTCCTAAAGTCGGCTCTTCGGTGCTACTGAAAATTTCTGACGAGCCGAAATCATTTCGGCACTACAGCGCCGAAACAGCAGTAAAATAGGAGTATGAATCGGCCCTTAGAGCTCCAATTTCGTCTCAGACTTTACCCGCAGCGCGGCCCACAATTCAGCCGCTGCCCGAAAATACTAATATAGGAGCTTTCTCTGTCCCTTAATGGTATTTTCGTCCAGCGTCACCCGCTATATTTTTTGCCGACACCGGTATTTGCGCCTAGAGGTGTGGTCATGGGCGTGTTGGCACGCTTTCCCCTAAATTGCTAATTTGGTCACACACATTTGGGAAAGCGACAGTGGAGTTTAAAATCACCCGTAACGCAACACTCTTCCATGGGCTTTAGACCGTAAGGCTATGAAGCAATATAGCACTAACGGATAAGGGATCTATTAAAGGCAATGGCATGACGTGGACTGGTGATTGGTTACATTTGGTTTAATTATTGTAACGCCCAAACCACACCTATGCATAATATAACGGGTAACGGAGGTGTTTAAGGGATTTAGACAGGTAACCAAAATACCAACTTTAGTGGGGAACACCCTTTCCCCACTCCTAAATCCCCAAATAGTGGCTTTAGAAAGATGAGACAAAAATGGAGCCCTATATATCTCATCAAACGGTGGGCCGTGGCTCAAATTAATAATGGACCTTAATATGAAAAGGGTTGAAAACCAACTGGTGTATTAACGTCTCCATTACTGTCCTTGCTGCAGTCAGAAGAAACACCACAGGGTGGCGCTGATGTTTGAAGATGAGGGTGGTGATGATGATGACGATGGTGGTCAAGGATCTCTGTTCGTTTCCAAACCTGCTGATGTCATCAGTGCTGCCACTCCAGCCAATCAGGTGAGTGGGAGGAGTCCATCCTATCTGGATCTGTGCTTCTCAAGGTGTTGAGGGGTCCTTAAGGGGGGGTTCCAGGGAGTCCCCTAGCAAAACCGGTTAATAATGCGTTAATATGAGTATAACCACTTTAACTACTACTGTGTACATTTGCTCTTCAAAATAAGATCTTGAAAGAAATTTGGAACAACGCAAACCATGCCAGTCTTGCATCTTTTATTTTGGAGTGCCGCTTCATCCATTTAGTTGGTTTATGAGTTAAGTTATTATCAAAGCTGAGCACCTACTGCCTCAACCAAGGGCACTTTCCAGGGGAAGCACACCTGGGTTTTTTTATGGGTCCGATGAGTTTGGGAAACAGATACTACTACATTTGTGTAAAAGAAAGTTATTTTAGGTAATCCAGTCGCAGTGTGCCGCAGGTTCGACTCCCGAGCCCGACACGGCCTTTACTGCATGTCATCCCCCATCTCTCTCCCGTTTCCAGTCAGCCTACTGTCTGTCCCTTCAAAACCAATAAAAGGCGTTTCTTAATTTCCTGTTTTTGTCCCCCCACCCCTGTTGAGCAAAACCCTGTACTTCCTCTTTCCTCCAGAGTGGTGCTGCGGCCCCGCCCACAACACCGGCCCATCCCTCTCTGCCCCAGAGAACTGAGGCGCAACTCCCTTCAACAACACCAGGTCTGAGCTGTTAAAGGGATATAATTCATGAATTAAACATGATTGGGGTCATTTCAATTGACTCCAGATAGTGTTTGATTCCGTATTTACTAGATATTTGATATTCATTTTATCTCTTTTATTCCCATCCTATACAAACCCATTCTAACTTCAAACTCCTTTTTTTGTTGCCTCAACGGTTCAGGCCTGCCAGCAGGGGTCAGTGAGGGCAGGAAGAAGCCCCCCGGAGCGGTTAGTCTGTTCGGGGGTATCGACGTCCTGGCCTCCAAGCAGCCCAAGAAGAGCCTGGTGTCGGACCAGGCTGAGCCCAGTGAGAGCATCCTGTCCGGGGGGGACGGCCCCCCGTCGCCTGCCAGCCATGAAAGAAGTACTCGCATGTTTTCTTTTTTACTTCAATAAAAGTATCAATACCGCAATGTTAGAAATACTACTGATTTAAAGTAGCAAAAGTAAAAGTAGTCATTATGAGGATTCAAGGTCCCATTTCACAAGATTTCAAATGTATAAAAAACCTTTAAAAAGGGCAGATGTACAAGTTCACAACGTGTCGCTTTGTGATGTACTGTGAGCTTGGTTATTTTCAAGTGGCTGAAGTGGTTATGTTTTGTAATAATAATCTAAAGACGGAAAGTAACTAATATTTGCCTTTGAGATGTAGTGGAGTAGAAGGAAAAGTATAAGAAAATTGGAAATACTCCAATATAGTGAAAATAAATAAATAATAATAATTATAATAATATATAAATACATCTGCCACCAGCTGTGCCGCTGTCCCCCAATACGAGGGAAGAGAAGAAAGCCAACAAAACGAAGGCCGTCAGTCTTTTTGACCAGGAGGACGACCAGGACGAGGACGACCAGGACGAGGACGACCAGGACGAGGACGACCAAGACGAGGACGACCAAGACGAGGACGCAGAAGGAAGCGCAGCCGCCACACCGGCTGCTAAGAACACACTCAAGGTCTGTAGAACAGCCACCACACCGGCTGCTAAGAACACACTCAAGGTCTGTAGAAGAGCCACCACACCGGCTGCTAAGAACACACTCAAGGTCTGTAGAAGAGCCACCACACCGGCTGCTAAGAACACACTCAAGGTCTGTAGAAGAGCCACCACACCGGCTGCTAAGAACACACTCAAGGTCTGTAGAAGAGCCACCACACCGGCTGCTAAGAACACACTCAAGGTCTGTAGAAGAGCAACCACACCGGCTGCTAAGAACACACTCAAGGTCTGTAGAACAGCCGCCAGGCTGCTAAGAACACACAATGGAAATGCATTGAGGCGGCCATGACACAGTGAGGCCTAAGAACACACTCAAGGTTTGTTTAATTTAACAAAACAAAAACACAACGTTAGAATATGGAGCTGACAGCAGCGATACAGAGCTGTGTGTTAGACCCCCCCCCTCTCATGCAGGCCACAGCAGAGACCACCAGGGTTAGGGTTAACGGTATAGAGGTGTGTGTGTTTGACCCCCCCTCCCCCCCCTCATGCAGGCCACAGCAGAGACCACCGGGGTTAGGGTTAACGGTATAGAGGTGTGTGTGTTTGACCCCCCCCCCTCCCCCCCTCATGCAGGCCGCAGCAGAGACCACCAGGGTTAGGGTTAACGGTATAGAGGTGTGTGTGTTTGACCCCCCCCTCCCCCCCTCATGCAGGCCACAGCAGAGACCACCAGGGTTAGGGTTAACGGTATAGAGGTGTGTGTGTTTGACCCCCCCCTCCCCCCCCTCATGCAGGCCGCAGCAGAGACCACCAGGGTTAGGGTTAACGGTATAGAGGTGTGTGTGTTTGACCCCCCCCTCCCCCCCTCATGCAGGCCGCAGCAGAGACCACCGGGGTCTTCCAGGACGAGGAGCTGCTGTTCAGCCGGACGCAGCAGAGAGACAACGACCCAGATGTTGACCTCTTCACCACCTCAGGGAGAGCTGTGGTCAGTTCACACTCTATCTCTCTCTCTCTCCCCTCCCACCAGACTCAACCTTTCCCTCTGGTTTCCCTCCACACATGCTCCTCATTGCTTGCATCACACCACAGGGCTCGTTACAGAAACCATGTCACACATTCTGAATGGCTGTTATGCCTTTAAAGGTGCAGTGAAATGAAAAGGACGTTTTTCACACTTTTAGACCATATCCGTGGTCATTATATGGGCATACCTAACAATGGATGCCAATTTTTTTTGAAAATTCTCATTTCTGTGTGTTTTTATATCAAAGGTCCATAAAAACGATTGCATTATTTATTTATTAAAACTAAAACGTGCTGCGTGATGACGTGTAGAGATACACATCGATAAAAGCCAATAACAATGAAGCTCACCCGTTTAATTTCCCATATTTGCGCGTCCGTCCATCACAGCTTCTACTGATTACAGAATACTCTGTTTTTATTTCCATTCCAGATAACATCCAGACAGTGTATTACTTGCTTTCAACTTAATCATCGCGCTAGAATATGTATCTGAAAACATTATATGGAAGAAATAAGCCACATAACAGTAAACTGGTTGTGCTGGCCGACCATATGATTTATAAACAAACAACACCACGCTGTTGCGCCTAGCATAGCTACCGTCCCTAGCTACCATCCCATCGCATGAAGGGATGCGACGCTCTGATTGGTTCAGAAACTTCAGACCGGTGTTTCATGTTGAAACACCATTTTCATGTTGTTCACCATTTCCGTTTCACTGCGCCTTTAAAGGTCTTTACATAGCACGCCACGACAGAACAGTTTATGTCATAACAAAGGGCATATCTAAACATTTTACACTGTCAAACCTTCCATGTTTCAACTCTGTACTGAAATCTTTGCACATCTCTAGTCTCTGCTAATGCAGGGGTTCTCAACGTTTTTGGCAGTGGGGACCCCCGGAAATGCGAACCCCGCCCCGCCCCGCCCCCACTCCCCACCACCAATACAAACTGACTGCAAAAATAATCATTAATAATCATATATATAATAATCATAGATATCATAAATGTATAATGAAACCAGATATGAATACTGAAAGTAGATATAATCATTAAGGAAAGTTTATGCATGTTCTATGTGTACTATGTAAACTCATAATAATAAAATATATATATATATTTGCTGATTGCATTCTGCATAGCACCTTGTAAATATTTGTGTCCTTGTATTGTATCTCTTATGTGGACATTTATAAATGATTAAAATGTGTGTGCGTGTTTTTGTTTCAGAGTACAAAGGCAGCAGCACCCAGTCTGTTCGCTGATGATGATGACGATGACCTCTTCACCTCCATCAAGCCTAAAGCTCCACCGGTACACATGTCTTTCCACCATTTGATGAGATTTAGCCTCTCAGACCCAAGACGTAGAATATTTTGTTGGGTACAATTTTGTCCACAATTGCATGCTGAATTGATGTTTGTACCATTAGGAGAGATAACAGGCAGATGTTGATTAAAATTACAATTATTATACATTCTCCAATTGTGTAGACGTCTTGTAAATTAATTCATGCAGATGTTTAACAATCATTGTACTCTTGAGAGTGACACGTGGTATAAATAATAACACTATTTGTATAGCACCTTTCATGACATGAAATGCAGCTCAAACAGAGAATAGATAAAAAAGGAAAAGCAAAGGCATAAAATGGTATTAAAATAATAGCAGTAATGTCTGGGCACCCGACTGGTAATTCAGTCGCAGTGTGCCGCGGGTTCGACTCCCGAGCCCGACACGGCCTTTACTGCATGTCATCTTAAAAAAAAAAAAAAAAATCTACAGAGGCTGCCTGTCGAAGGCATAGTGGGACTCGTGGGAGTTTGTTCCACGCTGTCAGCCCGTAGAAGCAGAAAGCTGCTTCACCGTGTTTTTTTAGTTGCCATTTTTAGGCAGGCCAGCAGTGGAGGGCCTGAGGGGCGGTTTGGGACATATCTAGGCAGGCATTCATGTAGCCCCTTTCGGGACCCGGTTACCTTTTCAGAATTTTGGACGGCGGTACCCTAGGGTCCCTTCCTAGTTATTCCACTCCCCATAGGACGCAGCTTTACCTAATGTCTGTTCACGGAGACCCGCACGGGGGGGTTCGTGAGATGTTTCAAAGATGCATACAGCAGCAGTAGGAGACAGCGGTTAATTATTTGTAATGGGTTTTTTTTAAGTTTTGGCTTCTCTAAAATTCTCTCTTCCTCACTTCCCATGTCACGCCTCCCACACCGAGACTGGCTAGCTGCACGTCCTAGTTACTGCCTCTGATTGGCCAACCGCGTACATGCAGGATGTTTTTAATGCTGTTGTGTCTTGGGAGGCGGGACATGGGAAGTGAGGAAGAGAGAATTTCAGAGAAGCCAAAACTTAAAAAAAAGTCCAAAATTCTGAAAAGGTAACCGAGGGTCCCGACAGGGGCTAGCGGTCATGTAAGGTAGGTGTGAGACCAAATAAAATAATTTGCAGTGAAACTAAAACTGGAGCAATAGGTTCTCTCATCTTAGTTTTAGTCATCTCAGATGAGTTAAGGACCTCCTTGAAAAGCAGACGAGTCTTCTCAAGGGGGACTAATAAACGTCCTGTTTCCGTACGCAGAAAATAGCAGAGAAGCCCAGCAAACCTAAAGATGACGCACCTCTGAAAGCTGCCAGCCCCGCACCAGAACCTCTGAAACCACCGGCTACCAGCCCTGAACCAGACACTCACAAGCCACCGGCCACCAGCCCTAAGCCACCGGCCACCAGCCCTGAACCAGACGCTCACAAGCCACCGGCCACCAGCCCTAAGCCACCGGCCACCAGCCCTAAGCCACTGGCCACCAGCCCCGCACCAGATGCTCACAAGCCACCGGCCACCAGTCCTGCACCAGACGCTCACACGTCACCGGCCACCAGCCCTGCATCCACGCCAGAGAATGAGGTATGACTGTTTGTTGCATATCTGGAAACCTCATTATCCATGCATTTCTCTGCTATCCAAAAGACCAGCTATGTCCAAAATATTAACATTTGAGGAAATGAAAAAAATAAAACTATGTTTTTAGAACAACACTCATCAAAGTCGGAACGGTGACTTCATACATTGTCAGATACTTGAATGTGTCCTTATATGATAACCTTACCCAAATACAGCTCAAGTGGAGTTAGGAGGTTTTTGACCATTAATGTGGATATAGGGTTTTTCCCTGTCTGACTTTGTCATCCTAATCAATGGGGGACAAACCAGCTAACTCCACAAGTTAGAGTTGGGTGGTTGGATGGACAGTTTGAGGATCCAATGGAGTTAGGAGGTTTAGTCAGAAGTGCTTTTTTAATGCTTTTTATTGGTAAGATATTTGTAAAACCTACACACCGATGTAAATGGTGTTCAATATCACTGATTCATAATTATTTATATTATAAGTTGAATAATGAGAGATAGCTGGTAGTTGCCGGACAGCGACGATATACAATATATGGCATGTATGTATGGTTATGTCATTTTGATCAAGAGAAAGCTATTAATTATATTTATTTTGCATATTATGCTTAAAAAATGATGTTACTAGACAATGTAATTCTGAACCTGTTATGTTGTTGTTTAACTGCACAGAAGCCTGCAGCAAGCTCTGTAAAATCTAAAGAGCCCTCATCAAGGATTGGAAAACTCCAAGTAACGTGTTGTTTTTTTAGCATTCTCTGCTTTTATTCCATCTGAAAAGACTTTGATATTTCCTACTATGTTTCCTCCGCACGTTTACACCTTGTAGCTCTCTCTGTTGAAGCAACGATTCTGTGGACTCCCTCAACATGGAATTTAAAGTTTACACACAGGACAGCACGGCTGTAATTCTACTTAACCCATTTTAGACCTGAGGTCTATTCTTTAAAAAAAGTTTTCAGAAACCCCCCCCCCCCCCCCTTGTAGATCTGCTATTTTTCAATAGTTAAGGTATAACAGAATGCTTAAAAAAACAGAATGGGTTAACAATGCTCTTTTTGTTCATGTGATTTATGCCAGACTTTGTATGTAGTTTTAATCATAGTCTTTAGTTTTAGTCATATTTTAGTCACCTGAAATGTTTTAGTTGTCTTAACCCATTCTGACCTGAGATCAGATTCATACGAGTTTTCCACTGGACACACACTGGTCTGATTAACCCATTCTGACCTGAGATCAGATTCAAAAAATGTCAGTCGTTCTTCGATTTTTCAAAAAATAGCAGACCTACAAGCTCGTATCGCGCCACTCGGTGGCGCGGTATGAGCTTGTAGATCTGCTATTTTTCAATAGCTAAAGCATAACATGATGCCAACACCAAAATGGGTGCCCGGTCAGAATGGGTTAATAATAACATGAGATTTTAGTAGACTAAATCTACAGTTGATTTAGTCGACTAAAATGTATTTTGGCCCTCCGTGATGGCGTTGAAATGTCTGATTTATACTCTGCTGTGTGCCGAGAATAGCAGATCTACAAGCTCACACTTATGTTCGGAGAGTGACACCTGTCCTGCACACAATCAAACGACTTGTCTTTTAGTTCTACTGGATCTCTTACCCACTAGTCCCTCCATAACTTAAGTCTAGTTTGTATTTGTTTTTATTTAGTTTTTGTCAGTGAAAAAAGAAAATCGTCATAGTGTTAGTCGACGAAATCAACACTGTAAAGATCAGCTTTCCTTAGTTGTTATCCATGTAGTTAGTATGTAAAGGACGAGGATCAATGCCTTCCTCTCCTCTTACCTGCCAGCTCCATCTTCAGCATCCTCCTCTCATCCCTCCTCTGTGCTAAAACCATCTCAACCTCTCCTGAGATCTCCTCTCTTGTTTCATCCCCCAACCTTCTAACCTTGGCTAATCGTCTACTTTAATGTAGTCATTTCTGATATTGTCACTACTAATGAGAATCGTGGCGGCCTCAATTCACCATTTGGCAAACTTCTGATTACCCTGACTGACTAACCAGCAGGCTCTTTCTGCTTTGTTCCACCCTGGTTCCGCCTTGTTTATGTTGAATTTGGTGGGTTTATGTTGAACAAGGCGGGACTTGACAAAGGGTGAATTCTACCAACTCTGCCTCCTTTTCTTTCCGTCAGTGCCACCGTTTTGCTTCCAAGCCTTTACAGTATGTCTCACTACCGTCCTATTACATGTTCACTCTCACTCTGGCTGGCACCCTTCTGTCACAAATCACTACAGACACTTTCCTCCATCTGTTCCACCCTGGCTGCACTCTCTTCTTCACCTCTCTTCCACACTGACCTGAGGACCATTCTACGAATGTCTTCTGAAAAACCTATGTTTTTATGTCAGTCAAACATTTTCATGACCAAGGACCCCCAAAAATTAAATGTAATTGGCCGTCGACCCCCATCTGAAAATATGTTGTGTCCCCCCACCGCCCCCCCCCCCCCCCGTTAAAAACGTTAAAAACGTTCGCTCTGAAAGAATATATATTCAAAGATGCACCACATTTTCACATATATTAATATTTTTCAATAGCTAAAGCATGACATAATGCTTAACACCAAAAGGGGTTCCCGCCCCAAATTGTGTTAAGATAGTTGACCACAGGTATTTAACCTCCTTCACCTTCACTACATTCTACTCCTTACGGTACATCCTCACTGTTCCACTGTCCTCTCTCTCTTGTTCACGCACACATATTCTGTCTTACTCCTTCTGACTGTCGTTCCTCTTCTCTCCAGTGCATGCCTCCAGTGTCTCGTATATTCATTATGGTGTGTATAATGGAGTTATACAGTGGCCATATTTCACTGAGGTGTTTTGTTTCCTTTTCCCCATCCAGGCCAACCTCGCGATCAACCCCGCTGCCTTACTGCCCGGCGCCGTGCCTCGTGTCCCCGCCGGGGCCGTCGGCGTGCTTCCGGGCCCGGCCACGGCGGGCTCTTCCTCCGGGGTGTCCAGCTCCAGCTTGACCCCCAGCCCCACGACCCCCGTGAGGACCCCCCAGACGGACGGCAGGGAGGGAGGCACCGGCTTCGAGAGCCCGGTCCAGGTTGCTGCTCTGCAGAGCGCCAACAAGGTGGGTCGGGGAGGAGCTGGCAAGCCTTGGCCCATTTAGACCTGAGAAAAAAATTCTTCTGAATCCTAAAAGTTTTCTGAAAAACCTGTGTCTATGTCAGTGGTGCTCAACCTTTTTCATGCCAAGGACCCCCAGAATTATCTGTATTTGGCCGCGGACTCCCATCTGAAAATATGTTGTTCCAGGGACCCCACCAGAAGCAAAACAAAACGTTTGCTCTGAAAGAATATATATTTAAAGATTTGCACCTCATTTTCCCGATTTATAAATATAATCAGACCTACAAGTTCATAGCGCGCCACCGAGTGGTGCGCTATGAACTTGTAGGTCTGCCATTTTTCAACAGCTAAAGCATAACACCAAAAGGGCTTCCCACCCAAAATGGGTTATACCAGTGATCACCCGGGGGGGGAGGGGGTCCCCAAATTATTACATATTACTTACATATTTTTCTCTCTCTCTCTCTCTCCCCCCCCCCCCCCCCCCTGGCAGAGTCGTGCCAAAGGCTCGGTGCGCCGGAGGCCCCAGTCCAGAGCAGCGAGGCAACAGGCTGTGCAGACGTCTGGGGAGGACGGGCAGGAGGACACCCTGGGCCTGGACGAGGACAGACGCGCCCCCTCTCTGTCCCCCATGGCCTCGTCTCCTCAGGTCCAGCCCACTGTCCGTCCAACTCTAGCTGACTCCGCCTCCAGCACCGCCCTGCCATCTCAACCTCCAGGTGGGCAGGAACCTCTTATCTCCATATTCTAATGCAGTGGTTCCCAAAGTGGGGTCCGGGGACCCCCAGGGGTCCTTGAGGGAGTTCCAGGGGGCCCCCGGCTAAATTATAGTTTGGAACCAAATGGACCATTATGGGCCTGTAACTCTGAAAGTGTACAAAATGTTTGTACGCTCTGAGTTAAATTAACATTGATTTTACAATATAAATTGTGGGTCCCAGAGATAGACATGCCATTAAATGGGGGTCCGTAGACTAATGCATGTCAAACAGGGGGTCCTTGAATTTAAACGGGTTGAGAATCACTGCTAGAGCCGTAAGAATCTTCTCTAATGGGAATTTGAATCCTGAAAAGTAACAATTTTACAAACATGAGGTTTCCACCCGAGACCACAATAATAATCCCCTGATTGCAATTATTTGAGTCAAACGCAGTTTCATAATCATTGCAGAAATAGATGATCTGCAGTGCACGCTAGATCGGCTATTACAGCAATTTCTTTGAAAGTATACAATTATTAAGTATAATATATATGGCTTGTTTGGACCATAGTACTGTATTTATGTTGATTATTGGTTACCGGTCGTCCATCAGTAGCATATTCTTTGTATATTCTAGTCTGTCCTGTGCAATGCGTTTACAAAGTAAAATCCAAATATTCAAAGACAAAAACCGCTACACATGAATCGTTAATCACCAAGTAAACTCCTCAAAATGTTTGCACCTTTTTGCCAACAGCAGACGCCTGCTGGCAGGCGTCTGCTGCTGGCAGGTTGCTCAAAACGAGAATGATTACCAGAAGTCAATTTTGGGTGATTTTAAATTATTGTGTTACTCATTCCACAATTGCACAATACTTACCTACGTTATACCTCGTTTGTAAATGCGACTAATCGACGATAGGAATGATATAAAATACAATAGTAATTACTATCCAAACTTTTTGTGAGGAGAATAAATCAACTAAAATGCCATGATTGTGCCAACCCAACAGTAGCTGCTCCAGGCAGACCGTCTGTCCTCACGTTGCCAGTGTCCACACACTCTGGACAGAAGCCTTCTTCTACGGGGAGCGACCACAAGGCCACGCCTCCGCCCCAACCGGACGACCTGTTCGCCTCCGACGGTCTGTTTGGCTCCACGCCTGCCACTAACCACGCCAGGCCCGCTTCCCGAACCGCAGCCAAGAAACCTGTGGCGACGCAGCAGTCGAAGACGGAGACGAGTGCGCTTCCGTCCATCTTCGATGACCATGGCAAGGGCGATCTCTTCCGGAAGGTCAAGCCGAGGTCGACGGTGAAGAAGGCCAAGGCCTCGTCGTCCTTCCTGGAGGAAGACGATGGCGACATCTTTGGGGCCCCGGCGCTCACGCTCAACAAAGAAGCCAAGAGCAGCGGTGCTCTGACCCAACCAGACATCTTACAGGTAGGGCAGTGATTCTCCCCAAAAAAGGACCACGCACCCCCCATAAATAACAGAGTTACCAAACGTAGCTCCTAACCCTACACTTTAACTGTTAATAGGACTAATCCATTTAATCGATTATAACAAATAATCAATTTTAGTTTAAATAGTACTTTTAAATATTATTATTTATTATTTTTGTTATTTTGGTGCTAACCTTTTGACACACATGTTTAAAACAGACTAACCAAGAAGTGTTTTGGATTCTTGTGTGTTTTGTTGTCCCCCAGGATGAAGTTACCTCGGTGCCTAAAGCTCCCAAGAAGCAGAGCGCTCAGTCCCTGGACGACGCCAGCCTGTTCGATACGAAGCAGACCGTTCAAGACGCCAGCCTGTTCGATAAGAAGCAGACCGCTCAGGACGCCAGCCTGTTCGATACGAAGCAGACTGACGCCAGTCTGTTCGATACGAAGCAGACTGACGCCAGCCTGTTCGATACGAAGCAGACCGTTCAGGACGCCAGCCTGTTCGATAAGAAGCAGACCGCTCAGGACGCCAGCCTGTTCGATACGAAGCAGACCGCTCAGGACGCCAGCCTGTTCGATACGAAGCAGACCGCTCAGGATGCCAGCCTGTTCGATAAGAAGCAGACCGCTCAGGACGCCAGCCTGTTCGATAAGAAGCAGACCGCTCAGGACGCCAGCCTGTTCGATACGAAGCAGACCGCTCAGGACGCCAGCCTGTTCGATACGAAGCAGACCGCTCAGGACGCCAGCCTGTTCGATAAGAAGCAGACCGCTCAGGACGCCAGCCTGTTCGATAAGAAGCAGACCGCTCAGGATGCCAGCCTGTTCGATAAGAAGCAGACCGCTCAGGACGCCAGCCTGTTCGATATGAAGCAGACCGCTCAGGACGCCAGCCTGTTCGATAAGAAGCAGACCGCTCAGGATGCCAGCCTGTTCGATAAGAAGCAGACCGCTCAGGATGCCAGCCTGTTCGATACGAAGCAGACCGTTCAGGACGCCAGCCTGTTCGATACGAAGCAGACCGCTCAGGATGCCAGCCTGTTCGATAAGAAGCAGACCGCTCAGGATGCCAGCCTGTTCGATAAGAAGCAGACCGCTCAGGATGCCAGCCTGTTCGATAAGAAGCAGACCGCTCAGGATGCCAGCCTGTTCGATAAGAAGCAGACCGCTCAGGACGCCAGCCTGTTCGATAAGAAGCAGACCGCTCAGGATGCCAGCCTGTTCGATAAGAAGCAGACTGACGCCAGCCTGTTCGATAAGAAGCAGACTGACGCCAGCCTGTTCGATAAGAAGCAGACTGACGCCAGCCTGTTCGATAAGAAGCAGACTGACGCCAGCCTGTTCGATAAGAAGCAGACTGACGCCAGCCTGTTCGATAAGAAGCAGACCGCTCAGTCCCTCGACGCCAGCCTGTTCGATAAGAAGCAGACTGACACCAGCCTGTTCGATAAGAAGCAGACCGCTCAGTCCCTCGACGCCAGCCTGTTCGACGACAACGTTGACATCTTTGCTGACCTGACGCCCAGCGCAAAACCAAAAGACAAGTCCAAGAAGAAGATGGAGACCAAGTCGATATTCGACGACGACATGGGTAAGTACAAGTACAAGTGAAGGGTCGCTTTTAAATATTATTTCTCCATATTATGCCTTAGATTTGAATACAAACGTTTCGGCAATCCAGCCATAGTCAGTCAAAGGACACCCTTACCCATTCTGTCTACTCTGCGTCTCAGAGGAAGACTGTGGTCAGAACCCTGATTCTACCAGTGACATTATCTCTCTAGGCAGTTTTGGCCATTTCTATTTATGCATGCTAACCCAGTGGTTCCCAAAGTGGGGTCCGGGGAACCCTAGGGGTCCTTGAGGGAGTTCCAGGTGGTCCCCAGCTAAATGATAGTTAGGAACCAAATGGACCCTTATGGGTCTGTAACTCTGAGAGGACCCTAACGGGTACATTTGGTACACTCTCAAAATGTAAACATCAACAACTTAAATTAACATCGATTCTACAAATGTCTTCTAAATCCGGACAGTTTTCTGAAAAACCCATGTTTCTATGTCAGTGGTTCTCAAAATATTTCGTGTCAAGGACCTCCACGTTTAAAAAAGAATAGCAGACCTACAGCTCGTAGCGCGGCACCGAGCTTGTAGATCTGCTATTTTTCAATAGCTAAAGCATAACAATAATACTTTAAAACACCAAAAGGGGTTCCCTCCCAAAATGGGTTAACAGACTATTTCATGTTCATTTTGTCTCCAAAGATGATATCTTCTCGGTAAAACCCGTGACAAAGGCTCCCAGCAAGTCCAGGAAAACCCCGACATCATCATCGCAGGACACGATTACGGCCGAGGATCCTCCTCCGGCCAACATATTCGACGATCCGCTGAACGCGCTTGGCGGGAACTGAAGCATTCTCCCGTCGGGGGCCCAGACGTGTACAATTATCGTGCATCAAAATGCTATTTTTTTGTCATTTCAAAGACAGAAGGATCTGAAGGACCGAGGATAACACTGTTGATATAATATTTATATGAAATACTGTGGCTTATTCTTGCAAGGAAAAATTAAAAGGAGCAAATGAATGAAAGTGATTTCGATCAGCTTCCAAAAAAAGAAATCATCTCAAGAATAACAGAATATAGAGCAGTTGTTATGTACTGTGTCTTAATTTAATATACATGATAGCACTTTATAAGCATTCTATATGCTTACCCTCGAGGCCTGCAGACAGTATGATATACGGTAAATGATTTGTTTCATTATGCTTTTTGTTAGTCCTTTTTGGCTTTGCCATTCTGAGATTCCATGTCTTTGGTTTTGTGCCATAATATCATGTCGCTATGATTGATCCATAATGTTTAATTACCCAGTTAGGCATTTCAAGAACGTTTTTATTAATGATTCATCCATTTCTTAACTTGGCTGTGATGAAAAGGAAATTTGTTTTTAAGTAAAAAGAAAAGAAACATATTTTATCCTATCTGAAACGTGTGGTTATTTAGTGTGGTTGCCCTAACAGGGCAACCAGACTATTGTTATTGTAAATGAGGATACTTTGCTGCGCTACTCCTCCCACAGTTTTTGCCGCACACACTCGAGCCATATGTCAAATCGACCGGCTTCATCAGGAATCGTGTGCTTGTATTTTGCTAAGAGATCTGTTGTATATTTGCACAGCAAATGCAAAAAGTGTAACCGTTTGTTGCAGATTTATTTCTTTTTTGGGGGGGGGGATAAATCCCCTCCAAATTACTTGCATGATCACAGGGGTGACGTGACATTCTAATTGGCTAGCAAAAATGTGTGGGAGGGGCCTATATAAGCGATTGCGGCAACCACGCTTTGCAATTCTTCCAAAATTGCGACATTTCTAGTTAAACTTGTTAGTGAATATAGCAGATCTACAAGGTCACAGCGTGTCACATTGCGATGCGTTGTGAGCTTGTAATTGTGCTATTTCTTTTTGGACATCCAAGGTTTCATTTGAAAGACGATAAAGTATATTTTACTAACCATTATAAAAGCATAATTTGTTATACTATTAAATATCTAATTACTTGTTATTCATATTATAGCATACCATTGTATTTTGTAAAGTAATATCTTCATTATGAAAGTGTCGCACAATAGTGAATAGATCTACAAGCTCTTTGTCGGCCATTTTCCCAGTTTTTTAAATACAAAAATCACACCTGTGTAAAGTGAGGGGCGCTCGCCTCTTATACAGCAACATACATCTCATTCTGGCCAATCACAATTTGCACCCTTACTTTTATCTTCAATATGTACTTTGCTCAGCCAATCACAAGCCAATGTTTGTTCGTTCATAGGCATATTATGAAGAACCAGTTGTCCAGAGCCACCAATCACCAAAAGTGAGTACACCCCTCGCATTTCTGCAAAAAGATAATTATATCACTTCATGATCACAACACTGAGATGCAATGTAAAGTAGTCAGTGTGCAGCTTGGATATCAGTGTAGATTTTATTTAATTCAAGCTTTCCCTACAGCTGCAATGTTGGTGATTTTGACGTTTAATATAATTAGAGGACTTTGTTTGGATGAATGGGCTCTCACCTTGCTGGCAAGATGGCTGCGGTCTGAATATGGATAATTGTAACCCATTGAAAGACTGCTGGGGGTCCCCGGACCACACTTCGAGAAGCAATACCATAGGGTTTAGGAAAATCACCTTTTTAAATGGTTTTGGCAACTTTCACAACGTCCTGGATATTTTAGCAAATTCCCGCAATTTCACCACAAATTCAAATAAAACCCCAGCATATTCCATTGCATAATCAAAGACTTCTTTAGGGGCGCTAGCCCCTACAATGACAGATCCAAAACCAGAGCAGAACTCTCACCACGGCACTCAATTAATACAGTTGTAACCACTATTTCTGGACAATCCCTTTAAAGATGGAGTGCCGTGATTTCTTTCCACCCTAAAACATGATCATCAGGTCTGTCAAGGGTTCAGCCTCCAGGAAGAAACCCTAAATACAAAGTTAATGCACCATTGCACATAAAAATGACTCCAAGGTGTCTAATGAAGTACTGTCACATCATAGAAAAATTGTGGCACTCCCTCTTTAAAGGAATTTCTTCAGCCCTACATACAGTGCCTTCGGAAAGTATTCACACCCCTTCACTTTTACCACATTTTGTTTTGTTACAGCCTCATTTCAAAATGGATTAAATTCGTTTTTTTCCTCATCAATCTACACGCAATACCCCATAATGATGAAGTGAAAAAAGTTGTCTCAAATATTCTGTTAATTTATAAAAAATAAGAAACTGGAAAAACACATGTACATAAGTATTCACACTCTTGACTTAGTACCAAGTTGAGGCACCTTTGGCAGCAATTACAGCCTTAAGACTTTTTGGGAATGATCCTACAAGCTTGGCTCTGTCAGGTTAGACGGGGAGCGTCGCTGAACAGCTATTTTCAGGTCCTTCCAGAGATGCTCAATGGGGTTCAAGTCTGGGCTCTGGCTGGGCCACTCAAGGACTTTCACAGAGTTGTCCTAAAACCAATACTTCGTTATCTTAGCTGTGTGCTTGGGGTCGTTGTTGGAAGGTGAATCGTTGACCAAGTCGGAGGTCCTTAGCGCTCTGGAGCGCTAAGGACAGAATGTCTGTACACTGCTCCATTTATCTTTCCCTTTATCCTGACAAGTCTCCCAGTTCCTGCCGTTGAAAAACATCCCCACAGCATGATGCTGCCACCACCATGCTTCACCGTAGGGATGGTATTTGCCAGGTGATGAGCGGTGCCTGGTTTTCTCCAGACCGAAGCCTCTCCTCAATAAAAGGCACATGACAGCCGGGCGTCACAGCGCACTTGGAGTTTGCCAAAAGGCACCTAAACGACTCTCAGACCATTATTAACAAGACTCTCTTGTCTGATGAAACCAAAATAGAGCTTTTTGGCCTGAATGCCAAGCGTTAAGTCTGGAGGAAACCAGGCACCGCTCATCACCTGGCAAATACCATCCTTACGGTGAAGCATGGTGGTGGCAGCATCATGCTGTGGGGAGAAGGATAGAGGGAAAGATGAATGGAGCAGTGTACAGAGACATCCTGGATGAAAACCTGCTCCAGAGCGCTCAGGACCTCCGACTTGGTCAACGATTCACCTTCCAACAGGACAACGACCCCAAGCACACAGCTAAGATAACGAAGGATTGGTTTTAGGACAACTCTGTGAAAGTCCTTGAGTGGCCCAGCCAGAGCCCAGACTTGAACCCCATTGAGCATCTCTGGAAGGACCTGAAAATAGCTGTGTAGCGATGCTCCCCGTCTAACCTGACAGAGCTTGAGAGGATCTGCAGAGAAAGGGGGAAAATACCCCAAATTCAAGTGTGCCAAGCTTGTAGCATCATTCCCAAAAAGGCTGTAATTGCTTCCAAAGGTGCCTCAACTTAGTATAAGTCAAGAGTGTGAATACTTATGTACATGTGTTTTTCCAGCTTCTTATTTTTAATAAATTAACAAAATATGTGAGAAAACTTTACACTTCATCATTGTGTGTAGATTGATGAGGAAAAAAACGAATTTAATTCATTTTGAAATGAGGCTGTAACAAAACAAAATGTGGTAAAAGTGAAGGGGTGTGAATACTTTCCGAAGGCACTGTATATATACATTTTGGCCATTGATTTGACAATAGCCTATCTAATAAATAAATCTGCCATTTTCATTATGATTCTTATACATTTAAAAACTTGTGAAACAGGACATTGTGTTTAGAGTACAGCCACCTGTTCCACACCTCCATGGTTGTAGTTCTAAATGGATCTAAGCTCTATGGTTGGATCCATTTAGAACTAATCTTTTTCACAAAGATGCCACTAAATCCGTTACACCTCTGCAGTTCCAATGAAGCAGCAAGACGATGGATGAATGAACAGAATTTGCGTTAGAAAAATCTTTATTATGCAAACCAACAACATCCATTAAAATTGTATAATATGTTCACACACAAGGAATAAAAAGTTCCAAAGCTAAAGGCAGCCCATCCAGGTAACAAAGATTCAGTGCGAGGTGGAAGGGGGTCCAGGTAATATTACATAATGGCACAGCTCGCCTCTGCAGATGAAACCTAGAAAAATACAACACATTAGACACATGGACGTATCGATTTAAAACTACGACTGGTATGTTACTCAAAAATACTGACTAAAACTAAATAAACACCAACATGGACTGATTGACAAGCAATGACCATTAAAATAGCACATGCAGCACAGCATTGGGGGGGGGGGGGGGTTATTGATTGGCAACAAAAAAAAATCATGGAATGTAATAAAACCACATGGAATGAGTTAGTTCTGTTGACATTTTTCAGGAAAATCTATTACACTTGAGGGGGAAGGGGGGGCAATACATGCTGTGAAGACAATTAAGCAAAGCCCAGCCCTCCTCGCTTATCATACTACAGCAGAGTGCTTGCTTGTCCCCCTGCACTAACCTCAAGACACAGAACACGCGTCACAGATTGATTTCCTTTTCTTTGGCTTCACAGCACGCAGCAGGGGACGGTAAACAGTGGAAATTAGTCAACATTTCGATTGCCAACAACCACCGTCTGTTGTTGATGCCTATAGTCTCGAGATACAACTTCCACAATTTTCAAACGCTTCCGCCTAACAGTCGACCTCGGAAGCTCCGATGAGGAGTACAAAATAAAATGGATGTCCTGTGCCATCTCCCTGGCCATATATTTTTGTGAATGCCGCACTGTGCTTGTTTGCATAATACTTCTGATCTCAAGAGCAGACGAGTTTCTCCTTTACGGGGCGGAACTACAAACGTAGCATTCGAACATCGTGGAAGCGATAAGTCTGGCTTTAGAGATTAGTTTAATGTGTTTACGTTTGGGTGGCTTTATGTGCATGCCTTAATAAATGTAATGGGTCGCATTCAGAGTTGCAAGAGTGCGTTGACATTATTATTTACTTGCTGGATAGCTGAAACGTTTATCTGACATATAAACAAGAAATGATCAGTCATATTCGTCAGGTGAAACAAGTGCCGTCTCCGCTGTCTCTTCCCCAACTCACTCTTGCCACTCTGAGTGCGACCCACTACTTTTACAGTATTGTTGATCCTAGTGGATATCACACCAGAGCAGAGCACAGTGGTAATGTATGTCCATGTATGCATAGTGCTTACCGGTCTCCTTAAACTCTGTACATCACATCCGTCCATGTATGCATAGTGCTTACCGGTCTCCTTAAATGCTGTACAAGTGTACATCATGCCCCTCCATGTACTCTGCATAGTGCTTACCGGTCTCCTTAAATGCTGTACATCATGCCCCTCCATGTACTCTGCATAGTGCTTACCGGTCTCCTTAAATGCTGTACATCATGCCCCTCCATGTACTCTGCATAGTGCTTACCGGTCTCCTTAAATGCTGTACATCATGCCCCTCCATGTACTCTTCGCGGAACATGCCGGTTTCCTCTTCACCCGTGGCCTGGACACACACCACATGGCGCTCCGCTGTCTCCTGGATGTCAGCAGAGAAGAGCAGATACGATCCGGATTTGTTTTTAACATAGATTAGGTTAGATAGACTACAAATGATTCCCGAGCGTGTCGCGGCTGCGGCTCACTGCGCCAAGAGAGATGGTTTTCTGAGCTCAAGTGCACCCTAAAAACATGAACTTAACATTTAGTAGATTTTCTGTAGTTTTCTGGCTCAAACAAGTGCTCTGATTTGCCTGTGGCGTGTGGTAAAACTCCACAAATCCCATATATATATATATATATATATATATATATATATATGACATAGGGATTTGCCAGCTGATGTCACTGTTGAGGCATGTTTGCCTCTTCATTGCAGCTCAAAAGGGTTCAGAAAACTACAGAAATCCATTGAGACCGCCTTTCCACTGGTTGGTTCCCGATGGGAACCGGTTCAGTTCTTTTTGGTTCTTAGTCCATGAGCCAGAGCTCCAAAATTGGTGGGAAAAACTAGTCTTATATTAAATTGTTTATACTAGGATCAATACAAGTAAATTAATACATGATAACACTTCCACAATAGTAGCTTTTTCATATTTTCTATTATTTTGCATATTTTCCTACATAATGCCTCATTTGCATATTTAAAAACATTTAATTTGTAATAAGTACTCAATTGGGGAAGTTCCATGGTGATAATCTAGGTATGGTTTTACCCACTCAATTCATAATTAATGTTCCAATTTTGGAGCCCTGGCTCCTGGACTAAGAACTGAACCGGTTCCCGTTGGGAACCAACCGGTGGAAAAGGGGCCTGAATGTATAAAGTTCAGGTTGTTTGGGTGTAAATGAGGTCATGAAACCTTTAAGTTTAAAGGGACACTTCACCCTTTTTGCAAAAACAATATACTTTAATGAGGTTTAGAAGATTTTTAACACTTTCCTGAGGGTAATATATGGTTTGATATTTTAGCAGTGAGCCCAGTGTCTGATGTCATAGACACTGGGCTCACTTCCTTGCTGGACTACAATTCCCATAATGCTTTGGTGCACAGCTCCTTGTGGATAGGGGGAGGGCTGTCTTACTGAGACAACATGTAGTTGTCAAACGTCATTAACATATATTTTCTTTTGCAAAAAGGATTAAGTGAACGTTTTAACCTTACCTCCTGGTCGGGGGTGAGGAGGATCACCCTTACATCAGTGACTGGACCCCAGCTTGTGTGACCCTGCATGACCATGTTCCCAAGGTCAGTCTCCACCTCTGCATCTGCTGCCCAGATCTGACACACACACACACACACACACACACACAACTCTTAAGCATTACAGTAAATCCCATTATGCAAAAGAGTTAAAGTATTGTTAAGCAGATCTGCATTACTTAATTTACAAGATGTCCATGCAATTAGAGAGTTAGCTTGTTACGACTCTTATGGTACCAACATCAATACAGCATGGAATTGTGGACAAAAATCATTCCAAGGAAAACATCATATTTGGTCTGAGAGGCTAAATCAAAATCATCAAATGGTGGTTCCATGGCTCAAATGCTGAATAAATAATAGACCTTGATATGAAAAGAGTTAAACCACTGGGTTAGAACTTAGAAGAGTACAGTGAGTGCCAGTACAATGATGTACAGTAGAACTTACAGTGAGTGTCTGGCCTCCGTGCAGGACACAGGAAGGAGGGATGTGGAAGGACACATTCTCCATGCTCGGGTGAGTCCTTCTGACCACCCATCCCCCTAGTGGCTGCTCCTGGAAATGTTAGCAGGCGACTAGGGGTTAACACACACCAACTAGACAGAATTGAACCCAATACATTTCTTCTTTTCTAAAACAAGGTTTGTTACGTTTAAACATTCATAATCATCCAGAACTGATGACAAACTTCAGTCTTTGCTTTAGACCGGAGACGGAGAGTGTAGAGACCAGGTAGCTGAGATGTTGCATCCCTAGTTCCATCTTTCGTATGGTTGCACAATTATGGAAATTCTTGGCCGATACAGATGTTTAAAATAACAATTTAGCCGATGCCGATAAGTATACAGATATAAGTTTTAGTTTTTATTTCCCCCTTTTGTGCCAGGGGAAACAAATACACACACACACACCCCCCAACGTAGCCAACGCAAAAATGTATGCTTATCAACAACAGATAAAGATTGGCTACTGCCATCGGTTAATGTCAGTTTTATTTGCACATACTGACTGATAACGGCAAAATATCAGATACAGATATGTGGTCAATACATCGGTGCATCCCTAGTTGCAACCATACGGAGTAAGTTGCAACCATACGGCGCAAAATCCACACAACAGTTGACGGAGCATCTTACCGTGTCAGAGTTGTTCTTCAGTACGACGTAGTTGCCTTCTACGTCGACGTCATCGATGCTGACGGGACCGCAGGCCGTGGAGTTGGTGGACATCTTGTAGGCCGGCGTACCGCCGCTGGATTCCTCCATCTTGCGTTTCTTCCCCTTCAGCCTACGCGCACCGTGCGCGTGCGTCCGCGCCACCGCCGAGTGCTGGGCGGGGCTCGGCGACAGCTGCAGTCTGGAAGACATGGGAACGTGTCATGTTGTGAGCTTGTACAGTTAGATCTGCCCTTTTCTGAGAGTGACACCTAACCCTAACCTCACAAAAACTATGCCTAAACTTAACCCTAACCTGTTTTTGTGGAGTTAACCTGTAAAACAAAAGCCCCATCAGCGACCATCGATTCCCACGCACACTCAGCAAAAAAGGGAGTCTCCAGCGACACGTTGAGCTTGTAGAGAGGCCATTTTCTTGGCAGTATGTTTTGTCATAGTTTGTCATCATAGCTTAGTTTTGATTTAATTTGTCAAGATGGTCACATATTTCGGCAGGTCACCAATTTCACCACAACACCGCCAGGCTGGAGCGATCGAGTGCGAGTGAGCAAGTGTTCCAATACCCGAGATTCTGGGTATTAGAATTTGGGTTAAAGAACATTACTTCTGCTCCTCTCCCTCCAGGGTCAGAGGTCATTACCTCTGCTCCTCTCCCTCCAACATCTTGCGGTAGGCGTTGATCTCCATGTCCAGCGCCAGCTTGACGTCCAGCAGGCTCTCGTAGTCTTCCAGCTGTCGGAGCATCTTGGCCTGCATGCCCTGCATGTCCTGTTCCTTCTGGGCCAGCCTCTGGCTCCACAGCTCCCTCTCTCTGTCCAGGATCCGCTCCAAGTCCTGGACCCGGCCCTCCAGGGCCGCTTTCTGCACACAGAAGAATGGATGAGTTGCATTTCAAACGTCAAAATAAATAATAAATAAATCCATGTCCAAAAAGGAGTAGGATGAAGTATTAAACTCCTACCCCCCTTTTGCCAATGCAAGTGAGTTTAATGTTGTTGAAGGTCATTTAAATGCAGTCAGATAGGACTTTTCTGTTTGAATGTATTGGCTGTCAAGGCCAGAAAGTAGTTTTGCCAATCGGTAGGCGTTCCCACATAACGTCCGGGTACGATGATGTCACGTGCATACCTTCTGTCATCACACATTTTAAAATGCCCACACTTTGACCTGAGAGCTACTTTCAAAATGACTGTCTCAACAAGATCCTACCTTTACCTACTGAAAAAAGATTATACCATTGCTGAAAATAGTTTAAATATGGAATATTATATTCCATATTTAAACTACTGTATATATACTGGTGTTACATATAAGTCAAATGCACTTGGAATAGGTAGTTTTGTATTTATCTGTAATGCTACTGGCGTTTGTGCACAGCAACACTCGAAAAAAAAACATTGCTTTGTGGGTTTGAGCTGACAGGCCCTTTTTGATCAATGAATCAAGTCACCTTAATTCAAGTGTCAGATACTTTTTTAGGGGCATGTCATGTGATCTACCTGCATAGCCCTTGTGATCTACAGTTTCTAAATTATTGTGCAGTTTTGAAAAATTGAAATACTTTGGCTGAGCTTCTAAGTCTAATGTAGCATGCACTAGTACGATGTTTTGAACTTTTGCATACAAATGTCCCAGATTTACAACTATTCCCGTCTATCCTGGTTTAGGCTACCAACCTCTTTCTGGTAGAGCTGCAGCTGTGCGCTGAGGGTCTCCATGCGGACCTTGGTTGTGGTCAACTCATCCTGGGTGGCGTTGACGGCATCGCACTTCCTCAACGCAGTCTGCTGGGCGTTCTCCAGCTGCGGTACGCAGAGGGTTGGAAGCAAACATACAGCATATATACACATCAATGATTGCTTCTGAAACACTCAAAACTAAAATACATTTGTGTGCGTGACAAGATGGGATTCATATCATTGAGCATTTTAGCTGGGAAACAGACATGATACAGTCAGTCTTCCTTTACACAGACTCTCTGGCCTAGGTTTCACTTCTTAATGCGGCGTTCACAATAGTGGCGACAACACAACAACCAACGCCTTTTCAGCTACATTGTCTCCAAGTTTAACCCCGTTTAAGGCCCCATTTACACTGGCAGCCTGAATCAGATCTGTGCCACCTCCAGACTGGAATCCGTTTAAATAAGTCCACTCTAAACACAAGTCACATGGAATCAGATTTTTACAAATGCGACTCGAGCCACATTCAGAGGTGGTTTCAAATCAGATTCAAAAACTAATATCAGGAGATCCGTCTCAGTCTGAACGCAGTAACCTGATCTAAATCGGATTCCATGTGACTCATTTGTGTTTAGACTTATTTAAATAAATGGGATTCCAATCTAGATGTGACACAGATCTGATTCAGGCTGCAACACAAAGTTCTGTGATCCGATCTAGTCACTTGCAAATGCAGTGTGAACGGTCGGGCCAAAAGATCAGCGTTGCACAAGCCACAATGTGTAAATGAAAAACTGGAGTACTGAACAAAGTCAAAGCCAGCTGAACTTATTTGTAGCCACTAGTCTTAAGTCAAAATATAAAGTGCCGGGCATCAGTTTGAAGCTTCTCGTCACCGACTTCCATTGAAAACAGCTCGTAGCGCGGTGCTTTGTCGCCACTAGTGTGAACACGGCGTCACGTTGACTACCTCTTTTACTGCCGTCACCGCCATCTTGCCTCGGCTGACTGCACTGCCTTGTGCTCTAATGTTTTCCTGCACAAAATGCCTGCTGCATGTGGCTCCTTGACACGAGAGCTTAGAAAGATAATTGTTAAAGTAACAAACTGAAAACATTCGAAAGAGAGTTGGTTAAAAGAATCTGGAAGAAAAGTGTGATGCGTGTTTGTATGCAAGGCCAAGGCCATGTCATCTCGCGTCGTTCCAACAAGTAAGCACAGCCATGTATGTGTACACCTCGTGGAAATCTGCAGTAGCCTTCACATCCTGAGCCGACAGGCACTTAACTCTAACAATGTGTGGGGGGCGGGCAAACACTGTCGTCTTAAAGTGAGCGTGTATGCTGGCCCCTGGAGCTGGGGTTTATGCTAACAGCTAGCGGTAGAGATAGAGTTAAAGGACAACTTTTTTTTTGTTCCACCAAGGTTCATGTTCTAGGTTGTATAGAGAAAGTATTTAGAGTGTTTTTATTCATTTGCTGCTTTCGTTTTAGCAATATTTGACAAAATGTTGGCGTTTTCTTTATCATTTACTTTAGTCCTACTAGACCCCAGGAAATTACATGTGGCCACAAAACATGGGATCTACTGAATGTGAAGGGGGATACTAGCGAGATACCATACTGTGTTGTAGGCTCAATATGTCAGTTTGTCACCTCCAACCTAAAACATGAACCAGTTTGAAAAACAAACAAAGTTGTCCTTTAACGTTGCTGTGTGTACCTTGGCATTGGCAGTTACAGTATTGTGTATGTGCCTGTGCGTGTGCGTTTCTGTGCACGTGTGTGCGTGCGTGCCTCTCGTACCTTGGCATTGAAGTTGCGTTCCAGCTCCTCTTTGTACTGACCGATCTGTACATCGTGCTCCTGGCGGAGCTGCTGCATGGCCTCGGCTAGCTTGGTGTCAAACTCTGCACGCCTTCCTGAATCCACCTCCACCAGGCGGCTTTCATGCTTACGCCGGATCTCGTGAATCTCCTGCACGCGCACAATAGAAATAATCAGATGATGCTGCAATGGCCCGTCCTACCACAAGTGGCCTGGCTCACTCCTCATGCATTGAAGGAGGAAGCATGAGCCCAGTTCAGGGCTCTCCCCAGGTTGGCAGAGGGAGAGTAGCTCCCAGGATTACAGCACTACAATTGGCACCGGGTGAAAAACAAAAATGGGTTACAAACATCGTGGGACAGAAATTTAAATAGGAACGGCCCTACCAACTGCTGCTTGACAATACAACCATCCCATCTGTAATATGGAGATAACTTGCAGAACGCATGCGTGCGTCACAGCTCCAACTCCAAGGTCCGACATAGCGGCCATGCCCGGCGAAACTGCCCTCTCGCACGGCAGGAAACTAATTACACACTGGATAGAATCTCTGACAGCTAGTTTGTAAACGATACATACAGTTTGAGGTAAATATGTCATGATGTTGCGGAATCTGTATTGTTTTTATACCTGCAACAGCTAGTTTTACATTGACGCATTTTCGAGTCTATGCAGACGTCAGAATGATGTCAGAACAGTCCAGAGAGGACAACAGTCGACCGACTCGACCATGATCAATGATCAATGTAATACAGGTGAAAGACAGGCGTACCTCCTTGCCGATGTTTCTCTCGAAGTCGAGCGACTCCTTCATGGTCTGCATCTGGTTCTCAATGTCCACCCGCCTCAGCATCTCAGAGTTCATCTGGGTCTTGGTGTCCGCCAACACTGCATCCAACTAACACACGTAACACAATACAATTAGTCATTTATTTATTACCAAGCATCTTTAAAAATGTTAGCAATGGGTTCAGGTTTTATTTAGGTCCATTTTTATTAGGAAGAAAACCTGGACTGGATCCGTGAAACAGTGGATCCAGATCTTAAATTGTAATATAAACAGGAAATTAACATTTAAAAAGAAAAACTAAAATAAAACATGAGTTTTGGTGATGCTCTATATTGTCTGAATCATCTTAGTTTGGGTTTGTTTTTTTTATGTACTAAAAGAGTGTGGGGGGTTAACCCATTCTGACCTGAGATCAGATTCATACGAGGTTTCCACTGGACACACACTGGTCTGATTAACCCATTCTGACCTGAGATCAGATTCTAAAAATGTCAATCATTCTTCGATTTTTCAAAAAATAGCAGACCTACAAGCTCGTATCGCGCCACTCGGTGGCGCGATATGAGCTTGTAGATCTGCTATTTTTCAATAGCTAAAGCATAACATGATGCCAACACCAAAATGGGTGCCCGGTCAGAATGGGTTAAGAGCTAATGAAAGTTGCAGGTATGGTATGTGCGATATAAAGTGAGATTATCATAATGACAGTAATCCTTAATCATATGCAAGGGCTTTTGGAGAGAAACGAGACAGACACCAGTCACTTTAGACTAGAGTACTGCTGGTGTGTGTGTGTGTGTGTGTGTGTGTGCTCGTCAGTTAATGTCAAGGCAATTATGTGCACTGTCAAATAGGTCTACATCTATTTAAAGGTAGCACATACTTGTAGACATATCACCCTGTGCTCATACTGTGCACAAATTACATAAATCTTTGCGTTTGAACACAAAATGCATTTTGAGAACGCACAAATTTTGCAGCCCCCCACACACAATCATTCTACAGTTGTGGCCCCCGGCCAAATCTAAGTTGAATACCCCTGATGTAAGTCAATGAGGAGCATATTTTGAATTATCAATTTCTAATCAATGGAGCAATTTTTTTTTAAACTTTCTTCCACATTTGGAGTTGCATCATGGCAAGGCATGTACACAACTCAACCTCTGCTAAAGTGCTCTTACCCTTTAACAGCACTGGGGAAAGTTGGTAAAAAGACATGCATTACATACATGTTTCTGCTGAGCTTGGAGTTCATCAACGTCAGTGGTCAACCTCTTGGTCTTCGCTAGCTGGGTGCTGTAGTCTGCGTCCTTCTGGTTGAACGCTTCCTCCAGATTCCTCCACTGAGTCAGAGCATGAGCCAGGTCGCTCTCCTTTTTCTGGTTCCTGAGAAAAAAGAAAATCTTGTAAAATCGGCTATTTTTGGCGAAGAGACTTTGGCCTCTGACCGGAGTTGAAGTGGTTAGCACCATTTGTATAAATCACACCAATGTGCTTTTTTTGTTGCAAACCGTTATTTAATTTTAAACAGTTTTTTTTTCCTCCACATTAATGATACGTAACGTTGTTCACCATGTTTAGTTCATGGAACATTGAAAGTTACTAATGTTGTGTGGAGAGGAAGTCTGGAGCTGTTGCCCCCGCAAGCAGACTTTGGATAAGCAGTAAGATGGATTCAATGGATGGATTGATGGAACGTGCCATTCGCAAACGGTTAATACATTCGTAGAATCGGTCACCTGGCTCTGAGCTTGGTGAGCTCCTCTGACAGGTTTCCGACCTCCATCTGCATCCGGGCCCGGTCGTTTGCCGTCTCGTCCAGGGACTTGCGAGCGTCGGCCAGCTCCGTCTCATAGAGCCGCCGCACGGTGCTCAGCTCCCGGGTCTTCGACTCCTCGTTCTCGTCGAGGAGCAGCGCCATGGACGACCTGACATGCAAAAACAAACTAGTCACTCCAGGCTACTGTACAAGGTTCAAGGTTATCTTTATTGTCCCTTGCGGGAAATTGGTTTGCAGCCAGATTATAGTAAAAAATACACAAAACAACAACATTCAATACAATCTAAGAACAGGGCACTAGAGACAGAGAATTCATGACAGTCATGACATACTGCTTGGACTCACCCCTACAACACACTTACTAGCACATTTTGATAGGTTGAGATGGATTTAAGGGCCTATACTGTACTGTACATACTCCAGTTTTAGGTGATAAGGTGACCACTGAAACGGTAGTTTTAGTAAAAACAGAGCGATGTGTATAGAATCCCTACTCTCCTTCAAAACGGCTCTCAAAGAGCCCTTATGGGTGGTTGCAATTCAAAACTAGCCCCTGTAGAAATAAAAGTAAATGATTTCCAACAGTTTGTGTTGTTTTTGCATAGTACTGTATATTTGTCATTAAATGTTCTGATGAATTGAATATGAAGGACCACAATGGAAACAAGCCTAGTGCTTTCTTAGGTTTTAATCATCTTAGCAGACTTGAACTTTCCTGTGCCCGTTTCTGCAAACTGTTAGTAAAGTTTTCAATAGGGATGTCCTGATCACATGTAATTTGCTCCTGATCCAGATACTTATGCCATATCACAATATCCAAAATCACAATATCCAGTCTAATATCATGATATGGATGTATAATATTGATACTACGGATGTCCCGATCACGTTTTTTTTGGGTGATCGCCCCCCGCTCACGTGATCGGAACAACCCTAGTTTTCAATCAATCTCACCTCTGGCTCTCCAGCTCGATGGAGCGCTGGATGTAGTTGGCGAGGCGGTCGTTGAGGTGCTGCAGCTCCTCCTTCTCCTGGACTCGGGAGAGACGAGCCGGGCTGACCCCGGTGCCGGTGGCGGACGGGGAGGAATGGGAGGACGCACGGCCACCGGAGGACCGGGGAGCGGAGCGTGAAGAGCGGCCGCTGGAGGTGAACGGGGTGGAGGTGGAGGAGGGCGAGGAGGCCATGATGAGATGGCGATGGTGCTACACCTGCAAGCAGTGCAACCACAAAACACTTTAGAACGTGTTAAAAACCAGTGGTGGAAAAACTCATGTCTTACTTACGAGGGGAGGTATATATATATATATATATATATATATATATATATATATATATATATATATATATATATATATATATATAGTCCTTAGTATGAATAGCCTACTGCAATGTAAAAAGTACAATATATTGGCACTAAAATGTACCACAAGTATTAAGTAGCCTACTCATTATGAGGAATGTCCCATTTCTGTTTCAGAAGTTTTCAAATGTATAGAAATCTTTTGAAAATGGTAGATCTACTTAAGCACAATGTGCCACATCACAACACTGAGCTTGTAGATCGGCTATTTTCAAATGGCGAAATAATTTAACTCTTGATGGTTAATGAGCTTCATTTCACGCTTTCGAGACTCAATTAAAGACCTATAATGGTCCATTTGGTTACCAAACTCTCCATTTAGCTGGGGACCACCTAAAACCCCCTCACGGACCACTGGACTGACCAATGGTTGAGAACTTTTACAGTCCATGGTTGAGAACCACTCTGCTATGGACCACCAGAGCTATATGATGCTACAGCTTGGCTTGCTACATGCCTACACCGGCAGCGGTTCACTTCACACACAAAATGCAGGTTAGAACGTCAGAATTGTGTTCAAAATAAACGTAAACTAATAACGCTGAGTTTCTGCTTAATATCAAACCCAAAACGACATGCCAGTGCTCTAGTCCGCCTCTAGCCTTGGTGATATGATAAAAGACACTCAAATAACGCATTATAGATGCATTTTTATCGAGTTTTTACTTTCGTAACTGCGGTAGTGTTGGCCTGCACCGCCTAGCCCAAACATTTAGAATCTCGTAGAGGGTTTTTTTCGATTCTGACGAATCTCAGAGAGATTCGTCAGAATCGAAAAAAACCCTCTACGAGATTCTAAATGTTTGGGCTATGCACCGCCAGTGCTTCGTGCACAGTCACCAATACAGCCCGTTGATTCTCCGTGTATGTACAAAAACATATGATTATGTGCTTAACCGGTTCCCCCAAATGATAACTCGGCCGTCGGAGTCTTTATGCAATGTATTAGTCCATATTATTTAATATGTATGAGTTTTAATCTCGTTTGTGGCCGAACAAAGTTTATTCCCCCTCATTTACTTCCCGTTTACATTGCGTGTAATTCCGGGCTTCACCGGAAGCGCCCCCTCGAGTTACCGCCGCCCATTGAAGACTATATGGGGAGCGTCCGACAGAATCCGACACAGACGTGATTAAAACACTTTTCATATTGGGAAAATACAGACTAATACGTTGCACAAAGACTCCGAAGCGCGGGTTAACAATTCGGGGCAACCGGTTTGATATTATAACAAGTTAATGGGTATTCATTTGTTGCAACAGCAAATCTGGAGCAGCAGAATCGACTCTTAACAGAGCGCGTTTACAAACACGACCCCAACCAATCGAAGCCCCTTTACGCAAACAAAACCCGTATATATAAAAATTATGTGGAATGTAATGTACTCACAGAAACAGTTGTAGGCTACAGAAACGCTGTGGTATTATTATTGTAGCGGCCGGTTTGGGAGTTGGGACCACAGAACACTCAGCTCAGCTGATACAGATAAGAGGAGCAGAATCAGCAGATAACAGTGAATGGATGGAGAGGGTACACGTCACCAACACGAGACTGCATTTATAGGGCGACACAGGTGCGTGGAGGAGATTGACTGATTGATTGATTTTATTTCACAGTATATGTAGAATGGGCAGTGTGGTGGAAAAAAGTATTCACATGTTTTACTTAAAAGGATCCCTGGCTAATAAGACAAATAAGCCAAATATTATACGTGCCCGTGGCCCGTGCCCTCTACAACAAAAACATTATAAATTAAAACACCTTCAATATTTTATTTATTTCATAAATAGAGAATCTTTCACTCAATAGGAACTGCTCCTACTCCAAGTTGACGATGTCATATGCCCACACGGCCCATACTTCAATCAATCAATCAATCAATCAAATTACGATGGGAGCCGTTCCTATTGAGTGAAAGATTCTCTAATTATTAAAGAAATAAAATATTTAAGGTGTTTTTATTTCTTTATTTTTAGTTATAGAGGGCAAGTATAATGCTTTAAGGCATATTTGTCTTATTAGCCAGGGATCCTTTTAAGTAGGATCAATACTGCAATATGTAGATGTGCACATTTTGGCTCTGAGATGTAGGCCTAGTGGAGCAGAAGTAAAATAATTGGAAATTGGAAATACTCAAAGTACAAATACGTACAAAGCATTGCACATCAGCCAGTCTGGCTTCAGTGGCTTGCAATAATGTGATGCAAATCTCACGTTAATATAGTTACTATAGCTACTTTGATTATTATTGCAAAGCGTACATTAACCACTTAATTCAGCCCTTTTAGCGATTTGAAAACAGCAGCTCTTTTAGCCTTGTTTATACTTCACTGTGCAACGGTCCTATGCTGGAAAATAGCAGATATGCAAACTCACAGCACTGAACTTGCAGATCTGCCATTTTTTGCCATCCAAATGCATTATATGGTTAAATGGGCCCTAAGAGATGCAGAAATGAACTAGAAAAATTCCCGTTCTGGGAACAGGTCTCCACCAGGAGGATAGGACTAATAGGAGAGTGTGTGATGTTTGGAGTGTGTGTGTGTGTGTGTGTGTGTGTGTGTGTGTGTGTGTGTGTGAGAGAGAGACGCAACTTGGCCTGTTGTAGCGCCACCATGAGGCTGATTTGAAAACTGTCAAGTGGCATTTCTTCCTCAGCCTATAGTGGGAATAGGCATGCACGGCTTGGGAAGCCGTGGATATGCTCCTGAGGAGGAAGATTCTAAAAACGACTTATAAATCCTAAAGCCTAGGCTCTGCAAGCTCACAATGTGACTTGTATATCTGCTATTTTCAATAGATTTGTTGAAATGAGACATTCTGCATGATGAGTAATTAATACTTTTTCTTTTGGTACATTTTGAATTACAGACTTGTATTTGTATTAAAACAGAGTATTTCTACATTGAAGTATTGATACTTTAATAACTAATAAGTAAAACAAATGATTTGTTTGGTTAACTGTATGTAATGTGTTTTATTTTCGTTTTATTTTTCGTTTTATTTATTTCGTATTATTGTCAAAACATTTCGTGATAATATTTTATTTGTATTTGTGCTGCCATGGGGATGTGTGGGGGGGGAAATATATGTCAATTGTTTTGAAAATACTTCTTTGTACTGTAAAATAAATCAATAAACATATGTTTAAAAAAACAAAAAAAGTAAAACAAATCGAGTACTTTTTCCAGGAATACGAACACTTCATTCATATTTTATTTGGCACAGCTGTAGGGCAGCCTGGGTGTAAATGAGCGTCTATGCTGACATCTGCTGGACATACCTTGTACAACAAACTACCACACACACACACACTTTCTTTTTTACCCTAAAGGCTTTCCGTATTGAGGAAGCGTTTCCTGTGATGTAATGTAAACATGAGCAGTGAGCACACTTATATATCCAGTCAGTCAGTGGTGAAGTAACGTTACATCAGTGGTGACCAGGAGAATCCAGGAGACATTTAATTGTGTGCAAATAAAACGTATTATATTATAGTGATGATGGAAGCTCAATTGAGCAACGCCAACCCTCACATCTTCTCTCGCTCTGCCGACAGACTGCTAACGGGTGATGACGAAGATGAAGATGTGCACGATCCCATCGACCAGAGAGAGATATTCGATATCCTTCTTATGATCATCAAACAATCTGTTATTATTTTTATCATCTAGCATGCGTGCTATTCTATTATACTGGTTTTAAAGCTGCCATGGCTAATCAGAGTTAATGATGTTACTGATTATTATAGTAATTGTATTTAATTACAGTCAAATGAGTCAATGATCAGCATAGTTATAGCCCTGGTCCAGTGCTTACAGCGAGTCTATAGCCGCAATTTGCAAGTCTAGATTTCTTTATAATGGGATGATTAGTTTCATCCCATTATAAAGAAATCTAGAGTTGCAAATTGCGGCTAGCTCTGGACCAGGGCTACAGAGTTACATGATCACATCTCATCATAGCTATATATTGACATGATCCGATGATCGGAACAACTTGTTATAATGTAAGTGTATATTGTGTATTATATTGATATGGTCAGGTGTATAATGATTTGATATAAAATTATATATTGATTTGATCAGGTTGTAGCCTATATCGAATTTATCGATCTGGTCAGGTGTGTATAGGTGGCAGGCAGCAGTTTGTCTTTTATAGAGACTTGTTATACAAAAATAAGTTGTCTCGACTCTTGGCTATAATCTGGTTCATAAAAATGATAACTGGTAATAATCAGTAAATAGTAGCCTAAGTGAAGTCTGTTTATCATAATCTTCATGGTGTCATACTACCCGCAATTTGCAACTCTAGATTGTTTATAATGGGATGATGTAAAGTTGCAATACGTATTTGCAACTCTACATCATCCGGGAGTCAATGGAGGGTACCCTCCATTGACTCCCTACTCATCCAAATTGCGTTTGCGATCTGCTTGTATTAAACGACTTTAAACTCACCAACATTGCAGCTCTAGGCAAAGCTTGAATGATCCTCTTTCAATCTGCTGAGCTTTTGTTTAATAGAAATCCACCGTAGACATGTTATGAGCTACTTTCTGTCAAGAAATTCTGTGCAGGTGATTCTTTTTCTAAGTGCTGGAGTTTGGAAGCACGCATTTCTATGAATGGGAAACAGTCCATGTTAGTGACAGGATATCCTCTGTTATAATGTCCCCTCGGGCAGCAATATTTTATTATTTTCGTAGTGTTTATTCTTTTTCCTTTCTTTGAATAAACCGAGAAGCGTTAAAGAATTGTGAAAATATATACAGTAGCAGATCTAGTGAGCTTGTAATTGCCTATTATATTTTCGCAATTTGTGACATGAAAAAAGTGTTTGCCTATAATGACGTGCCCAAAAATTGGGATACATTATGAATTGACGTCTTTATTCAATTATCAGTTTTAATAAATAATCAATTACATTGACTAGTTTCATCGTCATGTCAGCATTTACATCTTTAACTGGATTACATCTGATCAAATCCATCAACGACCCCGAACACCCACTGTCTCTGGAAGAACTGAATGTGGTGGAGCAATGCAGAGTCAAGGTCTGTCTTTCTGTCTGTCTGTCTGTCTGTCTGTCTGTCTGTCTGTCTGGTGATAAGAATTTAGCGACCTGCTCACTCCGTTCGGGCCTCTCCCCAGGTTGGCAGAGAGAGAGTAGCGCCCAGGATTACAATTTAGGCAATTGGCACCGGGTGAAAAATGGGATACATAATCGTGGGATAAAAATGTAAAGGGGAAAGAGCTTCTGCAGCACCGGCCCACTACAAACGGGCTCTTCATTTAGTTTTTTTAACAAATAAACAACAGCTGTACCATATCTCTCTCTCTCTCTCTCTCTCTCTCTCTCAGGTGAATGATACAGAGGGCTCAGTGGATGTAGAGTTCACTCCCACCATCCCGCACTGTAGCATGGCGACGCTCATTGGCCTGTCAATCAAAGTCAAGCTGCTACGCTCCCTGCCGGACCGGTTCAAAGTATGTGTGTGTGTACACAGTACACACACATTGGTGTGTTAACACTACAGAATATAAGCTTGTGCTACCTATAGACTAACAGGTGCATTTATGTACTTAAGTAAAGTTTAGTAAAGTGTATCTTTGTTGTGTTAAATAACTGATTTTATCCAATCGGGACAGAGAGTTCAGTACAGGATAAACAACTGCATTGTTTTAGGAGTTCATATCAGTTCAAGATCAAATGCACAGACCTGCTGTCTGGAAATCTGAAATCAATTGTAAATGCTTGCTTTACTGTCCATTAGTAGTGTGTTTGGTTCTTCCTCAGATTGACGTAAACATCACGCCAGGGACGCACGCCACAGAGGATGCAGGTAAGAAACACAATATGATTCTTATATACTGCATGCACTCCCTGTGGGGGTGTGGAACGCGTGTGTGGAATTTGAAGTCAATGGAGCGGTTAGACGTACACACCTACAGAGACTTGGTGCATTTATAGATAGATATCATCATCATTTTTCGACCGTGGTTCGAGATCATGGATTTCACAATGCCATGCCAGACTTCCCGGTCCTTCATTGCCATCCCCAGTTCCTGCGTACTGATGCATGTGTCCCTAGCAATGGCATCAGGGAACGACAGCTAGCGATTCAGGGCTGGAGCCAGGCTAGTGTCTCGGAGCCATAGAGTGGAATCGGCTCGACGGTCGTCCTAAATAGATAGATATGCAGTAGATAGTAATTCTCTACATTCTGTTATTATTAATTTAATATACATTTAGATTATAATTCTCCACGTTGTGTGTTCTTTCTTCAGTGAACAAGCAGTTGGCAGATAAAGAGAGAGTAGCAGCAGCTCTGGAGAACGCACAACTTCTGGAGGTGGTCAACCAATGCCTGACGGCGAACCACCACCAATGACAACTGCATGCCAGTGAGATCTGGGGAACTCTTACCTTCTGGAGATGGTCAACCAATGGCTGACCACCAATGCGTCAGTGAACAACCAATCATCTCTGAGAACCCAGGATCCACTCGTTTTCACCGCTTCAGTTTTAACTATAGTCTCTGTGCATTACTGTGTCCCATGGCGTCGTTTCATTGGCCATGCATTACTGTGTCCCATGGCGTTGTTTCATTGGCCATGCATTACTTTGTCCCATGGCATCGTTTCATTGGCCATGCAGCACATTTGAACTTGAAACATAGGTGTCATTTGTGTTTGCCCTTCTGATTTCAACTATGAAGATGCATTAAATGCATAATAAAGGATAACCACATACAGTTTGTACGTGGATTTTTCTGTCTATCTAAATATCTACATGCATAAAATAATAATATGTAATAGTCATAGCAAATTTTAACAAATTGTGTTTTGTGACTGAGCAATGTTCCCGCAATGTGATTCACTTCACTTGTATTACATAGTCTTATGTGTACCCATGTACAAGTCTCGGAACAGCTCCCGCTAAGCATAGTGGAAGCAGAAAGTCCCTGGTTCGATTCCCGGCCCCTGTCGATGTGTCCCTGAGGTAAGGAATTGCAATATTTATATATTATTTATATTTAATTCATAATTCCAATGCAACTCATGTGGTTTACCTTAAAAAACGTTTTGTCCCGACCCGACCCTTTAGTGTGGTTTGGGCTTAAAGGGCCACTTTTTGATTGATTGATTCATTAACAGATTGGAGAATTACAGTAGATTTCAAGCACAACTCAATACAAAACTATTAACTGTGGATGACACCATAAAGTATTACACTTGTTTACAATAAGGCCCACCATGTTCAATTCATCATAACAATTAGAAACATACAAATATACTCTATAGGCTATAGCCAAAAACAGGAAATCATCATAGAGTAGTGTGGAAAAAGGGGTGGGTGGGGGATTCAGGTTTTACAGGGGCCAGTTTCGAATTGCAGCCGTCCGTAGGTGCCCTTTGAGAGTGGTTTTGAAGGAGTCAAGGGATTCACATGTCTTAATGACTTGGTACGGCGTTCCACATTTTGGTGGCATAGGAGCGAAAATAATTTAGTCCCTTGTTTGTGCCGAAATAAGTGAGCCCAGTGTCCATGACATCATGGAGCCCATGGACACTTTGAATTACTGAAATATCTAAAAACACATTTACCCACATAAAAACCACAGGAAAGTATATTTCTTGTCTCTCAAACATTAAAATAAGATCTGGTTGCAAAAGGGGTGAAGTGGCCCTTTAAGGCTTTGAGGTTTAAGGTCAGATGTAGAGTTTCTGGCCTGTATGCAGAGCTAGGTGATGATCCATGTATGGCTATCCAGGGTTTAATGAGGTCAGTGTCATGATCTTCATAATGGAGACGCCGGACATAATATATAGAGCGTGTACTGAGGCGTGACAGACTGACGACATTTATTAATTGTGTTTTTATTATTATTATGTATTATTACAATAAAGCAGAGACCCCTAATGTCCCGCCCACCACAGCCAATGCTCATTGGTCAACACTGGACTCCCTTCCTCGCATGCGACGACGCAGATTGGCCCTTTTCCCCGTCAATCAAGAGGCGTCACAAAGGTTTTCTTTTTTTTTCTAACCTGGTTGTTGTTTTGTTTGACAGGTGTGATGATGACTTCTACAAACAACAAAAACACCTTAAAAGACATCTCAATAATACACCGGCTTCATAACATTTAACAACCTGGCGTCCATAACGTTATTATTAGCGTGTAAAACGCGGTAGAAATAATGGAGCTCGCTTTCCTCGCGCATTATTATTCCTTCGACAACAAACGTTAAAAAGCAGGAGTTTAAAGGACGGGGGGAATCAGGCTAGCTAGCTGGCTAGCTACTAGCCACAGCCAACCCAGCAAAGGTAGCCATTGTTTGAGTTGCTGGCTAACATACTAAAGAGTATTGTTTGCATTTTATTCTTGTATGAATCTATCCTGTCTTTTAACTGTCTTTATTTTTCCTGTAGGCTGCTTGCATGAGAAACAAATGACAAAGCAATCTTGAATCTATAACGTTAGCTTGCAGATTTAGCATTTTCAGCTAGCTTTGTCATTGTGTGTATGCTTAATATAGGACTGCCTGCTTGGTTTAAACAGTATATATTTATAGGTTTGAGACTTCATGGAACAAACAGATCCGCAATATTGTTTTATTATGGCATTTATTGACGTGACCGTTATGGTTGTATAGTAGCAAGAGGTGTGCTAGCTAGAAGCTCCATTCATTCCCGAAGTTCTCCCGTTGTTACTAGTCTGTAACAGTGTAACCGGTTGGTTTGATGTCCAAGCCTGGAATTGGGGAAGAAACGGTTGCTGGTTGTGGCCAGTTGGCATTTATACGTTGCGGGTTTGTTACTTTGTTGTACGGTGATCGAGGCGAGCCAAGGCAGAATGACGTGAACAACAGTCTTGACCGTCCTGTCTGCAAAGTGCACACATGCACAACCAGGCTTCAGCTAAATAAGCCAATGAATTAATTTCAAGGACACTCAGTTTGGCTGGCATGCATGCATCAGGCCACGCAACCCCATTCATATACCATTTATATTATTACTTAGCCCTCCAAGCAGAACCCAATGCTACTGAAGTTTCTGACATTTGTTCGACCCAGTGCATTGGGTCCTGTTGCACCACTACCATGCCACCTGGTACGCAGCCATTCTTAAACATAAACAACATGTTTAGCGCCTGTCTGCGCTCTTTGACGACATTTTTTCGTGTGAGCGTTTCTGAATATGTTTAGTATAAGTACCCATACATGCCGCTGCGAATATCTCCTGTGGCGAGGAAGCCGTTAAGTATTTTTAATCTTTGTTTGACCGATTTGGTCGCTTTGATTCTTCTCTTCCTTCCTTTTTATTGACACCTCATTGTACCGCCTATCTGGCTAGCTAGTGGCGCTATAGCTATGACAGAGCAGATCAGAGGCAGGGACGTAGCCGCACAAGCCAACCGCACACCGGGAAGAGGTACAATAAACGGTAAACAAACAAGAAGAAATAAAGCGACCAAATCGGTCAAACAAAGAATACAAACAAAAAATTAAAAATACTTAACGGCTTCCGCGCCACAGGAGATATTCGCAGCGGGATGTATAGGTACTTAAAGTTCCCGAATTCAGAATAACTCAAGCAAAAAAAGGCCGTCACACGGCGCAGATTCAATCTTAGAGAGCATGTATACTTCCGCGTTCCGGAATTCCCATACGAAAATATAGTTATGACCAGGGACCCAACATAAAACTCATCAAAATTTCAGAAAAGCTTTATGTAGGGTCCCAAAAGGGGCTAATTATTACTCTGGTACCCCAATGTAGTACACACTACACTTCTCTACATAATAAGAATCCAGTGTCTGGTACCTGCCTACCTGGGTCCATTTGTGTACTTACACAGACCTGAGTCCATTTGGTTCCTAACTATCATCAACCATTTAACTCAGAAATAAGCCATCCCCACCTCCAAAACATGCCAATATGGCCATGCATATATTCCTAATAAAAATATATGAAATGCATTTAATTATTGTCGGGACACACTTTCCTGTGCCAACATGCTAGCCGCAATTTGCAACACTAGATTTGTATAATATTGGGTTGAATCTAGAGTTGCAATACCCTCCATTGACAGCCCATTGATCAAACTGGAATTTCAGATCTGCTTGTATTAAACGACGTTAAAACGTTAGTGTTGCAATTGTGACTACCAGCACACCTGATCAACCTGAATGTTGGCCAGAGAGCCTTAGAGGGACACAAAACTATATATGTTAATGCAGTGTAGAAGACTTTCCTGGGGGTCTTTGTGCGTAATGGTTTTAGATATTTTTGATTTTAGCAGTGAGCCCAGTGTCTCTGATGTCATTGACACTGGGCTCAATTTCTTCCTGGAATAAAATCCCCATAATGCTTTGTTGCACTGCTCCTTGTGGATGTGGGGAGGGCTGTCTTACTGAGACAACATGTAGTCCAGGAAGGACATGAGACCAGTGTCCATGACATCAGAGACACTGGAAAGTATTCTAAATCTCATCTAAACGTCATTAACATGTATTTTTTTGCAAAAAGGGTGAAGTTTCCCTTTAATATGACCTGCTGAATGTTTCATGACAAAAGGTTGCACATTTGTACCCTTTTGTCATACGATCAGTCGATCATGCCAATGAATTTACAGAGCGTGGAAACAGTTTCGGATAGGTTCACCTGTCAGGGTCAGGGATTGTGTGTGTGTGTGTACTGTGGAAATGTTCATTAGAGCCTGGCCCTGGTTGGCAGGCAACGCTTTTAGTTGCACAACACAATTCTGTTTGTGTTGTCAAGGAAATACTCTGTACCTTTACCTACTGTGTGTGCGTGTGTGTGTGTGTGTGTTCCTTACAAATAGGACACGGGGGTAAATAATCCGGCTTTCCGACGGTAAAAAAAGTTATTGCCAAGAAGCTTTGTTGCTAGAGAGACATAAACCAAACACACATCCAAACTTTGTGTTTGACTTTGATGTTTAATATACAGTATGTGTCAATGTTTTTCAGGCCAAGGAAGGATCAGTGGTTCTCAAAGTGGGTTCCAGGGACCCCCAGGGGTCCTTGAGTAGGTTCCAGGGGGTCCCCAGCTAAATGGATAGTTAAGAACCAAATGGACCCTCATAGGTCTGTAAACTATTGTTGGAATGGAATGGAATGGTTCCATTTGTGCACTCTCAGAGTTAAATAAACATTGGTTTTACGATATAATTTGGGGTCTGAGAGTTAGAAACACCATTAAATGGGGGTCCGTAGTCCAATGCATGTAAATCTGGAGGTAACTCTGAACAGCGCTGTCTGACATAACAGCATATAAGTGTGTAAAACAATTTCTTTGTGTTTGCGAACGCAGTGAGCACTAACTATGAGACCCTGCAGATCATGTCTGTGTGTGTGTCTGTGTGTGTGTCTGTCTGTCCCGCTGTGACACCACCCGCCCGCCACCAGAGGGCGCAGCTGTAGCACACACACACACACACCCACACACACCAGAGGGCGCAGCTGTAGCACACACACACACACACACACACACAACCACACACACACACTGCGTTCGCTTCCCGCGTTTGCGCGTCTTACTTGTTTCGCCTCTCTCTTATTATCCGCAGCTGTGGTGGTCATTGTCCACGATGCCTGGCCGCTGCGAGGGCAGCTATCGGCTCCCGGTGTCCCCCCTCCTCCTCCCTGCCACCACCACCACCACCCCCTGCTCCCGGGACGGACCCCCAGCTCCTTCTCACACCTGAAATCCTCCCCCCGCCCTCACGTTCAGCCAAGATGGCCGACAGGAAGGAGCCACCGTTCTACGACGACGACGACAGCATGGGGACCTTCCAGTACAGGCTGCCCTTCTATGAGACCATGGAGCTGTTCATAGAGACGCTGACGGGAACCTGCTTCCAGCTGCGCGTGTCGCCCTTCGAGGCCGTCGTCTCCGTCAAGGCCAAGATCCAGAGACTGGAAGGTAAAAAACCCCAAAAAAAACAACACAAGTCTACTAGGGGTGCAGCAGTTAATAAAAAAACGATTCATTAAAATTAGCGATATAGTCCAGTGGTTTTGAACCATTGGCCCGGGCACCGCAAGTGTGGTCCTTGAGTGGTGTTCCAGATGGTCCCCGGCTAGATGATGGAGAGTTGGTAACCAAACTGACCCTTATAGATCTTTAACTCAGTAGAGTGTAAAATGAAAACAAATGGACCCGAAAGGGTCCATTTGGTTTCATTTTACACTCCCAAGAGTTTAAATTATTTTTAAACCTATATTCATACTCCAGTTGTAGGTGATAAGGTGACCACTGATAACTACAACATGACGTCACGCTGCAGTGATAATAGACTTTCTGCTCACCCAAACACATCTCTCTTATACTAACCACTGTTTTGGTGGTCACCTTATCACCTAAAACTGTAGTATGAATAGGCCTTAAATTTCATCAAAAGGTCCGTGCCTCAAATACTGAATAAATAATGACCTGAAAATGGTTGAAATTGGACCGTGAGGTACTAGGTTTGACGCCCTGAAAAGGGCTCCTGGGAACCTCCATTGGCTGTTTATTTTGTCACTATGGGGGCCCTGCAAATATTACCAGCCCAAGGGCCCTCGTGGGGGTTAATCCGTCCCTGGGCATGTTGTCTCAGTCCTTACAGAGTCAAGCTGAAATCAGGGTTTCTCAAAGTGGGTGCACTTAACCCATTTAGACCTGAGAGAACAGATTCTACAAATGTCTTCTAAATCATGACAGTTTTCTGAAAAACCTATGTTTCTATGTCAGTGGTTCTCAAAGTTTTCATGTCAAGGACCCCAAAAACTATCTAATTGGCTACCAACCCCCATCTGAAAATATGTTGTTCCAGGGACCCCTCCAGAAGCAAAGATTTGAGTTAAAAACGTGTGCAAGAATATATATTCAAAGATTTGCGCCACATTTTCACGATTTTTCAAAATCCCTGATGTCATCGCTATAAGGACACATGCATCAGTAAGGCGTATATCTCGTTTGTGTCGTGATGATGATGACAACCTTGTGGATCTATTTTTTCCCACTATTTTAAAAACCTTTTTTGAGACATTGTCATTAATAAAAGCTACAGCATTTCATTTGACAGCTGCCATTCAATATTAACATATTTAGGCTAATGGAGTGAAGACTAGGCCTGTCACAATTTTTACATAATCACCTGATTGAACTTATTTGTGCCAATGGATATTATTCTGCATACTATTACTCATTTACATTAATTTGTATATATAAGAATAAACATCCGGATGAAATTAACCAAAATGTCATTAATTCCAAGCCGTTGTCCATTCATCGTATTTACCAATTCGTCGTTGACTGAAATGTCATGATGGTGACAGCTCTGGTGGAGACTGAAGAAAGATGGCAAAAACAATGTAACATTTATTATAATTACAACCTATTTGGCTGCTAAATGAATTCATAATGTCTTGTGTAGACTATTATTATTCTCATCTCAGCTCTTCATTTTGCCTTTAGGGGGCAGTAATGATTTGTGTTTGGCATCCTTGCTGGATTGCAGGACAAACACTTGGTCTGTTCAGGTGGTCCGGGGACCACCTGGGGTCTTCTCGGTGTCCCCAGCAAAGCATAAACATCAGTTTAAGTGCCCTCGGCCGTAATTTTTCTTCCACCCTAAAACATGATTATATAAGGAGGAAGAGTCTTTCAAAAAAAGTGTCTTTTAGAGTAGTTGTTAAAATGTCGTTTTTATGTGGACACGCCCACCAGTTCATTAAGTAAGCCTGGTTTGCCTGGTGGGTGGTGATGGGTGGGCGTGAATCTCGTTTGCGTCCGAGCATAGGCATGCTCTGGCCATGGTAACGCCCTGCCTGCCTCTGATTGGCCTACCGACACTGCCAGTCTTGACTGCCCTCCGAGATACGAGGTTACTCCGTGGTGGGAAATAATACAAGAGAATGACAGCTTGGCACGCACGCCAGAATGCAGCCTTGTAGCTAATTTGTAAGTTATATTTTTGTAGAAGAGTCAAACTAATATTGTTTATGCCGTTTGCTTTGATGGAATAATTGATTGAACATGTACGCCGTAACATGATTTGATTTGGGTGTGTTCTAAATAAAGTGTAAAAGGTCTCTTTTCCCTTCACCTTTATCCTTTTTAGTATAATATAGTATTAGTTTACTTAAACTTTACTATAATACACGATAATCATTAACACTTTATTTAGAAGTACACACCACCCAAATCAAATCATAGTACAACATACACGTGTGTTCAATCAATTATTCCATCAAAGCAAACGGCATAAACAATATTAGTTTGCCTCTTCTACAAAAATAAGTTACAGACAGTTCTCTTGTATCATATCGTACTTGTATTATTTAACCTTGCATCAGACTATCCAGCATAGCTATATCCACAGTCAAGGACATATCAGGACAGTCAAGGCAGTGTTCGGTATAGGCCAATCAGAGGCAGGCGGGGCGTTACCATGCCTATGCTCAGACACAAACGAGATTCACACGATGGGTGGTGATCCACCTGAAATAAAGCCACACCCACAGCTGTTGTATGGTAAAGGCCGAGGGTTTGGGGTAGGCGTTGATATTGTGATATATTACTGTTTTTTTTTCATTGGCACGTTTGACTCTCAAGGTTTCAGCCTCCAGGAATGTGTTGCGATGCAACACTTTGCTAGCTTGTAAATAGTTTGGCTATTTTCGAAAGCATTTGAAAAATTGTGATAACCTTCAAACAATTTGTAAAGCTTTTAAAAACAAAAATAAATCTCTGGTATGAAATAGTTTCAGATGGAGGGTTTGGGGGCGGGGGACTGTGGCCAAATACATAATTAATTTGGATGTCCTTGAGATGAAAATGTTTCAGAACCACTGATCTATGTGATAATGGAACACTCTGTCTGAACATTTTGTTTTTGTTTGTTTGTGTCTCTAAAGGTATCCCTGTTGCCCAGCAACACCTGATTTGGAACAATCTGGAACTGGATGATGAGTACTGTCTTCACGATTACAGGTGTGACCTTCACCACTTTATTAATTCTGTTAACAATTCTGTTTTCATTGTGTACACGATAACAAGGTTACGTTCGCCAGTTTAATGAAAACAGAAATGTGTGTGTGTGTGTGTGTGTGTGTGTGTGTGTGTGTGTGTGTGTGTGTGTGTGTGTGTGTGTGTGTGTGTGTGTGTGTGTGTGTGTGTGTGTGTGTGTGTGTGTGTGTGTGTGTGTGTGTGTGTGTGTGTGTGGCAGCATTGCAGAGGGCTGCACATTGAAGCTAGTCTTGGCAATGAGGGGAGGCCCCATCAACACCAGGAGAGGTATAAACTCACCTCAACTACTGACCCTTATATTAGGGCTCTCACCATTACAACTTTACACCTTTTAGGCTTCATAATCACAAATTGCGCAGAGCAGATATGACAAATACCTTAAAGACATCACTGATGTGTTGTAAGCTTGTAGATCTGCAATTTCTGCTATATTTTGAAAAATGTTTCAAAACGTATGGACAATCTTCATCATAGCAACGATTAACGATTATGCAAAAATAATTTCTCAAATAATAGTAATTAGGCGATTATGTAATAACCGTGACATGCCTACTGACCCTATGGTAACATTTATGGGTACCCGTCGCCGTTGTGGAGAGTCCTAGGTTAGCCGTGTTTTGGCCAATATTTAGTAAAAAAAACTAAATGCAAGCGATCTGAAAAAGACCTTGGCAATTGGCAACTAATTCTGTACAGTTGACCAGTTAAAATCCTAACGGATCCCAACCCTAGTAACGTGGTGTTTGGTGTGTGCCGTCAGTGACCGTGGAGGAGCCCATCAAAGATGTGAGTGAGCTGATGGAGGGGACCAGCAGCAGGGAGGAGGGGGGCTGGGAGAAGAGCCTCCCCAACAGGCAGACCACCTTCAGGGAGGAAGGGGGCTGGGAGAAGACCCTCCCCAACAAGCAGGTCACCTTCCTGGTGTACCGCGACGGAGACCAGCTCAACTTCTTCCGCGTGGTTGACCGTGGAGACGGAACCCTCACCCCTCTCTCCCAGTCCTTGAGGTAAGTAAGCCTTCACAGTTGAGGTTGTTCTAGTCGTAGCCTGGCCCAGCCGGCATGCTTTCTGGTATAGAGGGGTGGGTAGCCTGGCCCAGCCGTCATGCTTTCTGGTATAGAGGGGTGGGTAGCCTGGCCCAGCCGTCATGCTTTCTGGTATAGAGGGGTGGGTAGCCTGGCCCAGCCGTCATGCTTTCTGGTATAGAGGGGTGGGTAGCCTGGCCCAGCTGGCATGCTTTCTGGTATAGAGGGGTGGGTAGCCTGGCCCAGCCGTCATGCTTTCTGGTATAGAGGGGTGGGTAGCCTGGCCCAGCCGTCATGCTTTCTGGTATAGAGGGGTGGGTAGCCTGGCCCAGCTGGCATGCTTTCTGGTATAGAGGGGTGGGTAGCCTGGCCCAGCCGTCATGCTTTCTGGTATAGAGGGGTGGGTAGCCTGGCCCAGCCGTCATGCTTTCTGGTATAGAGGGGTGGGTAGCCTGGCCCAGCTGGCATGCTTTCTGGTATAATGGGGCGGGTAGCCTGGCCCAGCCGTCATGCTTTCTGGTATAGAGGGGTGGGTAGCCTGGCCCAGCTGGCATGCTTTCTGGTATAATGGGGCGGGTAGCCTGGCCCAGCCGGCGTGCTTTCTGGTATAGAGGGGATTGGGGGGGGGGGGGGGGGGGGGGAGTGTGATTTCTGGTATAGATGGGCGGGTAGCGCATGGAGCTTGCGCTGTACAATTAAAAATTTAGGCATTTAGCAGACGATCTTAATCCAGAGCGACTTACATTAAGCAAGAACAATAAACATGGCAATAAATCATATGTGTTATCATGAATCATACGTATGGTAAGAACGTAACGGTGGAATAATGAAACTACGGTATGCATATATACAATTTAGTGCTATGTTGTATTATAATGGTTCACCGTTCCCATGGAAACCTTTGCAGAAAGACGGCCACATACCTGTTGTAGGCATAAACAAAGTTAGGTGTGACCGACCGTAGCCTAAGACTGCCTTTCTTTTTGTTGGCAGCGGCGGCTCGATGTATGACGTGTACACGGAGGACGATGACGGGGACTCGTCTGCAGCCGCCCAGCACAGCCTGGAGAACAACATCACCATGAGTAAGATGAAGCTGCTCAAAGCCAAGATGGAGGACATGAACCTCAACAAGAAGGTACTGGCCATAGAGAATTAAAAGGATAGAGACTGAACCAGTAGGTACTGGCCATAGAGTATTAAAAGGATAGAGACTGAACCAGTTGCTCAGTGGCGTTGTTTAGATCACCCGGAAGAACGTCTACTTCCATGAGTAGACCTCATCCATCGATCAATCGTCGATGTCGTTTGAGAGCGAGATTTTAATGTGAGATTTGAAAGCGAGATTTGAAGGCGTGATGTGAAAGCGTGATGTGAAACCGAGTTTTGAAAGCGAGATTTGAAAGCACGTTTTGAAAGCGAGATTTGTTCCACGTCACGTCATGTTCCACGTCACGTCATGACAAAAAATTACTTTTCGTCACTTTCATCAGTGATGAAAAGTGACGGAAAGTGATTTCCGTCACTTTAATCATTTTTCATCACTTTCCGTCACTTTCATCACTTTTCATTGTCACCGTTTAGAATATACATAAAAATAAAACATTTCTTTTTATAAATTAGTAGTAAATTCAATTAAGCCCCCATAACTCACATCTGAATGCAAATTACATCCTGCACATAATTCTACATACATTCAAACTGACTGGGGAGGGAGTCTGGGACATGATGTGGTATAGTTATTCCAATGTCCTGAAGTGAAAGATTATGTCAAAAGATGAAGGAACTAAAAGGTTTGTTGGAAAATCTATTATGTCATGATAAAATGATGATATGGCACACTGACTAACTAGAAAATAAAAACATGACACTTGTCAAAAAGGTTGCAGACCTGTGGCATATATAGCACTGTAATCCAGACTTCTGTGCATTTAGACTTCTGTGCATTTCTCTCTCTTCTCTCTCTCTCTCTCTCTCTCTCTCGCTCAGCCCAAGAAATCTGCTAAGTTGAAGCCACGCCCCCCGGTCTACTCACACCCCTGTGGTGGCTCGTTGGGCCCGCCCCCTCCCGGCGGCCGTCACCATCACCACCACCGCCTCTTCCGTGCCCTCCCATTAGTCAACCAGTCGCGCCACTCGAGCTCAAGCACTCAACTACCTCCAATCAGGGACCACCACTACCACCACGAGGCCGTCGTAGAGCCTCCCTCCTCGACTCACCTGTCTGTCTCCAGGCGAGCCCCGCCCTCCTTCTCCTCCGCCTCCTCCTCCTCCTGTTACATGCTGCAGGAGGAGGAGCCGTCGTGGGAGGAGGCGTGTCTTCCCGTGGCCCGGCCCCCTCCCAAAGTGTCCCGCCTGGACATGGGCGGAGCCACCCGGCTGATGAGGGACTGTGTGTACCCGCAGCTTCCTCCCCTGGCCACCAGGGGGCAGCATGAAGGTTGGTTTGTTTCTGTCCTCCACCAGGAATGTGCAGAATGTTTTTTGAGTGGTGCAACCACTCGTACAACCAGCAATCAGTGGTCATGAGCACGAGTGGTGTGCGCATGCGTGAAATTGGAACACGGGTAATGCTGCGTGCGTGCATTTATTAATACCAGTAGGGGTTGCCAGAAACAGAGAGAGAGGTAGTGCTGAGAGAGAGAGAGAGAGAGAGGGGAGTTGCACCACTCGGTTCACACAGGTGTGATTTTAGATCTCATGCTGGTGGTGGTGGACTGTTATTCGTCTCAAATGCTCAAATAATAATGAATAAAAAGTTATAAATATAAAAAGTTTGGGAACCAGTGGCCTCACCACCAGCATCAGATCTAAACAACATAGCCGATCTACAAGCTCACAACACAATTAGGGGATATTTACTCAGGAGTCAGGACTAGGGTTGCCCCGATCCGGTCATGTGATTGGAAATCAGGGCCGATCATCACGTCATTTTCAAATGATTGTAATCGGATCGGGAGCCAAAAAACGTTTGGGGAAACGTGGTTTTAGAGTTTAGACCGATGCTAGGTTCATCGTGTTGACATGTGAGAAGAACTGCCGTGCTAAAAGCCTGAATTGTGACTCGCAGGGCCCTTCGACGTGGCCGAGTCCCGAGGCGGCGGCGAGGCGCTGGCGTTGGGGCTGCTGGAGGAACCCTCCTCCCACGGACCCCCGCTGTTCCAGGACCTGCTCTCGGACCCTCTGAACCTGGACGTTTGCACCATGCAGGCTGAGGAGGAGGAGGAGGAAGGGGGGCCCCTGCATGCGGCCCCTGGGGCGGAGACCCCGGCTCCCCCCTCCCTGCTCAGCACGTACACCCTGGGCATCGGCCCCCCGTCTCCGCTGCCCTCCTGCGCATCGCCGTGTCTGGCCAGCAGGGGGCTCCATCATCATCATCACTTGGACTTCACCCACTCGCCCCCCGCAGCGCGGTCTCACGTCCAAGCACAACACCCCCCGACGACGCTGCTCAGTCCAGGTAGTGTTTTGTTATTATTTCTATGGATTAACATTTCCCACTAGAAAAGCAGTTCCTGCAGAAACTGCGCCGTCTCGCTGAAAACGAGAAAAAAAAATGCATGAGCCTGGGTTCCAGCCTGATTCTCTGCGTTCCGCCCATCTGAAAATGTCACTTCGCTCACATTAGCACATTTTGGAAATCTTTAACCCTACATGACCCAAAATAGGGATTCAATTATCGATGTATTACTGCACAATCGATTTTATCGCTGAGTTAAATTTGTAACCGTTGGCCTTTAAATCCAGGCAACGTCTCGCCACGCCCGCCCACCTCGCCTCCTCGGCCCGCTCGACTCCGCTGCGTCAAAGTGGAGTCGCCGGGCAAGAGGTCGGAGGTCATCTGCAAGAGCGAGGCCCGGAGCATCACCAAGATGGCCAACCAGGCCTGCAAGGAGCCGCTGGGGACACTCAGCAACGCCCAGCTCCTCGCCTCGCTTGCCTCCGCCAGGTAAGGACCGCCCGTCCGCCACCGGCGTGACATTTAACTCCACAATGGAGGCTACGCGTGTGACACTGACATCATCATCATCATCATACCCGGAAGTTATGCGGGAACGCCTACCTACTGAGTGGCAAAAAACTACCTTCTGGCATTGACAGCCCATACATCCAAACAGAAATGTCTGATTGTACTGAATGTCCTTCATACGGAAGGAAAGATCTTGTCTATGAGATTTTTCTCTTGGAAATATCGGTAGAGGGCGCAGTGGAGTATTCTTTTCCCAGTGAAAATAAAATCCCTTTCTGGCCAAAAAGTGCATTTTATACGTGTGGTGGGGGGCTCAGAGTGCGTCCACTAAGGAAAGTAGTCTTTCTAATAACACAAGCCGCCTTTGTATTTGTGAGTAGGTGAAATGTTATTTTTATTAACAGAGGAGAGGCTGGCCTGCATTTCATTGCTAGCCAGGAAAGAGAACGGTCACATAGCCTTAATGCAACGGCAGCAAAGGGCATTAGGGCTATGGCCCAGAGCTAGTGTAGGACTACATTCGCAACACATGAATATACAAAGAAATGACTCAATGACCTGTACCAATGATCACAATACAAAACAGGCCATTTTACTTTAAAAAATATTTTCACAAATAGGGCTGTTGCCGGCAGCGGGGAGGAAGCCCTCAGACTGGGCTTGGCGCTGCCCAGTGCCTCGGGACCGGGCATCCCCATCTCCTCCATCCACCATCTCCAGGAGGACCTCATCCCACAGATGTCTCCCTTGCACAGAGGAGCGGCTGCTTACATGGTGAGCATCACGGCTTCATCTTCACTCCACCCATTGAAGCCAGGAAAGCGTCCGTGTCGTTTATGGACACTGACTGAAACAAGGCTGGCATTGAATGAGTTGAAACGGGTTGTGGGACACACCAGACTGCAGGTGTCGTCTATAATCTCCCTGACGATCCAACTCCATCCTGCCGAGCAGCCATGTTAGGCAGGGTAGGAGAGGGTCGTCACAAGAGAATTGCCTGTTGACATTATTAAGAGAGAGAGAGATGGAAAAAATAATCATTGTGACGTTGTGGTGTTGTGTTGTCAGGCCTCCAACAGTCTGGGATCAGCCGGGGGACCGTCCACTTCAATAAGGAGACTGGGTGAGTGCACACACACACACACACACACACACACACACACACACACACACCACACCACACCACACCACACCACACCACACTACTTTGCAATTCCTGGAGGAGGCTGGTGTTGATGATGTTCCATAAACACAGCGAAGAAAAGTGCTTGGTTTGTTATTCAGAACGGTAAATTCCTTAAGTCACAACATCCCACTGTCCCTTCAGTGTGGATGTAAACTTCAGTCATTTGGCTCATCAGAGCATTATTGTTGGTATCGGCAGATAAGGGATAAGATATCCTCTCCCTTGGAGATGGACTGCTGAGGTGAAGCGCAACACCTTCCACCGGCTACCATCAGCACCCAAGAATAAGTAAGCCTTGCCGAGCCATGAGGCCCATAGGAGCCTCTCTCCTGTTTCTGTACCCATGAGGCCCATAGGGGCAGGAGCCATGAGGCCCATAGGGGGCCCATAGGGGCAGGAGTCTCTCTCCTGTTTCCTTAGCGTAAGACACCACCCGAACCATGACTTATTTACGGTGCAAAAAAGCCGTGCCACTCATACGGTGAGTTGGCGTTGTGCCTGTGATCAAACCCAGAACCTTGGGGGCCAAAGGCAGAGTGCTCTATCAGCTGAACTACCTGGACATAACATAACAAAACATGCCCCAGGATCCAAAAGTAGTGGTTCCATTCACTCTCATTGAATGGCGATCAATATGAGGCTTTCAACACCAAACGGCTGCAAACAAAGTGGATTGGCCACTTTATAAAAGAGTCTAGAGAACTAACATCAACGTATGTCCAGATATTATGGATCGTCATGGTAGAACGTTCTGCCGTGGCCAGTTAGCTGCATCACATAAACCCCGGTTCTACCAAGGTTAAACATGGTTTTAAGTACCAGCAGATGACTAGCTGTTTTCTTGCCTTGAGGCCTTTTGAGGAGAATGAATGCCTTCGGTCAGGGTCGGTGGTATTCCACGAGTGCTGATTTTTATGAGCAGTGGAGCTGAAAATACATGTTCTGAGGAAAGAATATGACAGTTTACCAGAGGTTAGAAGATGAGTGCAACGGAACACGCCTCTCACAGAAGGGAAGCAATGCATGTTGTTTGAGCAGATGAGCAGTCACTAGTACAGCAGAGCACACTTCCCCCAAGGTTTTAAGCATTTAACGTGATAATTGAACATTCACAGAAGACGCCACACTCTTCCCTTTAAAGCTTAATTAGTAGCAGCTTTGTTGTCACATCACAGGTTTAGAAGCGTAAAGAAGTGGGTGGAATTAGTTATTTTCGTGTGGGCTGACTGGACTCACATCATTGTGTAGTTTGTGTGAGAAGAGAGAGCAGAGTAGTAGTAAAACGACATATAACTACTAGAGATTAGAGAAAGAGCTCACTGGAGACGCACAGGACTCCGTCAGGTCTGGTAGATTATTGTGGGCCAGTAATGTTTGAAATTGAGTCATTATAGAAGTGAGTGGAATCTGTAGAAGTTGAGTGATTCATGTTGATGATGTTATCGCCAATCAGGATGAAATATGAAAGATCTGACGGGTTCGTCTTGATCGCATGACTATAGATATAATGTATACCGATTTGCGTGATTGTTTGGACAAAATGTGTTAAATTGCCCCCTGGTGGCACTAAAAAAGACGATGTGAATTGCTTCCTCGGCCTAGTAGGAATGTGTGTGAAAATTTCAATTTAGGCATTTAGCAGACGCTCTTAATCCAGAGCGATTTACATTAAGCAAGAACAAAAGCATGACAATACATCACATACATAAAAAAGTAGCTAAGAACGTAACGTAAGTGGAATATCTATATAATGAAACTATACATATAAACTATACATATATACTATGCTATACTATATAGTATAGTATAAAGTTACACTTTATAGTATAGTATAGTAAAGTATGACTACATACAATGCAATTCTGGTGCTGTCTACATAACATGCAAAGTGAAACATTTGGCCGACCGGTTGTGCTCTGACCTCTATGGATTCGTTGATATATGAAAACAAATATTGATATATTCTAAAAAAAACTGTTCTTGATTACACGATTGATTGAAACGGTAATCAATAGAATAATGGCTAAGAAGGTAATTGATGGTTGCAGCTGTGGTCATGTCCATTGCAGTTGTTGACTCATTGTAGAGTGTTTGCTTAGTGAGGAGGTGTGTGTGTGTGTGTTGTACGTGCACGCTTGTCTATCACAACTAGTCTAGATGAAAAGGGGGGTCCGCGCGCATAGGGTGGATTTTCTTTCCGCAACCAAGAATGTTTATCGCAACCTGACAGAATCTTAAAGTACACCCTTCAAGGATTAAGGAACAGGTTGCGAAAAAACATCCACCCTATGCGCGCGGACCCCCCTTTCCATCTAGACTAAACACATTACAGAGGACACAGCCACACGTCCCAAACCACATATCCAATCCCATGCCCTGCTGCCTTTGCCAGTTCCCTTGTTATCTGCTCCGGTATTCCCCCATCCCGTCGGCACGCTCCATAAAGCCAGCCAGGACACACACACACATACATAAATTTACACCCAACCAGAACACATGCACACATCCATACATACCGCACGCACACACACATACATCCATGTCGTCCATGTCCAAAACGGTTACTTTTTCAGGATTCAAATTAAAGAATAGCAGTTCTACAAGATGTGACGTGTTTTGAGTGTGTACTGTATGTACATCACCTTTTTTTTCTCCCTTTTTGTGTGACACTGTAGTTAGTATGACAAACTAGGGCATTTATAGAGAAGCAAAAAAAACCTGTACTTGATTCCACTGGAGGAAGAAATATTTGTTTTATTTCAGTAAAAGAAGCAAATAAATATAAAAACACAATTTCCCCAATTGAAATACACACCATTACAATATAAAAACACTTATTACAAGTAAGTGTGATTTTAAAAACACTGGCATCAAATTGTTCCAACCCACCTGACGTAGAAAATCTTCTAAATCCTGACAGTTTTCTGAAATACCTATGTTTCTATATCAGTGGTGCTCAATATTTCATGTCGAGGACCCCAAAAATTATATTTAATTGGCCACTGACCCCCATCTGAAAATATCTTGTTCCAGGGACCCCCCAGAAGCAAAGATTTGAGTTCAAAACGTTCTTGAGTGCTTGAGTACATTTCTTGAGTACGTTATGTGTAAACGACTTTTCCAAAACGAGCCGTGTGGTTTATGAGCCGTGAACATAATGATCAGAGCAGATAGGGAGCCGTGCCACAAACGTTGTTTTCTTTAAGAGTAAGACCCTTTCAAATGGAACCCAGTAAAACTGCCATTAAGCCGGCCATTTTGTGAGATATCAGCGGTGCGTAAGATGTATTGCCGCGATCACGGTTTTTTCACCGTGTGGATCCGTCGGCGTGTCTGTGAAGTGTAAATGAAACGTGTGTGTTTTTCGCAGGCACTCCAACCTACCACCTACCTCCAGTCAAGGCTCCCATGGGCGCCAAGAAGAAGAGCTCCAAGCATTGCTTCCTCTGTGGTAAAAAGACCGGCCTGGCCACCAGCTATGAGTGCAGGTAACTCACTTCACATATAGTAGTAGCCTTTTAAAGACCGGCCTGGCCACCAGCTATGAGTGCAGGTAACTCAACGCAGTAGCCTTTTACTGAATCTAAACATTCAGAGAAAGGCTTTACAAATAATGCAACTAAAGTTGAAGCTGATGAATGGTTTCTTGACCATGATTGGAATGTAACTGGCAACCCACCTGAAAAAGTACCGGTATTTTACTGTGTATTAAACAGGTTGAGAGACGGGGACACTGATCAAACACTCTATCTGATAGTGTTTGATCAGTGTCCCCGGAAAAGTTAAAAGCTCTATATTGTATATCACAATATATATATATATATATATATATATATATATATATATATATATATATATATATTAGGGCTGTCAAATGATTAAGAAATTTAATCAGATTAATCACAGCTTCAAAATTAATTTAATCATGATTAATCACCATTCGAACTATGTCCAAAATATGCCATGTTTTCCTGTTTATTGTTGTGGAAATGGAAATATAAATGACAGAAAGCGGATATACATTCGTTTTTGAATGTTTTTTGTTTTCTAATGCATTTAGTATAGACATGATGTGATGTGAGCATTTGTAGGCCTAGCCTACACTTTGAGTTAAATCAACACTGGCTTTTGGCCATGTAGACTGCGGTCCCCCAGGAGGAAGTCACTAATGTTGCTCTGGAGAGGGAAGTCTGGAACACTCTGGTGGAGCTGTTGCCCCCGCGACCCGACTAGGGATAAGCGGTTGAAGATGGATGGATGGATGAATGGAGACTGGATGAAAATGGCCTAGGATACTTTCTATCAATTTAATTTGGGGGTCCTTGAAATTAAAATAGCTGAGAAGCAATGGGTTAAACTGTAGACTATAGTTAATTGAAATTCACAAAATACAATAATGGCACATAAGCATTTTTGGAAACAGGGCTTGGTTTAGAAAAGCCTATATTTTGCGCTAAAGTAATTATTGAATAACATAAATGTAGGTTTTAAGGCTAGAATGGCATTGTAGTGGACTGTAGTGAGAGGCGAGATTGTCTCTCCTTCATTGCGGGACTGCAGGACTAGTCTGGAGATAGTTAGTCGTGAATCAGCTTCAGTCAGTGTTTTGGTTCGTACCTGGAGTGGTGCATTATCTCCGCTGTGCACAGCAGCACGGGGAACTGTATATCCATGGTCGTTTTCAGTTGTGTTTGTTTTGGTAATAGCCTACTGCAGGCGCAGCCATGCTGATTCACGTAATCGCGTAGGACAAAACGAAACCAGCCGGACAAACATTAATGGCATTTTCAAAATGTCCACAAGTTGCGACGGACCCGAGTGATTCTTGCAGCGCGCTGATAGCTAACACTAGTAGTGTGTGTGTGTGTGTGTGTGTGTGTGTGTGTGTGTGCAGTGTAGCCTAATGGGGCTTTGCTAGGCAGACAAAGTAACGCAACAGAGTTACAGAATCAAACCACTTTGCAACCAAACTACAATACACAAGCTATCTCTCTGGTGTTGTTCAATCATGACTGTGTGCTACACAGTGACAGATTTGTTATGCTCTGGACGTTCCTGAGCCGCGCGCACGGGCGCATGTTAGGGGGAACACTAACATGCGTTAATTGCGTTAAATATTTTAACGCAATTAATTAACGCAATTGATTAATGCCATTAACGCGTTATGTTTGACAGCCTTAATATATATATATATATAAAAGTTTTCTTTTTTCAAACTAAAACGTATCACTTTAGTAGTCTACCTTTAAGTGCCAGTGGGCTTTCATCGCTTGGTTAATTTTCCAAACGTTAGCCGCCGTTCACTCGTTGTCTCACAGCTGTCAAGTGTTGTTAGCCTGATCAAAGCTTCGCCCACCATCACTTTTGTCAGTTTGTGACACTTGCCTCTCCCTTTGGGGGATCCCTCCCTCAGTAAGGCCTGATGCAACTGTGTGCAACTGTTAATTTAAATGCATCAACTTGAATTCACTGTACAGCCGGCCGCCTGCTGCTGGATTCATCATTTTAATCGCCAGCAGTTAGGAACTGTGGTCACGATTGAGAGAGAGAGCCCTATTCCGTGTCAAAGGCAAAGTATCACGCTGGCTTCTACTTTGTCCATGATCCAAGCGGGGAGGATTGTGTGATCATCAGCGTGGCCAAAGTGAATCGATCATTGTGGAAGAGGAAGAAGAGGGTGAAAGAATGATAGTGAAACGACATGCTCTGTTTTCTGTGCATACTGTTTAGTTTGTATGCAGTGTATAGAGCCGCGAATGCAGTGATGTTCTCATGACTTCTGTCGTACGGAGATGCATGGGATAAAAAGGGTAAAAAAACAAAGAAAAATACTAAACGATATTTGTTAGGGAACACAGCTCCGAGCCTCCCCCGCGGCTATTATAGCCTAAAAACAAAACGTTTGCAATGCATAAAGGCTAGCAGACTTTTGTTTGTATGGATGGATTGATTATATAGTTCTCCACTCAAAATGAGATAATTCCGAGCAGAATAATTCATACATGTAGGCTAACATAGTTATGGATAATAAATATTCTTGTTGCATCAAACCCAAAGTATCGTTAGGCTTTATGGATGATAAATATTCTTGTTGCATCAAACCCAAAGTATCGTTAGGCTATATTACTTTCATGCATAAAGTTATTCTGACAGTTTTTTCCTGTAGCCTACATTTTACAGCCAGAGACCAACCATGGCAACCAACTAATATGATAAATCATTATAAGTGTTTTTCCTGTTGATCTGAATATTAATTGATTTACACTACAGAATATTATGACTGAGCTGTCATCGTTTCCTGATGAATTGAAAATGGAGAACCCTGATGTAGTCTTTTCTGGTTTTATCCTCATAGCAGGTTTTGTATTGCCTTTTGTATTGACCTGTACCGTAGTTATAACTACCCATTCTGAATGAAAATGTCAATCAATCGTGACCTGAACATTGTCCATAGCAAAGGTGTGTTGTGAAAGCGGAGCTGTGTTCACATCTTTTCGTCATCGAAATTGTGATGACGTTTGTAATAGTGGCTATTATACTTTGGACTTATTTTGGGGTCTGTGCCTAAATCTTTTATTTTTTTCTAAATAGTTTTTTTAACTGGACATCCTTAGGGGGTCTTTGATTGATATGCGTCATTATTTTTAAAAGGAAATGTCCCTGCTTCCCACCCTTTAAGTTTGAACAGTATTTTCAGTTTTCGGTATAGAGTGGAAAAAGTAGGGGGGCCAAGTGTGGAGCCCTGGGAGACATGGACCAATGAAGTGTGTAGTAGAGTTGAAGTGGTTAAACCATTTAGACCTGACACTATATTCTACAAAATGTCTTCTAGCCTACAAAATGCCCCCCAGTAGGCTGGCTACCTTCACATTCAGTAGATCCTGTGATCTTTTGTGGCCAGATATAATTTCTTGGTGTCTAGTAGGACTATAGTAAATAAATAAAAAATAAAAAGCTATAAAATGTTGTCAAAAGATACATATTTATCCCCATGCTCGAATGCCCCCACCCCCCTGTCAAAAACAGCTAAAATCCCTAAACGTAAGAAAGCAGCAAATGAAAAAAAATAACACTCATCTTTTACTTTCTCTAATAACAACCTAAAACATGAACCTTGGTTGATAAAAACTAAAGTTGTCCAACTTGTCCTTGAAGCATGCTTCACGTTGTCTTTGGAGTACTGCCATTTTTTTTAAAGCCAGCTAAGCATTATTTTTTATAGCTCATCACACAGCGTCAAGTGTCGGGTATCATTTTATATTCCTTTCATGTCACTGCCTTCCATGGAAAATGACGTGTAGCCTGTTTGAAGATGCTAGTGTGCACACTGCACAGCATTAACCTTTCTGCCTTCTACCCTCTGGGTTTCATTTGTCATTCGTCCTGACATCATAAAGTATGAATCCAGTTGATATGACAGCCATTGACCATATATGGGTGTGTTAAAGGCCAGTGTTCTCCTGCAGTAACGCAGGGCATGACCAAAATTGCTGGAGAGGACAATTTCCTTCCTTCCTTTTCACAATTGGTTCTCTGTCAATGTGTCAAAAATAGCGCTCAGTGCTCTATTTCCGAACGCGCCCAATATATCTTTATGACACGTACTGTGTATATATAGCAGTGACGCCACACAGAAATGTTTGTGTGAGAGGGAATTCATTGCCATAACGTATCTAGTCACATTAACGACTAAATTGGGCAGAAAAAGGTTTTCACTTTTTGTGCCACTAAAGTCCTCGCTGTGGTTTATGGTTTTTCTTTCGCCTTTATTTTATATGTTTTATAGAGGGACAGAACGTAGGCTGACAGGAAATGGGGGGAAGACATGCAGTAAAGGCCGTCGGGATCGGGAGTCTAACCCACGGCACACTGCCAGACTAGATTACCAGCCAAGGTGCCTGGACCACTGAGCCATGGCCCAGGCCAACAGGGAGCTTTTATTCTGAAGTGTTCCGCTTTAAAGGAGGCAGAAAAAAATACATTTTCCTGCATGCAATAATAACCAGAATGTGTTCCTGCTAAATTTCCTCAGGTGCAGCCACAACTTCTGTGCTACGCACCGCTACGCAGAGACCCACGACTGCACCTACGACTACAAGAGCGCAGGGCGCCGCTTCCTCCAGGAGAGCAACCCCACCATCAGCACCCCCAAACTGCCCAAAATCTAACCCCACCATCAGCACCCCCAAACTGCCCAAAATATAACCCCACCATCAGCACCCCCAAACTGCCCAAAATATAACCCCACCATCAGCACCCCCAAACTGCCCAAAATATAACCCCACCATCAGCACCCCCAAACTGCCCAAAATCTAACCCCACCATCAGCACCCCCAAACTGCCCAAAATATAACCCCACCATCAGCACCCCCAAACTGCCCAAAATATAACCCCACCATCAGCACCCCCAAACTGCCCAAAATATAACCCCACCATCAGCACCCCCAAACTGCCCAAAATATAACCCCACCATCAGCACCCCCAAACTGCCCAAAATCTAACCCCACCATCAGCACCCCCAAACTGCCCAAACCAACCCCACCATCAGCACCCCCAAACTTCCCAAAATCTAGACCTTTTTTTAAACCTCCAGAACCACATCAGGCCACGGACCCCACCCCATTTGATACCGTTTTGTTATCTCTGGGACTTACAGTCATCTACACTGTAAAATCATCCTTATTTAACTTGCGTGCAAATGGAACCAAATGGACATGCGAGGGTCCATACGCACGCTCTCAAGAGTAAAAGGCCCGCAAGGGTTCCATTTTGGTTACATTTGTACACTCTTGAGTTACAAATCGGTAAAGGGTTTCACTGTTGGTTCTATCTGTACTCTTGGAGTTACAGACCCATCGAGTGTCCGTTTTGGACCCCCTGATGGTCCCCTGGACCGGACGTTGAGAACCAGCGATATCAGACTCCACACAGACCTCAGTCTCCGATCTACAAAAAAAGAAGAAAAACATAAACTTCACGAGTGGAACGTACAAATGAAAGATGACTTTTATTCACCGCTGTGTGCTTTTTTTTTAATCACCCAAGTTTGCTTATAAAACTTTTAATTCATAAACGTATATATATCTGAAAAGCCAAGTGTGAAACCGACAACAAGAGATCTACAAATGCAGAAACGGCCCGAGTAGCCTTTACCTCTCTGGACAATGTGAAAAACTCTTTTAACCCATTTAGACCTGAGGACGGTTCTACAATGCCTTCTATATCCTAAAGGTTTTCTGAAAAACCCGTTTCTATGTCAGCGGTTCTCAAAATACTTCTTGTCAAGGACCCCCAGAATTATCTGTATTTGGCCGAAAATATGTTTTTCCAGGTACCCCCCAGAAGCAAATATTTGAGTTAAAAACTCAAATATTGAAAGATTTGTGCCACATTTTCACGATTTTTCAAAAATAGCAGATCTACAAGCTTGTAGCGTAGCACAGAGTGCCGCACTATGAGCTTGTAGATCTGCTATTTTTCAATAGCTAAAGTACTAAAAGAAAACAAGAGGGGTTCGTGTCCAGAATGGGTTAACTACGGTTTTGCGGCTACCGTGATCTTTTCCCATAGTAAAAATAAATAAAAATAAACCTTGTATGTGTGCATGTACATAATAATGTTGAACATTATGTCTTAATTGTACGTTTTAAAACTTACGTTTTACTTTTGTTTGTTTTGTCACTTATTTTTATTTTTATTTTTGATTAGGACTGCAGTTCACTTTTTCATGCGACAAGTCTTTGAGAGATGCACTTAAAAATTCTCATATTTATATAAATGTTTGTCCTTCCATTTATTTTTATTCTTTTTTTTGGGGGGGGGTGTTTATCTCTTATTTTGTGGTCTTTTGTTATGAAGTGTTTACGACGTCTTTTCGTCAAGATTTTTATAACGAGCACCTCTTCCTCGAGCCCGTGTTTGCTTCTTAAGGCCGGTTCACGCTTTGAGCAGCGAAGTCTCACAACACGTCATACTGCGCGTCTCACAACGTGTCTCACAAGACGTCACACTGCGCGTCTCACAAGACGTCACACTGCGCGTCTCACAACACGTCACACTGCGCGTCTCACAACACGTCTCACAACACGTCACACTGCACGTCTCACAACACGTCACACTGCGCGTCTCACAACACGTCACACTGCGCGTCTCACAACACGTCACACTGCGCGTCTCACAACACGTCACACTGCGCGTCTCACAACACGTCACACTGCGCGTCTCACAACACGTCACACTGCGCGTCTCACAACACGTCACACTGCGCGTCTCACTGCGCGTCTCACAACACGTCACACTGCACGTCTCACAAGACGTCTCACAAGACGTCACACTGCGCGTCTCACAACACGTCACACTGCGCGTCTCACAGCGCGTCTCACAAGACTTCACACTGCAAGTCTCACAACGCGTCTCACAACATGTCACACTGCGCGTCTCACAACACGTCACACTGCGCGTCTCACAACACGTCACACTGCGCGTCTCACAACTTTATGAGTCTTGAGCGTTCTGTTATTGTCTGCAACCCGCTGGCGCGACAGCGTTGCCACGAAGCGTAATTAAACGAGGGAAGTGGATGTAGCCCTGACTCGTGGTGCATCCTCGCTATCCATCACGGTGTGCAACCTTTTATGATGTTGTCGGCAACTTTTCATACTTCCAGACAATTGTCGCTCAAAGCATAAATTGGCCTTTACACGGGCGGACACACACACACACACACACACACACACACACACACACACACACACACACACACACACACACACACACACACACACACACACACACACACACACACACACACACACACACACACACACACACACACACACACACACACACACACACACACACACACACACACACACATATATATATATATATATATATATATACTGGCATCACTGTTATAATAATAATAGTCTTTATGTGGGAAAAAGTACAGTACACGGTTTATTTATGATTTATATATATAGATATACTCTGAACAGATTTATTTAACTTCAAGATCAGTTTTGAAATAACTACGTATGCAATGTGTGTAGGTGTGTTCTGTATGTATGTCGGCTGTGATGTTTGTCTTTGAAGTGATTTTTGCTAGGACCATGCGAGGGCTTATGGTTGCTGTCGTCTGGACACCTTGTACTGTCCCAAAAGCATTTAACTTTTCAGGAAATTAGGGGGAAAAACAAGAGCCTCTGTTCCAATCGACCCATTGTAGTTCAGAATTTATAATCTCCAGAGAGACTTGACCAGTTTGATTTGACTTAATTGCGTGAGCTGTTAGTCCAGAGGACCTGTCGTTTTTGTCATGCTGAACATTAAATTCATGACAAAACACAAAACGTTGAAATATGGAAGATACAAGGTTTGTGCCCGACAGCGATGTTTATGGTGTAAGGTTATGCTGTTATGTCTACAGTAAGGTGGTTGCCATAAATTCTCTTTTGTATTTTATTCTTTTTTAATGCACAGCTCTTGTTGCAAAAAAACCCTTTAAAGTGTCGTAATAATCTATTGAGGTTTGATCTAATAAATTAAGTTTGTCTTTCCATTCATGTCACTTTACTTTTGAACATTTTCAAACAACTATACATTTTTTTCATGTTTTTTTTTCTCTTTGAGGAAGCCCCCTCCATGAAACTTGATAGTCTTTCAAAGCCTGCTAAAATGTTAGCTGCTTGTGAGGTCTGTCAATGACGGTTGCGAGACCTTCCGCCGTATAGTCTAAAAACTCACCTCTTCAGACTCCACCTTAGCCCGTAGCACTTGCCCTAGCCTCAACGACCTTGCAGGCGTATACAAAGGCTAAAATATGTCATTTACAGTTCATATCATATTTTATGGAGACATGGCATTCTACCGTGTGTATATTTAGTTAGTTATACATAGTTTCATTGTACAGATATTTTACTGTTCTTAGTTTAATTATGATCCTTGGTGACAATTTCTTTGCATTTGATATTACCTTGTGTTTCCTGTAATGCTTCATTCACATGGAATCCCGCAAGCGGTAGACTGCAAACGGCAAAACCTGCTGGATGGCAGGGAACGGTAAAAATATTAAATATTTTAACATTGATGCCGTTTACCGTCGCCGGTTGTGGCTGCCGGGCCGTCCTCTAACGTTTACCGTCCTGCTCCAGTCCACTAAAATGAAGTCCGGTTTGTAGTCGCTGCATTAGTCGCTTTGGATTGATAGCGTCTGCTAAATGCCTAAATTGTAAATTGACGCAAGAGTCGCTGAGACTAAAGCTTGTAAGTATAACACAGGTTTTTGTGACAGTTTGCTGCAAGTGATATGAAATGTATGAATGGCAGATCTACAAGCTCATAACACAGTGTTGGGAGCTTGTACACTACAGTATATAGGTTTGAAATGGTTATTGTGGTTAAATTCAGAACATACATTACTGTATACCCTGGGTTTTTTTTGCTCTAAAAGGACAATCTGTGTTTTAGCCACTTGTTCCCATTCCACACACACACACACACACACACACACACACACACACAACTTGGGTCATGTCATTGTGTGTGGATTTTCATTTTAATACTTTTCTTCTCTGGATTTCATCCATGTAATGAGATGCTGCTGTAGTGAGCTACACTATGCTGATGAAACATTGCTGCTGCTTCTCAACCATTGAGGCCACTCGTTCTCACACTTTCAAGATACACACACACAGAATGACATACAGTGAGAACAGTGGAACTGACGTCCCTAGCAGATTATGGAAACTAGTATGCATCTCATATCATATTGCACATACAGTATTGGACAATCATGTCATGGTTATCAAATATGCATATATGCAGATAAATGTTCTGTCACACTGAGGCCATATTTCATTACAGCCAGTAAAGCAGCCGGATGGATGGGAACTGTGATGCTCCCCATAGTTCCATCCCAGGCTACCCCCAGAGTTGGTGTCCAAGTGTCCTTGAGACCTTATTATAAATTGCTCCCGATGTTGGTGCCTTGCATGGTTTCCTCCGCCATCGGTGTATGAATGTGTGTGTGTGTGAATGGGTGAATGTAATGTACACTATATCTATGTAAAGCACCTTGGATATAAAGGCGCTATATACAGTAAATGCACCATTTACCATTTTTGCACTTTTACTCAAGTGCAATCCACGAATTCTAGACTTTTACTCGTAACAGAGTATTTCTATATTGCAGTATTGATATTTGTACTTATTTTCCACCACTGGTGTAAGTATAATCATGTAATGTGTTGCTCTCCACTCCTGTGTGGAAGTGTTGCAGTAGATCATGTGTGTCACGCTCTGCTGAGTGGAACATTGGGACCTTGGACCATCAAGTAGGCTACCAGCAGTTTGACTCACTGACTCCTTCATCCAAGAATGATGGCAGGTAGCATGCACGCATGCACACAAGCACACGCACACACACCCACGCACATACACTGATCAAATTGTCCTGTCAGTAAAGGGAATTAAACGGTGGAATTAATGAATGGCCTTCACCATTGCAATAAAGGATATACCGCTACATGCTACATGCTGTCTGTATCCCGCTTTTAACCACTTTAAAGTTAACCCCTATTTAAAAGAAATCTCACAATGCTTTCTACAAGCATTGCAGAAATATAAAAAATCACACCCGTGTGAAGTGAGGGTTGCTAATATATTAAAAGCTAACTCATTGATTAGGTGATGTAATGGTGATTTACATGGACATGATGTACAAGTACACCCCCTGGACATTATGTACAAGTATACCCCCTGGACATTAAGTATACCCGCTGTGTACTTGTGTGGGGGGGCACCCACACCAGTTATAAGAACTTTCCGCACCTGCTTGATCCTGACCCATTTTTGGCCGGGGATCATCGAACCCCCGACCTCCCGGTCTCAGGGCGGACAATCTAACCACAAGACCACTGAGCTGGTCTATGCGAGCAAAAAGGGCAAGACATTGGCTGTGTCGAACCGGCCTGCAGTGCACTTTTCAAACACTCACACCCTGTCCGTCCGTCCGTCCAAACCGATCTCCGGGCCACAGTGAAGGCGGTCAGTCAGACACTGTCTGAGACGCATGCATGTCCATTTTGGCAGGCCCGCAAGCAGCCTGCACTCACTCCGATGTGGGTGATCTGAGTCTGAGACGCACGCATGTCCATTTGGCAGGCCACTCACTCCGAGGTGCCCACCCACTCTCTCCAGCACACTCACATATAGCAGCACAGAGGGCCCGTTGTACTCTTCCCCCCCCCCAAGGACGTGCAGGCAGGCCATGCATCTGTAATCAGGTCCAGAGTACAATGACAGCATTTCACAGAAACAGAGCCCGGGCTTTGAGACAACAGAGGATTAAAATTCCCACTCCTTATAAGTGAGCGGTCTACTACACACACACACACACACACACACACACACGTACACAAACTAACTGCCCCGGCAGTGAATTACTGCTGGGCTTCTCTGATGTGGCCTGAATATGCAGCTCAAGTCACGATGACTTCACTACACCATAATAATCACTTCCACTGAGACTTTTAATATTATATATGTGGCGATATGTGGGTTTTCTTGTGTTGTCTTGTTTGTTTTCTTTCAGTAATGAATGATAGCCTATATGCCAGCAATGATGGACAAAGTGCTCATGGCCGGTACTTGAGTGAGTCAAAGTACAGCTAGTCCCAGTCAAACAGTATACTCAGCTATAGTGATCTTTGCTTGCTTGGCAAAATGTATACTCGAGTTCATATACTGTACTAAACTCCTTATTTTATATTTCAGCGATTCAAATAATTTGGAAAAGGAAATCTTGACAGTGTGTGTGATTGTGTGTGTGTGTGTGGGGGGGGGGGAGAGGGGGGGGGGTGTCCTGATGACAGTGAACTGACAATTTAAGGACTTTTATGCCCTTTTGAGGGGCGCTAGCCTCTCCGATTCCCAGCTTTGTGTGTTTGTGTGTGCCTTGTACCCCATGGTTTTATTGGCTGAGCACGGAATGTGAGGACAGACAAGTGAGGACGCCAAATGTGATTGGTCAGAATGTCACGTGATGATGTATGATAAGAGTGCCCCCAGTGCCCCTCAAGAGTGTGATTTTTTTTTTTATTCCAAAAAGAAAGAAAAGAAAAGGAAAAGACCATGAGTAATCAACAAACTATACTATAAAAGCTGGTCAAACATTGGCCAAATTGTCAAATAATATAAGAAAGAGGAATAAAATGGGAAAATAGCTATATTATATGTACAAGCCTATTTTCACAATAATTATCTGTGGAGCGAGTCAAATGTAATGCCTCAAGCAGCAAGCCCTCAACTTTTTAGAAAAGGTTGAGAATCACTGACAGACCCACAGTTCTCAAAGTGGGGTGGTTGTCAAACATAGCCATATCTACAATCTCACAATGTGTTGCAATGCAATGCATTATAAACTTTTAATTTTTATTTAAAATATATATAGGCCAAAGGCCTATTATCTTGAAAAGATGCACGACACATGTTGAATAATTTAGAAATATTCAAGCCTTCTCTTCTAGGGGTCCCTGACACTAAATATTTTTATATTGGGGCCCATGGCCAAATATATATATTTTTAAATGGGGGGGGGGTCCTTAATTGACATGCAAATTGATGTACAGCGCCACTGATAGACACTTGAAACATATTGGCTATTCGACGCAACGTTGCGTTTAATGTCGCCCTCGCGTGGCGACATGTCCTTTATTTAATTCATTATTTCTCTTCCATTAAAAAAAAAACTCAATTTTAACACGGAAGTGTGTGTGTGTGTGTGTGTGACGCATAGAGCAGGCTACTGTACACACACGCACACGCACGCACGCACCCCCGCCCCCCTACACACAAACACACGCTGCACAGAAACACACAGCTGCCTGCTGATCACAGATGCGCGCGCGCACGCGCACACACACACGCACACACACACACACACACACGCAGAGACACAAACACAGTCATCATCGCCTCGTTTGTGGCAACGGCGAAGGGATTTATTTATTTTTGTTCTGCTTTCATGCACAGAAACATAAAGTCGGTATGGAAGAAAATGTCTACATGTTGGTCATATATATAGCATCGGTACATGAGATAATTTAGATAGAATGTCGACTCAGAGTCAGATATCTGCATCATTGTAGCCAGAGAGCAGAGCCGCGTCTGAACGGAACGAACGAAGGCGCTTACATTCTGGAGGAGACGCCGCGTGTGTTTGTGGATTTTTTGTTTTGTTGTGATTTTAGGCTATAGTAGGCCTATATATACTTTTTTTTACATTTTCTGTTGGATTTATTTAATTATTGGGTTATTTTATATCGGAGTGATTCTGCCCATCTTGGAGGACAGAAGCCAGCGGCACAGAGCTTCTGTAAAGGTTGGTATATTGAGAATAAATATGTATGCTAGTTACTATTATATACTACTAAAACAAAGCTTGACGTTTGCCTGCCGAAAATAGCAGACCTACAAGCTCACAACGCGTCGCGACGCGACGCGTTGTGAGCTTGTCTGTTATTTTCTCTTAACTAGATAAATAATAGGTTTATAGCCTACTGTAGGCTACTGCTTGATGTGTACATGATATTATTTATGCTATATGCAAACGGCAAACAGCAGTGGTCGCTGCAGCAGTGATATTGTGTGTTATGTGTCTTCATGTCTGCATGCTTTAATGCCCCATTGTTGATATTATTGATTTTTTTTTGTTGCACAGTCAGACAGAGTGGCGTTGTGAAGTGGTCTCAGTCGGTTTGGCTTGCTGCTTATTAAATTACGAATATATTACAGGCCTAACATGTTGTTGTTATGGTTATTATTATAGGCTAGCTATCGTCGGTTTGCAAACCCCTAAACAGAACGGTTTTGTCAACAAAACAAGCCTTGAAATGCATCTTAATAATGCAGCATGGAATAATTATGTGTAGCCTAGATACGTTTTTCGAATGAGTGAATGAATACGGAAGACTCCAGAGTTGGCTATGGTTGCAATTAATGGTTTCAATTTAGAGCAACGTTATATTTTATTATGACTTGTTTGTGTGATTTTTAGTTGGGGCTATTTTATTTTAAGAGAACATGATGGTTTTATTTGTTCTCACTTTAAACATTTTAAGGTGAGACAGACAGCTATATAATACAGTATATGGTCTCTCAGACATTCCTTCCATACACTGAAACCTAACAGGTTGTGTGATACAAGGAAGGATGGAAGGCTATGTGTCATCTCTCCTTTATTGACCGAATTATGGATGCTGATGCTGGGGGGGGGGGGTCGATATGGGTGGTCTTAGATGTGTGAGACACACACGGACCGTGTGTGTGTGTGTGTGTGTGTGTGTGTGTGTACACACACACACACACACACACACACACACACACACACACATGTGCGTGCCTATATATGGGTGTTTTGTGACCCACTTATTATGGAGCTTGTCACTGTTTCTTCCAGAATAGAATGTTTGAGCGGTTGGTTGCTTGGTTCACAACATGCAACATGCATATGAACTGTAATAACCCTGGATGGGCTGACACCCTCGTAACAGGCAGCTACACACACACACACACACGCACACACGCACCCCTTACATCAGTAGCCTTGTTTTAAACCCATAATATGGTGTTTGACTGTCTGGAGTCCCTCCAGGCTTTATACTGGTGGCCTTTCAGTTTTTTTTTAATTAAAATTAAAATTAAAATGTTTTCAGCAGAGATGTGAAATATGGGAATATAGATGTGACAATTGGGAAAATAAAATGATGTGAAAGGTTTCCCAACTACTGTATGTGGATACCGATATGTGGCAGATATATCAGTGCATCCCTAATTTTATATAGCAGACGTCCATCCATCCATCGATCTTCAACCGCTTATCCGTAGTCTGGTCACAGGGGGCAACAGCTCCACCAGAGTGCTCCAGACTCCAGAGCAACATTAGTGACTTCCTCCTGGGGGATCCTGAGATGTTCCAAGGCCGGGTTGCGGTGGTGGTGGACACAGGTAGTTTCCACCTGCTCCACCTGTCTTTAAGTGCTCTTAAGTGCTCTTAAAGGCTGCTCTACTGTGAAGTGCTGTCATTATCTGAGCCTACCCGACTGTCCCAGCTGTTATTCATTCATTATGTGTTGTAATTATCTATTTACATTCACCCACTTAGTTGTTTTCGTCGCTGTTGGCCAGAAACCTCGTGTCTCTGTGAGTGTCAGATAAAAGCAGTGAAAACCGGTCATCTCTATCTTTGCGGGTACAATATGCATGGGTTGGAAAATCGTGGGCCAAAAATGAAAGAATACAATAAATAAAGGAATAACATAATTGGCTTCTCGCACTCGCATGCAATTCACTATTATTCTGTTCTGTATATAGCACAAGTGTATGGGGGGGGGGGGGGGGGGGGGGTGGTGTGTGTGTGTGTGTGTGTGTGTGTGTTACATCACTGCACCCTTGGGTTACCCTCCGCTTTGCTGTGAAATCCTGGAGAGACTTGTTGAGATAAGCCTACTACACTCATTGTTCCTCGCTCTATCTGCTTTAGTGTACATGCATAAACACGCGGATAACACAATGCTAAATATTCTTCACTTTGAAATGCTCTGTAATTTAATAATTTCACATGAGATTACCGGTACACCATATAGCTGCCTGCTTGGCGTTGAGTTTCAAAATCACACTTAAGAATGCCACGTTTTCTGAAACACTTGTGGTTTTGAGCAATAACAAGGTTTGGTATTGATTCAGTTGGCAGCCAGTCAAAGCCTGAATCTTGTTCCTCAGCACTTGGCATTTAAGCATATCTTTTTGTGTTTTTTTTTTTTTTTTTTCCTTAGATTTTGGAGTCGAGTGAATTATCAAATAACTGTTGGTGTAGTTGGTGGTCTATCTCCTTTGCATTGTGCTAGACCCCTGGGAGATGGATTACCACACCTACCATCAGCTTTTACCTCAATCTCTCTAGGTCGTCCTCAGACGAGCCCTCCATCGTTGCTTCCAGTCATCCCGGTTCTCCATACATCTGGCCAGCTCGTTGGTGCTTTGTGCTCCTGCGTCGTTCTTGAGTACATCCACGTATGTTAGCGTGGGACGTCCTCGTGACCCGTGCCCGTGTGTTGGTTCCCACAGCACCAGTTTGCTGGCTGGCAGCTCCTGGTGTCTTTGGCGGTGTCCTGCTAGTCTCATTCTCCTGGCTGCTATTTTCTGGTCAGATCAACATATGGAATGAATTCTGTACTGGCCATATATGGAGCATGTCTTGAGTGTACAGGGTTTGATGAGGTCAGATCAACAAGAGCTGCTGGCTGGCTCCATTTAGGCATATCTATGTGATGATCCAGTCTTCTCCATGTATGATTAGATGAGGTCAGTGTCGTGATCTTCATATATGGAGATGGCCATGGTGGCGTGATGTCACGAGGCGTGACCATATATGGGAGTCGTTAAGGGTCTCCATGATGTGTGACAATGAGTGTCAAGTAGAATTCAGACACTCTGTAATTAATTGATAATCCTATATGAATGGCTGAACAAGATTAGCCTTGTAGCAGAGAAAAAGCAACTGACCAACTACAATTAATTTACTCTTTAACTTTGGGTGGCTCACGTAGATGGGTTTAAACTGAGGCAGTAACAAATGTGAACATTATTCAAAGATTGCTCTTCTCAATGGCTGAGCTGGGGTTAATATTTAATGACGATTAACGGATGTGGTGAGAGCAGTTTTCACAGTGTTTGGATCAGCACCCCTCTATGAATCTCCTGGGGGGGGTTTTCGGTCAGATTTTCGGTCTCTCACTATCTCTTGGTTCCCTCTTTTCATCACAGCCTAAGGCTGTCACAGTCATGACATTTTTGTTGGTGATTATTGTTGTACAAGTAATTAACTATTCAAGTGTAGGGAAGGAGCTCGATAACCGTTACCCTGCATTGAACATATCAATCAAAGCCTCTGAGGCTTTGTCAGCAACTATTGCACAGGGCAGATATGACAAAATAATAACAAGTGCATGAAAAATGGTTGACGATGATACTTTGCAACAGCCGATCTATTTTCGCTATTATTCAACGGATGAGTTAAGGAAGTGGGTTCAATCCTTTTTAGTATCGGCAATAGACGGGACCAATTTCGGTATATGAACATGAGGTTGAAAATTTCCAGACCCACCCAGGGTGCCGGCCCGGTTCCGGCGAGCCGCCCAGCGTCCGAAACGGTTGAGAAATGACAGAGTTACCTTGTGGGGGTCCCTCTATTGTACTGTACTGTCACTGTACTGTACTACTGGCACACCCAAAATCATCATATATACAGTTAATATGTGCGTGTGTGTTTGTGTGTGTGTGTTAGGTTGCGCACAGGTGGTGAAAAACAACCATGCTGTTTTCGTGCTCAGACCACCACTCAAAAACAGTGGTGTTTGGCTGTTTTCAGGGTTCGTATACACCGGTCTGACGGTATAGTCTGGGTGTTCAGCTCAACCTGGTGAGAGCCAGTCAGGCGGTGGCTCAGCGTTCAGGGCTCGTTCAGCAGTCTAATGGACGGTTGGTCAGCCGGGGTGGAATGTGTTCAGAAGTGTGGTGTCAAAGGCAGCAGGCCAGCTGATATACTGTGTGACTGACAGCTCCTGTTATATTATGTCCTCTATGGCGGACGACGGTGTGACAGCTGAGCCCGGGCTGTCAGTGGCAGGCTGTCAGAGCTCACTTCAAGGGGAAAGGCTTGCTCGACTCACTCAACGACAGTCTGGTATGGAAGACTTCAGGATTATACTGGGTGCGGATTCAGATAATACGTAGAAAGTAGAGTATACAATCTGCACTCTGTAATTGTCTTTAACCCATTCTGGGCGGGAACCCCTTTTGGTGTTTTAAGCATTGTTATACTTTAGCTGTTGAAAAAATAGCAGATCTACAAGCTCATAGAGTGGCACCGAGTGCCGCGCTACACGCTTGTAGGTCTGCTATTTCTGAAAAATCTTGAAAACGTGGGGCAAAATCTTTTAATATATATTCTTTCAGAGCGAACGTTTTTAACTCATATCTTTGCTTCTGGGCCTGGAACTACATGGGGGTTGGCGGCCAATTACATATATTTTTGGGGTCCTTGACATGAAAATGTTTGAGCACCACTGACATAGAAACCTATGACATAGTAATTTCACTGACGAAGGCCTGCGCGCCGACACGCATCTGTTTGGGCTGTGCATCTTTTCAGAGCATGCTTATTTTAGTGATCGATCTATCCATCATTTTTCAGAACATCCTCTCTCAGTACAGTAGCGTTTCACGAACTAGCCAATGAAGACTGTCCACACACACGGCATAGGTATCCTGTTCCCTTTTACAAGGTGGGTGTGTGTGTGTGTGTGTGTGTGTGTGTGTGTGCAGTGATGTATGGTAACTGTCCACCACGCTACCTGCTTCAAACCATACATCACAACTTCACTATGCAATCAATGTGCATGCGCCCGCACACACACACACCATACATCAGGTGCATAGAAATGCCGGCTCAGCTGAAATGGACGGTATGTTGTTGCCCGCTGTCTATGGTTGATGATGTCATTAGTGGTGTCACTGTTTGATGATGTCATTAGTCCTATCGGTGGTGTCACTGGTTGATGATGTCATTAGTGCTACCGGTTTTTGTCACAAAGTCCTTTTTTCTGTCTGGTGTCCAGGAGCTGGCTGGCTGGCTGGTTGGGTGGCTGGCTGGGTGGCTGGCTGGCTGGCTGGTTGGATGTCTGGGTGTCTGGGTGGGTGGCTGGCTGGCTGGTTGGATGTCTGGCTGGGTGGCTGGCTGGCTGACTGGTTGGGTGGCTGGCTGGGTGGCTGGCTGGCTGGTTGGATGTCTGGCTGGTTGGCTGGGTGGCTGGTTGTCTGGCTTGTTGGCTGGCTGGGTGGCTGGTTGTCTGGCTGGTTGGCTGGCTGGCTGGCTGGCTACTCGTTTATCATGTGGCGTTACGCTTAATTCATGCCGTTGTGCAGTGTATGTTGCTTGCTGAGAAGAGCTGAGCATTGCGGCAATTGACTCAATTGCTCACTCAAGTGATCAATTACACACCCCATGCAAAAGGGTCCAATCAGCTCTCAACGACGTCTGACATGCATATGGGGACTGGAGCCAAGCGAGGGTTCAGAAATACATTGATCACATTGTATTTCTATCAGAAATGCATTCATCAGATGGTAATTCTGTCAGAAAGACACGCGTGTTCGGTGCCCCTCAAAGTGAGGGAAGCCTTGCCCCTATATATGTATGTCAGAAGGCGTTGAGGGCTGATTTCACACCGCTGCTGAATTCATGGACTAATTCATAGAAAATAACAAAGTCATTCTTTTGGAGGTGAACTACTCCTTTAAGCTTTAGATTCAGGGTGGTTTGTCTCTGTCACGATTATGAAATTTTACATGCCGATTAATTGTCACTTTTCTTTTTTTTTTACTTTTTTACTTCATGCATACACATCCCATTTCTGTTTTCTGTTTGTCTTTTAGGCTTTGAAGTTGCACAGGGCAGATATGACAAATAACCTAAATAATACAAATAAATGATTCACTTATTAACTTAATGAAAAGTGGAAATAGCACATCATCTTTGAAAATGTATGGAGACGTTTTCAACATTATGGCGATTATCTCAAATAGTTACGATTATGAGACTGTGATAATTGTGACAGAGGCACAGATTCAGGTGTAGAGACACCTCAGGGTCACTGTCTATAGGATTGATCTTTCTTTATTCACTGGGTGTGTCCCATGTTGTCCTTCCTTATGCTGCTCTGTTCAGGAATATAATAGAGGACATGGCCCACATTGTTCCGTCTTGTTTTTTCTATGTGCACCATGTATAATGTTACATACAGTACAGTATGGGCTGTTATATCGTGAGACTGACCAGTTCTCACGATGACGTACGGCTCGCATAGATCTGCTTAATTTTATAAGCCCAAGACCCCTACATTAATATGCATTTGGCCACGGAACACCATCTGAAAATGTTTTGTACTGCCAGGCCGCGGCCCCCAGAAGAAATTATTTATGTTACAAAAAACGTTGAGAAATAGCAGATGCTCGTTGTGAGGGACTCTAGACGCAAGGAAAGTGAGGGAAGCAAGGTTTTAGAGACACGGGAGACGCCCGCAGTGAGATGGATAGAGGTGGTTGTGCAAGCCTTTCAACTAATGATGACAGCTAATCTTTATTATATTCTGCCCTATGAAAGCTTTAGGCTATTAAAAAAAGAAAAACAGGCGAGATAATTAGAAAGTATGGCAGTGGAAGGGCTTGTTCCCACGGGCGTCTGTCTGTTCACACACAGCCTGTTATTATGCTGAAAGACTTGATGAAAATAGAAGACCCCATTAATTAACTTATAGATTGTGCTGATGTAGGCTCTGTATGCAAAATTAAATTACAGTTTTCTTTCCCCCCCAACGTGTAGCTAATAACAACCCTCGTTTTGTAATTGATGTACAGAAAATACATATACATATATCAGAAGTTTTTATGGGTATTGCATAGCTTTATAAATGTTTTTTACAAACAAATTTGAAATATAAGTTTGACTGCCAGGTTTTTGAGCTGAAAAAGTGTGGGAACCGCTGGATGTGGTGTGGAACAGCTTAATTAAAAGGTCATGACTTTTAACAAATTCCACAAACCCTTCACATAAACTGTAAGCAATACCATCGAGACGTTATTTGACATTTATATTTTATATTTTAGACATTAGAATTTTGATGCATTAACAGTTTGACTGCGGGATTAATTAATATTGTGAGGAATCCAAGCTAATAGAAACTGCAGGCTTTCTATTCCTGAAAAGTTGCAATGCGAAAATGGAAGCCATCGTTTTCACGATAATACAAATCTAAATATTTCTTCTTTTTTTTTCATCTTGTTTCAAAAAAATCTGCCTAATGATGATGTCACTGGTGGAGGGGGGTCTCTGAACTGCCCACAGCCCTCCTATGAGACACAGACTGAGTAGGAAAGCCACCCGCCCCTCTAGACCAGAAACCACACAGGCTCTGTCAGGCTGGGCCACCTGCCCCTCTAGACCAGAAACCACACAGGCTGGGCCACCTGCCCCTCTAGACCAGAAACCACACAGGCTCTGTCAGGCTGGGCCACCTGCCCCTCTAGACCAGAAACCACACAGGCTGGGCCACCTGCCCCTCTAGACCAGAAACCACACAGGCTGGGCCAGGCTACACAACTCCTAACTGACCCCGATAAGCAGGTTGGTGCCTTGCATGGTTTCTCTGCCGTCGGTCTGAATGGTTGAAAGTGAAATACATTTGTAAAGCGCTTCGGACAGACAAAGGTGCCCTATATATTATAAATGCAGTCAATTTAGAAGTCAGGCATAAGGAACATGCTTTATTCTAACCGAAGACGGTTTAGAAAGAAAAACGATTACAGTTTTATCAGCCCAAGGAACATCTCGGTTCCAATTTTAGTTTGATAAATCGGCTAAATCTCTGGTTTAGACGTGCTAATGATTAACTCAACTTTCACGATGACCTTTAGTACAACTCGAGCTGTCTGGAAAGTCAGATGAGCGGTTATGATAGAGCAGAAATGGTAGTTAACATGTGTCCCTATGTGACATTATCAGGAATGTGCAAAGACATCTCTGTTGATTAGGCATTCAACCGCCAGCTATTTTAATGGGTCATGTCTACAGAAACGTTTTTTCTTTCTTTCTTTTTCTTTGAGCCGTACATGACGTTTTACATAAAGTCACAGTGATCAACATGTGGTATAGAAGAAGGCTGAGCTTCTGTTTGACTCGCAACTACAACACTGTGTGTGTGTGTGTGTGTGTGTGTGTGTGTGTGTGTGTGTGTGTGTGTGTGTGTGTGTGTGTGTGTGTGTGTGTGTGTGTGTGTGTGTGTGTGTGTGTGTGTGTGTGTGTGTGTGTGTGTGTGTGTGTGTGTGTGTGTGTGTGTGTGTGTGTGCGCACAGGCTGATACAGACACAGGGGCATTTCATTCAGTCAGGGGAGGAACGTTGAGTAGACTAGCAAAGCTAAAGGACATGTCATGTTGACTTTGTTCAAGCTTAGAAAGGGCCTGCATGGCTATAAGTAGCTCAGCAAGATAACAATGTACTATTCACGATTTTGTTGTTCAACAGACACTCTTATCCAGAGTGACTTAACACCGCATGAGAACAACAGATTAAATGTCATGAATTCTCTAACAGAGCTAAATGGTGGGCTCACCCCTATCTTACATACATGGGGAACACAGATCCCTGCATTCGATTCCCGCTGGGGGGCGTGTTCTCTCCTCCGCGTCATCAGTGCAGCCCATAGCCCCATACCCTAGGTGGGGTTGGACTTTCTGTGTGGAGTTCTCATGTTCTCCCCGTGTCCCCTAGGGTAGGTAAACCCTCACAGAAAACATGCAGTAATCCTGGTCTCTAAACTACCTCCCCCTGGCCAACCTGGCCTGATGGAGGGGAAAAGAACTGGTCGGAATAACGTGTTCCTTCCACGCGCTACGTCCGGCCGGGGAAACTCCCGGCTTGGACTCCTCATGCATCGAAGGAAGCATGAGGTCAGTCCACTGCTCTCTCCAGGTTGGCAGAGGAAGTGTAGCGCCCAGGATTACATTAGATAATTGACACTGGGTGAAAAAAATGGGTTACACTTACAAAATCGTGGGATAAAACATTATAGTGAACACAGATCCCGTAAATGGTAGTGGTGGATGAGGGACAGAGTTTTTAAACACCACTGACAGAGTCTTGGAGAAAATGACCAATCATGTGGTCTATACAGGCACAGCGCCATGCAGGCCAGGGGAACCAATCAGGGCCAGGGGACCAATCGGCAGCATCTGATGACTCTAAACTCGTTAGGCGAGCAGAATGCCAAATTATTTTTAGCCTGTAAAAAACATGTCGCGTGTGATTGAATATGTGCAGCTATAGCCGTTGTGATTCAGCAGCACACGTCCTGTGCTGCAGTACAGTTGGCTCGGCTGCTATTGGAATTTAGCGGGAAGCTGCCATGCTCATCAATAGTCGACTAGTTGAATTGTCGACTAGTTGCTTAAAGCCCTACTGCAATGTGTGTGTGTGTGTGTGTGGTCGGTCGGTCGGTCGGTCGGTCGGTCGGTCGGTCGGTCGGTCGGTCGGTCCAGGCAGGGCCCAAGAGCTCAGGGGGGCGCCCTATAGAGCAGTGTTTCCCAAACACTGAGTCGGGACCCATTTGTGGGTCACAGACCCCTACTTAGTCCATTTATTCACTTCCTCATTGTTAATATAAAGCTATTTCCTCATTGTTGCTGCAGTGTCGATTATAACTCACTTTATCTCATTTAGACCTGAATCTTGTAAGGCTTTAATTTTGTACTGTAATTAATTGTTTTGAAAATAACACACATACCGTATGTGCTGAAAAGCTATGTTTATGCCTAATTCAATATCAGCTTCATTATCACCACACAGATTTACAGGTGTGAGACAGCGGGTGAAATATTTTTTTCTTACAACTCCCGTCATGTGTATTTTTCAGGAAAAATAGTGTGTTCTACAAGCAGATCTATCAGCTCAGTGGCCTTGTGGTTAGAGTGTCTGCCCTGAGACTGGGAGGTCGGGGTTCGATCCCCGGCCAGGTCATACCAAAGACTCTAAAAAATGGGACTCAGTGTCTCCCTGCTTGGCACTGGGGGTAAGTCCCTGCGACATACTAGCGTCATGTCCAGGGGGTATACTTGTACATCGAGCTGCCTCACGCTACAAAAACAGGAGATAGGCTCCTGCCCAATGGGACTCATGGCTCGGCAAGGCTACTTACTTTTACAAGCAGATCTACAGGCTCACAATGTGAGCTTGTAGATTGGCTATTTCTGCAAGTTAAGTATGAAATGATTCAATAAGTCAGTCGTTTCTTTAAGTCATTTGTCATATGTGCCCTGTGCAACTTTGGTTTTCAAATCCTAAGCCCATACCACACCAATGATTCGCCATGCAACTACTTGCAATCAAACTGTTGCGAGTAGTTGCATGTCGTTTAAAGCGACCACAGTACCGGCCCGCCGTGCAGTTTCGCCTGGATGCCCTGCATGAGCTCTGAACCTAGCAGAGATCTTTCTTCTTTCTTCTTTCTTTCGTGTGTCATCATCAGATATCCAGCTCAGTAGCGTGCAGCCACGCCCTCGTCTCAGGTCCCACATCAAATAGGCCGGTTTATACAGGGGACAGGTGGTGATTATGTGGTCACTGCTCAGCGGTCTGCTGACCGGCTCCCCACACTCGCACGCTGCTCCGTCCGTCAGGTCCCACTTCGTCATGGATGTTTTGAAACGTCCGACCCCAGTCTGCAGGCGGGTCAGCAGGGTCCATTCATTGCCGGTGTGGCAGTTCCTCTCCTTCAATGGCCGCCTCCCGGGGTCATGGATGTAACGGTGGATGCGTGTTTGCCCGGCTGACTCTCACTCCGCCCTCCAGGAGAGTAGAGAGTAGTATCTAGTAGAGATAGTGAGTTTAGCCTGGCTGACCTTAGCTCTGACCCTAGTAGAGATAGTGAGTGTAGCCTGGCTGCCTTTAGCTCTGACCCTTATAGAGATAGTGAGTTTAGCCTGGCTGACCTTAGCTCTGACCCTAGTAAAGATAGTGAGTGTAGCCTGGCTGCCCTTAGCTCTGACCCTTATAGAGATAGTGAGTGTAGCCTGGCTGCCCTTAGCTCTGACCCTAGTAAAGATAGTGACGAGTGTAGCCTGGCTGCCCTTAGCTCTGACCCTAGTAAAGATAGTGAGTGTAGCCTGGCTGCCCTTAGCTCTGAACTTGCATGAACCGCCACATTCCACCATGACTGCCAGGGCAGCGTTGCCAAGTCTGCTTATTATAAGCCACTTTGGGCTTGTTTCATTTTCTGGACAGTCGCATGTAAAGAAAGAAAGTTACTATGTTTACCCAGGGTGACTAAGCTCAAGAACTTGTTTACAGCCAGGCCCTGCTCATAGAACATTTCATGGTAGGGGTTCAATGCCTTGTTCAAGGGCACTTCAGCGGTGGTCATTTTAACGTGCCGGTCCGGGGATACGAACTAGCGACCTTCCGATATCAAGACCGCTCCGCAAACCGTTCAGCCACCGCTGCCCCCATTTGTACCGCTGTACATTTCTGAATTAGAGGGTTTAGGTTAGGGCTTGTTTCTAAGGTGTAGTTGGTTGCCTATATTTGGGCTTGCTTCAGTTTCAATCAATTGGTTTCAAAAACATCTTTAAATCTGGAATGTTTTTGAAACATTTTAAAACGCATGTCTTGTATGCAGTGTTGTTTTTGGCAGCACATTTGTTTAGTCGACTAAATGTCATGAGATTTTGGCAGGCCTCAATGCCGTCATAATGACTGTTTTTATCCTTGCTGAAAATAGCCAATCTACAAGCTCACAACGCGTCGCGCTGCTGCCCAATAATATACAGTATATTAATCTGTGGGTCCTTGACACGAAAACCTTTCAGCTCTAAAGACAACAATGATTAGACAATAAAGTTTGACCTGCCCTATAGTCGTCTATTTCGGGTGTGTTTTCATAGACCTGTTTGCTCGTTCCTCCCGCGGAATGTGGCAACAGCCAGGGCTGCCAGGGCAGGCCAGCCGCGCCGTGTTATGTGTGTTATGTAATTTGTTTTGGGAGTTGTTGCACATAAGGGTAATGATTGTACCTCCGAAGATCTGTTGTCTCGCTGACTCAGCATCATTGCAGTCACTGTTTAATGCGATTCATTGTGCCACTCAAATCGTCTAAGGCTGCACAGTCAGGGGTCTTCAGCTTTTTTTGAATGAAAATAAAATCATAGATGGCTTCATTGACTTGTTTGACAGCTTTTCTGAAAAACTCAAATGACACAGAAATGGTGTTGCTATAGGCCTATACTATACGCAGCAACAAGAACCCGGGAATAGGTTCTCCTCTTGAAAGGTAAAAACCCCAAAAGGGGTTCCTGTATGATATTTTATTTACAGTACACTTCTGTTGAAATCATGTTTTGTCAGACATGTGTAACCAGTGGAACCCTCAATAGCCTGTGGAAGGAAGAAAGGAAGGAAGGAAAGTGTGTGTGTGTGTGTGTGTGTGTGTGTGTGTGTGTGTGTGTGTGTGTGTGTGTGTGTGTGTGTGCGCAGGCTCTATTTGTCATTCACTAAATTATATCTTTGTTCCACGTTGGCTTGAGGCTAGCAGCAGCGGCAGCAGCAGCAGCAGCAGTGTTTATCCTGTCAGAGAGCCGTTTATCTTGACACTTCCCTTTATGGTCGTCCTCCTTTAGAACGTTGGAATGCTAACGAAGCTTTATGTGTGCATAAGGAGAACGCCTGGTTCGTTAATGATTAGTAAAAAAAAAAGAAGAATTGTGCTGCTGTCGGACGGAATGTTGGAAACCTTGCATGTCCAAAACCGCTTGCTTGTAAAACGTATGGGAATGGGAAATACTAGTGAAAATAGATGATCTACAAGTTCACAATTTTGAACTTGTAGCTTGTAAAATAGCAGACTATTTTCACTACCACTCTTGTATGATGAAGTAGAGGTCTTCATGAAAAAACATAAAAGGCCTTGATGTCTGTCAAAGGTGTAGAGCATGCACAGGCCCAGGTGCTGGACGAATGGCAGTACAAGAGGAAGAAATTGAGTCTGCAACACTGGTAGGAAAAACTCAGCTCCACTGGTTTATTGAAGAAGATCCCAGTGATCGAAACGTTGAATCAATAAACCAGTAGAGCTGAGTCAGTGTTGCGGACTCTATGTCTTCCTCCTAAGTGTGTCTGTCCAAGGCTGTAACGTGCATGATGTATAAGACAGGACATGCATTACATTTTTTACCACGTACATTTTTTACCACATGTTAAACTCTGGATCTCAGAGTTTAACATGCTGGAATTGCTTTTAACACAATTATTATGAGCTCTGGGGTGCCGGGGAAGACATGGCCGCTTTTACTCTGAACCCCCCCCCCCCCCGCCGCCGGAAACGATCTGGAATAAAAACGGATAACTCTCGTTTCCATTTATATGCTAAATAGTCCAAAGTGTTCATATTTTGAACGAGAGGCGGATGAGAAGTCAGAAATGAAGCGCTTAGTATCAAAACCACGGAGAGCGTCCTGGATTAGCAGAGACGATGCATTCTTTCTGTCGCGCTAACAGGGAAGTGAACGGGACGCTAATATGAACGAAGAGCGTTCGGTGGCCTTAGAGTCCCACTCTGATATCATTGAAGATGCGCTATGACGTTTACACACGTCATTGCAACCCGTCTGTTGGATTCCAGGACGTGTGGACACGTCGGATGGACGGAACCTGTTATCATAGTTATATCCATAGGCTAAATATTTGCTTGTATCTCTCCTCATCTCTCTCTCTCTGTAACCCCTCGCCCCACCGACACGGTAGAGGCAGATGTCTTTCTTCCAGTATGGGGGAGTTTTCGTTGCCACAGTCGCAAAAGTTGCTTGCTTGGGACAATGTTGTTCTCTGCTCCATGTGTTAAAGTGACAACTTTACTCGTTGTGATTTGACACTTTAATAAAATGTAATTTAATTGGATTATACTCTTTTAATAGTACATTGAGAAGCAAACCGTGAATGGCCGAGCAAGTTAGTGCTTGTCCCAGTTTTAAAGTCCATAAAAAGACCTTTGAGGATGTGCCATTCTGAGCCAAGACAAATTCCAATGCCCAAATCTCTGCTTACTCCACACTCGGTCCTCCAGCTTGACCCAGAAATAGTTTGTTTCCAAAACGGAGATGTGCTTTTGGAGGAGCTGAGACCGGAGAACAAGTGTGTACAACCAGCGTACATACAGCCTGTTCTCATCCGCTGTTTTAGACTCTAAAACATCCCATTGAAGTCTGCGACACAGCACATATTCAGGTTCATGTATGTGCATATATGTGGATAAATAGGAAATGTATGTCACTATATAGCATATGCACATTTCCATGTGGGGGGGTGCGTCAGCTAGGTCAGGAGGTAACAGCGGGTGCATGGCCAAAAAGGTTTGCTGTTTTAGACTAGAGCCATGACAAAATGTTGTTCTGCGTGCTCACGTCCTAAAATGTAAACATGAACATGCCTGCATGCGTGTGTTGGAACGGTTTGAGAGTGAAAGTGTCCCTCTTGACTAAACTGCAGAGACACTGAAGTGCATACATCATTCTGAATAACATACAGTGATCAAAGCTACTGAAGCAACACATTGAATAATGGGTTGATCTTTATTTATACAACCGTGCTGTTTGTTGGTGCGTGGTGTGGGAGAATCCATGTCGAACAGGTCATATACAGCGTCTAATGTACAGCATGACATGCAGGAGTAGTCAGTGAGTGGAGTGAGTAGGCAGGCATGTGAGGAATTGGAACGTGTCTGTCTGTCTGCAGTGTTGTTTTTGGCAGCACATTTACTCTTTTGAATAGTTGCATCACATTTTAGTCACCCGGAATGTTTTAGTGTTAGTCTAGTTTTAGTCAACTAAATATCATACGATTTTGGTTGACTAAATCTACAGTTGATTTAGTCGTACAAAATGTATTTTGGTGGGCCTTTATGCCGTCGTAATGATTTTTTTTTCACTTGCTGAAAATAGCCGATCTTCAAGCCCACAACACGTCACAGCTTGTAGATCGGCTATTTTCATCATGCAACCAAGTGTAAAATGACTCATACTGGATCTCTTGTCCACTAGTCCCTTCCTAACATTTTAGTCTAGTTTTTATTTGTTGACAAAATTGTCAGTATATTTAGTCATATTTTTGAGTGGTGCAACCACTCCTACAACCAGGAATGTCCGTGTGTATCATGTGTGTATCAGTCAAGAGCACGAGTGGTGTGCGCATGCATGAAATTGGAACGAGAGAAGTATGTGACATGGCTGCCACCTGCTGGACGCAAATCCAACTTGTGACTGTCTAGGTTCATTGATATCCATAATAAAGCTAATCTGAGGGGGGGGGGGGGGGAGAGGGAGAGAGAGAGAGAGAGAGAGGGAGGGAGAGGGAGAGGGAGAGGGAGAGGGAGAGGGGGAGGGGGAGGGGGAGAGAGAGGGAGAGGGGGAGGGGGAGGGGGAGAGAGAGAGAGAGAGAGAGAGAGAGAGAGAGAGAGAGAGAGAGAGAGAGAAAGTTGCACCACTCGCTTCACACAGGTGTGATTTTTATAGTCAGCATAGCTTATCTTTCCTCATAGTTTTATTAGTCGACGAAAACAACACTTGTCTGTCTGTAAAGCCCAAACCACAGTGCCACACCAAAGGGAGGAGGCGGTTTGAATAAACGTGAAAATGTGGCACAAATTTGGAATATGTGTTCTTTCAGAGCAAACGTTTTTAACTCAAATCTTTGCGACCGACCAAAAATAATCATACTTGAACTGCGGACCCAAAGCTTGTGACTTCCTGCACGTGAATTTTGTTTGTAAACAAAGTGACAGGGAGACAATTCAGCTGATTATTTCTAACCTATACACAACCTATATACATATTTTAGCGTGATGATTAAGTTTAAAACAAGTAATACACTGTCTGGATGTCATCTTGAATGAGATAAAAAACGGAGTAGTTCTTTAATCAAAACCAGCTGTGTGGAGGAGGACAAGAAGCATGGGAATCAAACTGGTGAGCTTCATTTTCATTGGCTTTTATTGATGTGTATCTCTACACGTCATCACGCGCGGCGGTTTTCGTTTTCAGGAAGTAAATAAAAAATCACACCTGTGTGAACTGAGTGGTGCAACTCCCCCCCCCCCCCCCTCATTTCTCTCTATCTCTCTCTATCTCTCATTAGCAATAGCAAGCAACAGTGTTTCTGGCACAACAGCGCCCCTACTGGTGCTCCTCATACTGGTGCTCATTAACGTCACATACATAGGTGAACCAACACATAGGTGAACACGGACATTGCTGTTCCTTGGAGTGGTTGCACCACTAAAAAATATTTTTATGGACTTTTATGGATATTTTTATGGACTATTTTTATGGATTGTTAGGTTGCCCATGGTCTAAAAGTGTGAAAAACTATTTTCAACTATTTTCAACTTTTTTTCATTTCACTACGCCTTTAAGTTGTTGTTTTCATGACATGGATGGTGAAGCTGTCAGTGAGGCGTGTTGAGCTCTGGAAAGCAGTGGCTGAAATTCAAACGGAAGAGTTAGCAGGCGAGGCGAAGAAGAGATAAACTAGTGTTATGATGACGGATGGAAGTGCTTTAGTCTTCCCCCCGAACGATACGCAGCATTAAGTTTCACTCCCACTCATCATTTCTGCTTTGCCTGGCTCCCTTGTACCTGTAGCATAAGAGTTGTTCCGCTCTTAAGATGCAATTGTGCAAATCGGTTAGCCTTTTTTTTTAAAGAATGACTATTATATTATATTGTAATGAATGGGACGTTTGCTGCTTTTTAATATTGGTGTGTAGGCTTCTGAAACTGAACTGTCCCCCGCACACCAATGAGAGACAGAGTGAGTAGACAGAAACGGTGTCATCTTATAATGAACATTATAGTGAGGACTGATTTATATGAAAGATATACCATTCAGTCAGGACAGATTATATATATATATACATACATACATACATACATACATACCGGTATATGTTTAAAATGTAAACTTACGTTTGCATTCATATGTCTACATGCTTAATTGAACAACTGGATTTCGGATTGGGGCGAACTGTGCCGTCACGTTAATCCATTCCATAGTTACTTATGATAATGAGCAGTTGAATGTGGCTTGTTTGTGGTTAATTCATAATGTACTTTTTGTGCCTCCTAGAAATGTGGTGGAGTCCAAAGTACAATATTTCCTTTTGTAATTTCAGAGTGCAAGTCAGAATTATCCAAAAGAATTCAAGCTCAAGTGTAGAGTACGTGAAAAGGGGGCAGGTATTTCTAAGAATGTATACTTCTTCCTGCTCCTTTTCGCCCCTGGGGTGTATCAGACAAATGTATTATGAATTACAAATTATTTATTATTCTCTAATATAATTTGTACTGTACTGTGACAAGGTTCAAGGTCTTTATTAATGTCCCAGAAGGGCAATTAGGTTTACAGCAAGAGTAGTGGTTTAAAACATACAAACGATACAGGACAACAACAGACATGAGACACCATAGCATAAACAGAGGTCTGGGCGCATCTAGTGCAGGTATAGAATCAAAATGAATCAAAATGAAGTACAGCACTCAAACTGCTCTGTTGGTCACCCTGATCCGACACAACAGTAACTGTTTGTTTATCCAACACTCCATTTTCAAACCTTCAAATTTAATCAGATCCACAATGGAGGCTCATTAAAATGCAATAAAAAGGCGAGGGTTGACGGGAGCATTCTACAAGATGCAATGAACTTTACTTCCAATTTAATCAGAGATGCTTTTTCATTAAGTCTGCATCAAGGGCTGTCTGCTGGAAACCGTGTATGTTACTTTTCAGAAAATGGGGAAATAAAATAACCTGTGTTTTCCTCTGTAGTTTACCTGTTTAGTCATTTCATTGGTTGAATACTTGTTAAGTTTGACTAAAAGCGAAAATAGCAGACCTACAGCACCTCACGACGTGTCAGACGCAACACGTTGTGAGCTTGTAGATCTGCTATTTTTGCTCCTTTTCCGAAGGCATTCATAAAAAATCACACCTGTGTGAACTGAGCGGTGCAACTATACATTTATTGGCCCAGGCCGTAGCGTAACGGTCTGGGCACCGGACTGGTAATCCAGTCGCAGTGTGCCGCGGGTTCGACTCCCGGACCCGACACGGCCTTTACTGCATGTCATCCCCCATCTCTCTCCCGTTTCCTGTCAGCCTACTGTCTGTCCCTTCAAAAATCAATAAAAGGCGTAAGCCGCAAAAAAATATCTTAAAAAAAAAAAACAAAAAACTATACATTTATTGTTATAGTTACTGTATTCTACTGTGCTCTGTACTGTGCGGGGGTTCCTGGAACATTCCAGACCCCCAGGAACGCGCCCAGGGGGCCGGACCGGTACCGGCGAGCTGCAGTTACCATGTAGGGGTCCCCGGAACATCCACAGCCCCAGGAACGGCCTAGGGCTCGTACATGTACTTTGTGCCACTTTACTCTGTGCTGTACTCTACTGGCCACTTTAGGTGTTGCAGCTTTCCATGCTCAGACATACAGAGACAGACATACGGACACACATAGCTCCGTAATGGAGCAGAGCAAGGCACAGCTCAAAAAAAAAGAAGATTATGGAGATGCGAGGTTTCTTGTCCAAGGAAGAAATGAAGTCCAATTTTAAGAGATGCTCTTTGTGATTAAGTCTGTGTGTGAAGGAGAATAGACGGGAAGCGAGTAAGGATCATAATCTCACTGCAATCAGACACTCAAAAGGACAATGAGTTTAGGAGAATTGTCATGTTAATATATTCTCCACTGAGCAATGTGTGAGAAGGTAAACCAACTGAAAAGTAATCATAGGTTTTGGTGCTCAGCGGCCGTGTGCTCGTGCGTGCGTGCGCTTGTGTGTGTGTGCGCACTTGTTTGCCTACAGAATAGTTTTGAAATGAGTCACCGTCTGCCCTCCTGAACTTAAACTAACTTCAACTTTTGCACTTATCTTTCACATTTTCTATTTTGTTTGTTTTGTAAGTGTCCTCTCTCTCGCAGGAGGAAATTGAATCAGACCTCACCTGACCTGACCAAATTATTTTTAATTTTTTTCTTTAACCTTCCTTTTTTTCCCTCCCCAATTTAGTCCTTGCCGTTTCCCCTCAGTGGTTTTTAATCAGTGGTCCGGGGACCACCAGTGGTCCTTCAGAGGGTTTCAGATGGTCCCCAGCTAATTGATGGAGAGTTGGTCACCAAATGGACCTTTATAGATCTTTAACTCTTGAGAGCGTAAAATGAAACCAAATGGTTTGGTTTCATTTTACGCTCTCAAGAGTTACAATTATTGTTAAATATCTGCATAACATAAGTTGATTTACAAGAAGTCTACACAATTAGAGAATGTAGAAGAATTGTTATTTTTGATCAACATTTTCCTGTTCTCTCTCCTAATGGTAACCACATCAATACAGCATGGAATTGTGGACAAAATCTTATCCAAGTTCCAACGACAACAAAATATTCTTTAGTTTTAGGTCTTTAGAGGCTATAGATAATTGAATTGAATAGTGGGCCTTGAAGGTTGAAAACCAATGGTGTACACGGCTGTCGCTGTAGGGTAGAACAACCTTGTACGTCCCAAACCGCTATACTTTTCAGGAAATGGGACAAAAAAACCTGTGAACCCAATGTATAGTTATTTAGTCACCGGTTCTTGTTAATACTTTACTTTTCATTCATGAATTCCACAGACACACTTGACCTTTTTCACCTTCACTTTCATTTCATATTTGTAAATTGTGAAAAATGAAAATAGCTCATGTACATAAGCTTGGTATTTTGTTTGTTTTCTAAGTGTGTTCTCTCTCGCAAGAGGAAATCGACAGTACTGTTAAGCAGGGTCTGCATGTGGCCCACGGGCCGCGGGTTGAGCAGCACTGTCCTATTGTATTTCCCTCTATATAAACCCAAATGGATCATTATGTTTTACTGTGTAGAAATGTCGGTATAGCTTAAATGAAAGGCATTTGGCTTTGCCCACATATGGCCAATGTGGACCTAAAGTGGACCTAAAGTGTACTAAAGCGCTTTATGGAAATGCCACCAATCCCCCGGAAGCAGCTTGTGTAGGATATGTGTCCAGGCAGTAATGTAAGGTTTTTATCAGTACATAATTTGTAGATCTTCTGCCTGTTTGAGTATCTGGCCTCACGACTCCCTCTTGTCCTGTTGGGACACCGGCAGGGGCAGAATGGACAGGATGCCTCCATGGATGTCTATCTATCTATCTCTCTCTATCTCTATCTCTATCTCTATCTCTATCTCTATCTCTAACTCACTCACTCACTCACTCACTCACTCACTCACTCACTCACTCACTCATATGCTGTTGAGATGCAAATGTGTCAGTATGGTGTTGTTGGCGTTCTATGTGTGGCCGCCTATGCATGCGCTGTGCAGTTGCAGTTGAAAATAGTTATTTCGGTGCATGCCGCTGTATACCTGCCGCCTGCTTTTTACAAGTCTGTGCCCCGGGGCCGGTTGTTTTATAATCCACCTGTGAAGGTCCACAAGTTGACATTAAGCCTGAAAGGTGGTTATGGATGGCTGACGGAATGGGCTGACCTCCTGGAGAGACGACCTATGTGTGTCAGCCTGTGAAATATGGTGCAGAATCTGAACATGGAGAGACAACGACCTGTGTGTCAGCCTGTGAAATATGTGACCTGATTTGACTGAGAGCCTGCCATCGCGCAAACTCCAGCTTTTCACCAGAGTTAATAGCACCGGCAGACTCTTCACATACTAGAGCATGTCTGAAATAAGTGTCAGAGCTGAAATTGACATGTAAATATGAAATAAATGCTTAAACTATTTACAATTTAGGCATTTAGCAGACGCTCTTAATCCAGAGCGACTTACATTAAGCAACATGTAGGCAGCTAGGTGTAATGTTAGAGACCACAGAAGTGAACCTTTCAAGCCTGTTTTCTCAACTCTCTGTTTTCTGCAAGACATTACTCTATAAGCCATATCTCCAAAACCAATATGTCAATTTGAAGCTATGATTCCCTGATTTCACATGACATGAATAAATGAAAATTCAAAAAAATCCAATGGCAGTCAAATTTAGTCACATATGGTGCATATCTGAACCTGGAGAGAAGGACCTGTGTGTGTCAGCCTGTGAGATATGGTGCAGAATCTGAACGAGCTAAAAACAGGACATGTGCTTCCTGTGTGTGTATTTCTGCTCCGCACTGTGAGAGATGAAGGAGGTGTCAGATAAAGTGTCATGTTTTTGTTTTCCAGTTCCCATAAGCTGTTTTCACCTTCAACGTCAAGCCTAGAATGAATACTCGAGGTCATATCGTACTGATTATATGGATATCTTGGTCTTCTTTTGCTTCTTGCTTCTCCTTCTCTCCTTTTCTAGCCCCTCCTATACAGCTTTTCGTCACAACACGGGTCACATTTGCCATAGACAATGAAAGGAGAATTTACGTCATATGTGTCTGAACAAATCAGCGTTTTCATCTAAACATGTGACCTGATGTGACAATAAAACTGATTGTGATTCGGAACATCTCATTATTCTCATAGATGTGCTAGTTGGTGCAAATGTACAGAGGCTTGCATGTACATTATAGTCAGTGTTTACTGTTTATTATCTTGCTGAAATCTACACTTCTCTATACTTTCCTGATGTGAAAGCACGATTGCCAGCATTGTCAGTTGGCCATCGGGGGGATCCCTGGCACAACACATTTTCAGATGTGGGACCGTGGCCAAATATACGTATATACTGTATATTAGTTTGGGGGTCTTTGGCACAAAAAAGTGTCAAAGACCTATACTGGTTTAGAAGGCATTTGTAGAGTCTGCACTCAGGTCTTAATGGGTTAAACCCTATGGGTTCTATTTTCATCCATGCTACTAGCCGAGCTACATCGACACATGGTGAGCTTGTAGATTGTCTATTTATTTTTATCCCACGATTTTTCCACCCAGTGTCGATTATCTAATGTAATCCTGGGCGCTTGACTTCCTCTGCCAACCTGGGGGGGGGCAGCAGAATTACCTCATTATTCCTTATATGTATGAGGAGTGCAATCTGGCAGTGGCTCAGGGGTAGAGTGGCTGGATGGTAACCGGTAACCGAGTTAGTGTCGAAGTGTCCTTGAGCAAGACACTGAAACCCTAATTGCTGTGCTGGTTGGTGCCTTGCATGGTTTCCAACGCCATCAGTGTATGAATGTGTGTGTGACTGGGTGAATGTAATGCACAATCTATGTAAAGCGCCTTGGATAAAGGCGCTATATAAATGCACCATTTACCATTTAATCTGCTTCTTTTCACCTGACGGGGGAGAGTTTCCCCGGTTGGAAGGAACACAGGTTATTCCGACCAGTTCCGTTCCCCTCCATCAGGAGGTAGTTTAGAGACCAGCATTACTGCATGTCCCCTAGGGGACACGGGGAGAACATACAAACTCCACAGTGGGAATTGAACCTAAGACCAAAGCAGTTTAAGGAAGACGTAAGGCACTGGCAAAAATTTGCTGAGTGTAGTCCCCCCCACGTTCTCTGTCTCTGCACCAAATCTCTTCACGGGAAATAGCCGATCTACAAGCTCACAGCGTGCCGTGGTGCGGCACGCTCTGAGCTTGTAGATCGGCACATTGTGGCGAATGTTGGCCCCCGGAATGCATGGGGACACTCTAGCGTTCACGTGGTTAATTGATAGCCGTGACGATGCAGATAGCTGCAGTCATTAAGGTCACTAAGAGTGGAGACGGATGGGTTAATTATCAGGTGTGTTAATTAGATCGCCGTCATGCTGAGGCTTCCTGACGAGGATCATCCGTCGGACGGACAGACAGACAGACAGACAGACAGACAGACAGACAGACAGACAGTGGTAATTGGTTACTGAAGCCTGTGACGCTTGATTTACAATAGTCAATTACTTTATTTACCCATTTTTCTTCTCTCCAATTAGTTCTCTTCTTTTTTTTTTTTAAGATTTGCTTATTGACAATGCACACAAATATCATCATTACTTTACAGAATCACTTTTCACAAGACAGACTGAAAAACAAAAAACAAATGGGAAAAACGAAACTGGAGAACATGATAAGTAGCTAGTTTTGTCCTTACATTGTACACAGTATCTTTTCTGAAGTATACATTATGATGAAAGTTCATTCAGCCAGTGTCTCTGTGAAGGAGAGTTTCAGATTTCCAATTAACCATTATTATAGGCTACCAATTCAATTTGGAGATAAGGCCAGAGAGGCCAGACTGAGATGGTTTGGAACTTTGGACACGTACAGACTAGAGGAGGGATTAGTCAGTATATTAGCCGGATGTTGAGGGTTGGACGTTGGAAGCTGGTCATTCATTGTCAATGGCATTCTCTGGCCACTCTCCCTGTTCTCTTTTATGTTGACTTACAACTGTGACGATACATTGGGAGCTTGTAGATCTGCTATTTTTTGGGCTAATGCTCCCCCAGATGCTGGGGTTCAAGTGGTTAATGTGGGTAATTGATGTCAGTGACAATGCAGATGGCTGCTCTAGCAGAAATAAACACATTCTATTTATAATCTCTGTTGTGTAACTGTCTCCACTACGCACGCACGCACGCACGCACGCACGCACGCACGCACACTGAGTTGCTTGTCAGTGAAATCCACTTTTAAATGGTGTAATCGCTTGTTGTAGTGTTGAAAAATATTCCATAGCGGCAATCACAACAACAGACCGGGCAGCGCACGGCTTCCTCGTCCGGCAGCTTCCCCATTGTAAACGATAGGGACTCAATTTCCCATAACCCTTTGCACGCTGGAGCAATGGACCTTTTTGCGATGATGACGTAATCAACTCGTGATTAGAAGTCAAAGTGGTTTAATCTCTCTTGTTCCAACTTTGGTCTATACAAATTGTCTAAATAATTGTCGTTGAAGAATCCGAATCGGACCGTGGGGCTGTCCGCAGAGAGAGTTAGGATTAGGATTAGAGGTTAGGATACTCTCTCAGGTGCGTTCTGCCAGGCCACTAAGGCCAGATCTGGGGTTGTGTAATCAGATGGGATGTGAAGGAGTAGGGTGACTTGAATCAACCACCTGGGATGAAAAATCTGAGACTGAGGAAGGTGTTGAGGGCTTGTTCTTTTGATGTCATCTTTAGAATGAGACATCCAGGTGTGGAATATAACTAAGTACATTTACCTTTTATCTGTCTGTCTGTCTGTCTGTCTGTCTGTCTGTCTGTCTGTCTGTCTGTCTGTCTGTCTGTCTGTCTGTCTGTCTGTCTGTCTGTCTGTCTGTCTGTCTGTCTGTCTGTCTGTCTGTCTGTCTATCTAATCTAGCTCTCTATCTAATCTAGCTCTCTATCTATGGAATCTTTATTACAAAACCAACATCAACCAGTTAAGCCCCATTATACACTTTGTCTATTCAAAACTAGATTAGTGACACTTTGTGAGCTTGTGGATCTGCTGTTTTTGAACGATTTTGACACATTCTGAAAACATTCGAAAGTATTTTGCGACCTGCTGCTATATTATTATATGACGGTCAGAAACTTGCCAGGAATGTTGCTCTTTATTGGTCCAATAAAGAGCAACATTCCTGGCAAGTTTCTGACAGTGTGCGGGACCCTTATTTGTTTTTAAAAGATAACCTTTTTAAGTATGCTTTATTGCCCTACGCACCTGTCACTAGCCTTCTGAGGTGTGCATCGGCCTTTTGCTAATATTATTATATGACAACATAATGTTATATCATTGTCATTGATCATATCACTGAGCCTGTTGACGCACGGTTATAGATTCACGGTCGGGAAAACTTGGGATTCCCTTCTCGCGTACCAGTGGGACACGTCCCGTGTACCAGCACAGGTACACGTACCAGTGGGACACGTCCCGTGTACCAGCACAGGTACACGTACCAGTGGGACACGTCCCGTGTACCAGCACAGGTACACGTACCAGTGGGACACGTCCCGTGTACCAGCACAGGTACACGTACCAGTGGGACACGTCCCGTGTACCAGCACAGGTACACGTACCAGTGGTTAGGAACCACGGAGATCTTTTTGTTCCATGTGTACACTCTCGGAGTTACAAAACCCAACACGGAGAAACCGTTATCTAACCCCGCCTCTCTCTCTCTCTCTCTCTCTCTCTCTCCTCCCCTCCACAGGTGGGCGGGGCCAGGAGTAGCGGCGTCAGACCCATCCGTCCGTCGTCATGCCTGTTGCTATAGCAATGGACCAGGAAGTGTGCACAGTGTGAGCAGAGAGCGCCGCCCTAGTGGCATCCCGCTGGGATGAACATGCCACTGCACCAGATCTCTGTCATCCCCCGTGACGTCACTTCCTCCCGGGTGGCGGGAAGCGGGAAGGCAAAGGACAAGGACAAGCAGGTGAGGAGGGGGTCACAGCAGGGGTCAATGAAGGTCAGACCAGCGGTCACAGCAGGGATCACTCCCTCTAGGTCGTCCTCAGACGAGCACTCCATCGGCCCTTCCAGTCATCTCGCGTTCCATCATACAGATTCTTATTGGTAACATGTGTGTTCTTTCTGATGTTAAAGTGCTGCGTGCAGCATTCTGGTGCAACACCGTCTAGAGACTTCTGAAGGGATGGCTTCAGGGTCCAGCATTCACTGCCGTATTAGGAGAACAGACTATACCGTTGCATAGAAGAAGCTGAATTTAGGTTTGACGGGAGAGGTTCCATATGCTGTTGAGTTGACCCATGAGCCATGTACCCTATTGGCCTGAATATAAGACATGGTTGTCTTATAATCGGGGACTAGACTGATTTGATTGATTTTGACATTCAATAATTTTTCCACAAATGAGAATTGAAAATGGGGGTCGTCTTATAATCAGAGTCGTCTTATTTTTCGGACAATACGGTACTTGAAGTCCTTGACTTCCTTCAGAGCAGTGCCACCTGTTGTTGTCAGCGCTGGATGGCAGTGGATGCTCCGATGGGATGTCAGCGGTTCCCAAACCTTATAGCTGACGCACCCCCCCACATGGAAATATAAATTGCATAAGCTATATAGAGATATACATATATTTCCTTTATATCCACATATATGAACCTGAATATGGCACAATATATGCAGCATATAGGCTATATTCCAAATATATTTGTGTATATTGGCATAATATGTTAATAACCATAGCACCACCATTAGCCTTTTCATGTCACTCACCACGTAGAAGACGCCCGCGCACCACAAGGGGTGCACGCACCACAGTTTGGGAACCCCTGTATAGGTGATAACTTCAGTTTTCTTGGCGTTCAGCCGGAGGCCAACCTTGGCACACTCTGCCTCCACTCTGGTCAGGAGCTCCTGAGCTTGTTCCACGTGGTCGGAGAGCAGGCTGATGTCATCTGCGTAGTACACGTCTGTCAGGACTATACTGTGGGGTGTCGTCTTGACCTCTTTGGTGTTAGAGTAAAGATATGCTCTCGTCCATTGATGGCCTTCCTTAACGCGTATAGTCCAGGACTATGACGAAGAGGAAAGTGGGCTAGGGTGTCCCCTGGCAGTACCCCAGCCAAGATTTCACAGTGGCGGTCAATGTGGGTCACAGCCAGGTCAGGAGGGGTCAATGGGTCACACACGGGTCAATGATCGAGTGGTTGTCCCGCTTGCACTCGGGGCAAGTAAGAAAAACATATTAGGGGGAATTGGAGTTTGCTTTCTGGTGGACGTTTGCAGTGTTTTGTTTAACCTTTATGTGCCGTTTCTAGAGACCACACTTTTGTCAGCATTTGTCAGCCCTACATCCCCAAACACACACACGTGCGTGCGTGCGCACGCGCATCCTTATCGGTTTCTTCAGGCCTTGTTCAACAGTCTGACGGTAGCCAGGTGGAAAGTTAAACTGTTCCCGAATGTCTTGCCTTTGATGCGGATAAGTCACTACTGATCCGTATCAATAATCCTTTATGATCTAGAATCCAATCAGTGCCTCGTATGTGGGTCTGCGTTTCAACTCAACGAGAGTCAAAGAGATGTCTGTCTAATGTTATTTTGCATTTGTAATATGCCGTTGTTTGATGTACGGTGATTCACCGCCCGACACAATTAATAAGCGTTCTGCCACGGCGTAGGAGGAATAGGAGGTGTCCCGGCTGTCACGATGCGAGGGAGTAGAGATTCAAAAATATGGGGCACGGTGAGCTGCCACAAAGACACTCATCACAGCACACACACGCACACGCACACGCACACGCACACACACATTAGAAGATAATAATAATCAAATGCCAGGCTCGTCAAAATCATCACGCATTGTGAGAACGACAGACGTCGTTGCCACTCGACATGCAGGCTTCTCCGACGAGGCCGATTGGCTGCTGCGTTTGCCTGACTGACTGTGGACGAGGTTGAACGGAGGCGCGTGTCCTCATTTTCTGCTGAGGACGACCTTGGACGAGTTATTAGTTTATAATGCATCCAGCATCGCTAGTATTTTTTTACCAGTTCTTCGTCGCCTGGCAACGCTTTGCTTCCGTGTTGTGACGTCAATGAGTATTTTCCCTCCGTACACTAGCGACGATCTTTGGTCTTTTGATCATTTGAAGAGCTATGCCAGGGACCCCCATAAGAGAAGATTTTTTTACATCATTTTTTGGTACAACATTTGGTTCCAAATACTCTGTTTGTATTTCTCAATTTACTGGGGGTCCCCGGACCCCACTTTGGGAACCACTGGTATATATCACCTGGCAGCTTCTATCCGGGAACACCTACTGTAGTATGTTGTCACACAGCTCCATATTTTGGTATCTTTTTATGTTTTACTTTTTCCTAAATTATTGCTAATGTTCATCCTTTAACCACTTAAGCCCTGCTTTATACGTTGTGTGACACTGTCACGCAAAGGTAGAAAAAATGGCTGATCTACAAGCGGGTGAGCTTATAATCATGTACTATGTTATACTTCACAGCACTGTGTTCGTTTAAAAGGGCCGCCAGTTGCAACACTGCTCTTTTGTGCCATTAAAGAAGAGGATCCAAGGCACTCTGTTCCAGTGAGGTGAAAAAAAGCCTTTTTATTTAAGAGTTAAGGCATGGCAAAGGACCTTTTTGCACTCTGTTCCTCACTGGAACAGAGTGAATCCTCTGAATCCTCTTCTTTATGATTTAACCTCGCCAACGAGCACCTGTATTCAGTTCAACAAACAAAGGACCTGCACGGCAGCGCTCCCTTCCTCTATTCAACTGCTGTTTTGTGCGTCGGTGAGAATTATATCACCTAATAGCGTCATGTTTTGCAAAGATGATTGGTGCTGTTCACAACTTAGCCTTGTAGACAGACCGTGTTACCCAGAGGGACTTATACGTGTGTGAGATGGGAGCGAGCAGAGTAAACAAAACTCCAGTTAATCAACAACGAGGTAAATATGTAGAGTGCAGATAATGACTTGTGAATTGCTGTCCACTTGTCAGACAGTGTATTACGACGGGGCTCCACCGGGCGCGTTGCATTTCCGGGGGTCCCCAGCCAAAAACGTTGAGAACCCCTGTATTAGAGAAGGGAGGACAGTCTATTATGTATGATTTTTGGTCCAGTGTATTGTAGAGAAGGGAGAAGAGTCTATTATGTGTGGAGCACCGTACAGTGTATTGTAGAGAAGGGAGAAGAGTCTATATCAGGCGTTGACACTAATAAGGTCTCGAAGGCACTATATAAAGGTCACCATAAAGACCACTTTGACGTAGATCTACGATGTCATCGGCTCTTAACCGCTGGATGAGACTTTGACTTAGGTCTACATCAATGGCAGTGAATGTGACAAATGTGAGAACTTTTTCCAGTGTACATGTAGTCATTTCAGGTATATGTATATGGCAAGTTTACGCCGCACAGTCGGTGTACTGTATGTGCATGCGTCGTGCCGCACACACACAAACGCCAGAACTTTTGCGGTTTTTCCCTGGAGTCAATTAAGGTATGGCAGCTGCCATAGCTGTCAGAATGAGATATGTAACGCACGTCCTCCATTCCTGGCGCTGAGCCAAAAGACATATAACGTAGAAAAAAGCAAGCGCTCGCAATTCACTTTAATCTCACTGTTGAGTTCAGAGTCCCGTGGTGGGAGTTCTGCTCTGGTTCTGCTGAAATATTGAGTAGTTCCGGTCGTTTTGTGGGGGGGGCACAGGGGGCCACGCATTAAAGGTACATTTATTCACAAAACTATAGCGTCATTATGCATATAGTGCAACTTTCGTTCATTTTTGACCCCTCTATCACATTTCTTGTGTCCATATCACTACGCCGAAAAACTAGTTCCGTGTGATGGAAGGGTCAAAGTTGAACGAATGTCGCGCTAATATTTTAGAAATGGGTCATCAATTAAATTGACTCGGAGTAGAACCGCTGCTCCTTCGCCAGGAAAGGAGCCAGCTGAGGTGGTTTGGGCATCTGGTTAGGATGCCTCTCGGGCGTCTCCCTAGGGAGATCCTCAACGCACATCCCACTGGGAGGAGACCCCGGGGCAGACCAAGGCACAGTTGGAGGAAACTCATCGACTCACTGGCCTTGGAACGTCTCGGAATCCCCCAGGAGGCTCTGAAATGTAACACTAGACTAAGGGCCGATTCATACTCCTATTTTCGAGCCGAATAAAAGTCGGTTCGCCTCTGTAGAGCCTACAATGTGACGTCATTTGAGGTTCGGGGGGGGGGGGTACCGTCCTAAAGTCGGCTCTTCGATGCTACTGAAATTTTCTGACGAGCCGAAATCATTTCGGCACTACAGCGCCGAAACAGCGGTAAAATAGGAGTATGAATCGGCCCTAACGCTCATTCCAGGTGACTAAAATGTGACTAAAACTAAATGAAAACTACTCAAGAGACTATATGACTAAAACTAAAATCAAAATGTGCTGTCAAAATCAACACTGGTCTGCTCCACATATGGTTGAGAGTACCGGCAGGCTTCTCTCAATGCAACCCAGCAGTCTGCACCGCATGTGTCTCATCCTGCAGCTTAATCCATGCCTCAGGAGGAGGGAGGTGTTTGACATTCACGATTGATTTATTATTAATGGTGGTGGATGATGAGATATTTGGTGGTAATGGTGTATTTTGATCTAAATGTCCTAAGAAGACACTGCGTGCATGCGTGCAATGCATGCGTGTGCGTGCTTTTGGGCCATGCTAATTGTGGCACTGTCACCATGACACTAAGCTGTGTTTAACTTGATACTAACTTTCACTTCACAATAATAGATTTCCACTGAGATGTATTTAACACTAGTCTCGTGTGGCCAGACTGTTGCCTCCCACAATTTCAAATGGTATAGGTAGGTATACAGGTAGGTAGGTATAGGTAGGTAGGTAGGTAGGTATAGGTAGGTAGGTATAGGTAGGTAGGTAGGTAGGTAGGTAGGTAGGTATAGGTAGGTGGTTGGGTTGGTAGGTAGTTAAGTGGGTGCATGGGTAGGTGGATGGATAGTGTCCTGCAGTCGTCCCTGGCACAAAAACCTTTGCACGCAGACGACAGCACATTAATATTCCCTTGACGTCAATTTGGCCTCGACAAGAAGAGAGGATTGAGAAGCACTGCTGCAGGGGAAAAGACTTGAAGCACCATTTCAAGCCTTTCATTACAACCATAAGCTCTGTGATGATGATGATGATGATGAGGAATCTGAAGCCGGTGTCATCTTCCTCTTTCCATGCTTATAGTTTCACATCAAACAGCTGCTGCAGGTGGAGGAAGGATGCACAGTGGTTTTCAACCCTTTTCACATCAAAGGCCTATTATTTATTCTGCACTTGAGCCTCCGACCACCAAAACTACAAAATATATCCACAATTCCATGCTGTATTGATGTTGGTATCACGAGGAGAGATAACAGGCAAACGTTGATCAAAATAACAATTCATTCTCTAATTGTGTAGACTTCTTGTAAATTAACTAAGTAATGCAGGATGTTTTAACAATAATTTAAGTCTCGAGAGTCTCAAGAGTTAAAGATCTATAAGGGTCCATTTGGTTACCATCTACTATCATTTACAGTAGCTGGGGACCACCTGAAACCCCCACTGGGTTGAGAACCACTGCATTAAGGGAAAGCAGGCGGTGAGAAGAGACACGTCTCCACATTCCACTCAGTGATTGGAAAACAACCCTTATCTTACCTTTCGGGAAATGGCAAAACAAAAAAATAGAACCTGTGTTCCAATGGATCCAAAGCAGTTATTTATTAATTTATGAAAAGTATGAACAATAGTTTGTGACAACGTTTTAGTCACACACTCATATACTTTTAATTAATTGGTTGAATATTCCACTGGTGTGGGATATGGTGTGTGGGAGTGGGGGATATATCCTGCATGTATTTACTGGCCGTGGGTGTGCATCAAAGCTGCTATTAACTGTGCTGTTAGCAGGGAAACGAAAATTATTGAGCCTAATTAACTCCAGTTCTTTCACTTTCCAACGCCTCCGCAGTCTTTCTCTCTCACACACACACACACACACACACACACACACACACACACTCTCTCTCTCTCTCTCTGTCTCACACACGTGCACACACACACACACACACACACACACACACACACACACACACACACACACACACACACACGTTTAGGACACGGTCACATGCGGAGACTTCAGACAGATGTGGGCAGTGCTGTCACGAGTGCTGCTTTTCTGATGTGTAATTTGTTTGACTTGGAGTTGGGAGTGCCGGCTGGCTAACTGGAGAAAATACAACTGGGAGATTATTTTTTAAACCACAAGCAATATGGCCACCAAGTGGGGTCAAGCAATGCGCTTCTTTGACCCCACGGCGTACAAATGCTTTACACCAGAAGAACAAACAAGACAAACTCCGCCAGAGACATGGGGACACAGACACGGAGCCAGTCAGTTCCAGGAAGGTTGTCTTAGTCTGGGCTCACCAAACCAGTTCTCACTCCACCCTGGGAGCCTTTATGCAGCTCTGCTCTGTTCTCTGTCCAAACCTTTTTGATTTGTCATATTTTCTCGCGCCCCGCTGCTCCTGTGCTCAAGTCGTACCTTATACCAACAACGCTGCTGTACGTCCGTCCGTCCGTCCGTCTGTCTGGGTCATCTGAGGATTCCGTTTAATTGCTTGTGACTCTGTTTGCACTCCAGCGGCCACAGACGCCGGCCAATCATTGACTGAGCTGAAGATTCAGCCGGCAGCGTCTAATCGATGAGCGAGCTGTCTGAGCTGTCCACCATCGCCGCACGAGCTGCTGTTGAGGTGTGGAGGTGTAGAGGTGTAGCCCATGCAGGGATCGCCACCCTAATATGCCTTAACCACACAGAGGGGAAAAAAGTAGCCTACTGCCGAAGCAGACAAACCGCAGGCTCGCAGATACAAGTTGAAATGAATTGTCCTTTTTTGCATGATTTATTACCTCTGACGAGAGTGAACAACGTACTCGTTTTAGGCCTGGTTGGCCTTCCTCAGTGTTGTCAAGTGGTCACAACGCTGAGGAAGGTCAACCAGGACGAAACGCGTACGCAAAACTTAACCACACAGAAACTATGTCTAAACCTAGCCTTAACCACACAGAAACTATGCCTAAACCTAGCCTTATAACCACACAGAAACTATGCCTAAACCTAGCCTTAACCACACAGAAACTATGCCTAAACCTAGCCTTATAACCACACAGAAACTATGCCTAAACCTAGCCTTAACCACACAGAAACTATGCCTAAACCTAGCCTCAACCACACAGAAACTATGCCTAAACCTAGCCTTAACCACACAGAAACTATGCCTAAACCTAGCCTTAACCACACAGAAACTATGCCTAAACCTAGCCTTAACCACACAGAAACTATGCCTAAACCTAGCCTTAACCACACAGAAACTATGCTATTGCTATTAACCCCCCCCCCCCCCCTCTTAGAGAATACATTTAGTGTTACTGCATTTTCCACCCGACAAAAGCTCATTCATCCTAGTCTATGACGGAGGACAATTTCACGATGAATTCAAAGTAATAGGATTATTGTGAACGCTTATCTTCACGATAAAAGATGATATTTCTTATTGCCCCATACCTAGGCAGGGCCCGTATGGAATAATGTGTACGTGGCTGTGTGCTACAGTATGGCAGGGCCTGTATGGAATATTATGACACATAATGGCTATTCATAGTTGTCCTACATGCAAGCTGCGTTCAATGCAGCCCCTATGAGATTATATATGATTCCAGCTCCTTTGTGTGTGTGTGTGTGTGTGTGTGTGTGTGTGTGTGTGTGTGTGTGTGTGTGTGTGTGTGTGTGCGCGCATGTGCGCGCACATACACTCGCATGCACGTGTGTGGGCGGGATACGCATAATGAAGAGCTTGTGCATTGTGTGAAAGATGGTGCGCAAGAAGATGTCGTTCTTAAATCATGTGGGGACCACTGCTTTAATGGACAATTATTTCCACCCAACTTATTTTTTGCCGATTTCTGATGAACACTAAATGCATCTCAATCCTTGCCAGTCATGCATGTAACATGCTATTATAGGTATAGTGTATGCATTGTTGTCTTGTCTGCAACCACACATTTATTAACCACTTTAAATATGGCACCCCTCTTTTGGGCATGTCATATGTTCAAACTTTTTTTCAAACTTTGTTCTCACCCCAAATAGCTGAAATAGTAATAAGGTTTTTGCCACCCCCTATTTCGTTCTGAAAATGACAGACCTCTGTGTGGTGCACTTGAAATTGGAGTCCTGACCTGCACTCTATGTTTTCCCACGCTAAGGCTAAATATATAATTTTATAAATGTTATCCCACGATTTTGCAACCCATTTCTTTCACCCAGTGTCGATTATCTAATGTAATCCTGGGCGCTACACTTCCCCTACCAACCTGGGGGGGGGGGGGGGGCAGCGGACTGACCTCATGCTTCATTCTATGCATGAGGAGTCCAAGCTGCTTCTTTTCGCCTGAAAGGGGGGGGAGTTTCCCTGGCCTGACATGGCGTGTGGAAGGAACATGTTATTCCGGCCAGTTTCTTTCCCCTCCATCAGGTGCCCCGGCTGGCCAGGGGGAGGTAGTTTAGAGACCAGGATTACTGCATGTTTTTGTGAGAGTACCTACCCTAGGGGACACGGGGAGAACATGCAAACTCCACACAGAAAGGTCCTTTCACCAACCCCGTCTCGGGTATGGGCACTGATGACGCGGAGGAAGGAACATGCCCCGAGCACCCACAGCGTCCCCAGCGGGAATCGAACCCAGGACCTGGTAGCTGTGAGGCGACAGCACTTCCCATTTTACTGACGTGCTCATTCGTTCTTCCTAAATCTGATCTTATACAGCTTCCCTTCCTGTTAGTTAGAGTAGACAATAGTTTTATCTGCATGTGCATGATTTAGGGTAGTTTTGGTCCATGTGCTTATAGCGAGTCTCTCACTAACGCTCTGACGGGAATGCCTCTGCGCACACTGGTAAAAAAAATCCAATGCTGTGCCAACTTTACCTAAAATAACTACTCCGCTAGGCACCGAAACAAAGCCTGTTTTGTGTTGGTGAAAATCTATTCTCCAGGCTGGGAAGCGTCTCAACGTTAACACCGCGGCTGCTGAGGTGAGCACGGCGGCTGTCAGTCTTCCCACTCAGCGGAATGATTGACGTGTTTATTTGAACTCACACACCTTCTACACTGCAGCTCTAACAGGCTGATGGAAGAGCCGTCGACCATTAATCCGGATCACCTTACCTGCTGCGACAGCTAGCATACACAACACAAACTACTGCAGCGACAGCTCGCATACACAACACAAACTACTGCAGCGACAGCTCGCATACACAACACAAACTACTGCAGGGACAGCTAGCATACACAACACAAACTACTGCAGCGACAGCTCGCATACACAACACAAACTACTGCAGCGACAGCTAGCATACACAACACAAACTACTGCAGCGACAGCTCGCATACACAACACAAACTACTGCAGCGACAGCTCGCATACACAACACAAACTACTGCAGCGACAGCTAGCATACACAACACAAACTACTGCCGCGACAGCTAGCATACACAACACAAACTACTGCCGCGACAGCTAGCGTACACAACACAAACTACTGCCGCGACAGCTAGAATACACAACACAAACTACTGCCGCGACAGCTAGCATACACAACACAAACTACTGCAGCAACAGCTAGCATACACAACACAAACTACTGCAGCGACAGCTATAGCATACACAACACAAACTCTACAATTCTATGTCTTCCAAATCTTAACAGTTTCCGGAAAAAAATCTGTGGTGCTCAAACCTTTTCTAAACCTTTACAAATTGAAAATGAATTTGGCCACAGAATCCCCCCCCATCTGAAAATCAGTTCCAGGGACCCTCAGAATAAAAAATTGAGAAAATCTACAGTTGATTTAGTCGACTAAAATGTATATTGGCGGGACTTGATGCCGTCGTAATGGCTGATTTTACACAAAAGTTTTTATTTGTTGACGAAATTGTCAATATATTTAGTCTTAGTTTTAGTCATCATACAGTAGCTTAGTTCATTTAGTTTCCATTTAGTTTTTGTCAGTGAAAAAAGGTAGTCTGCGAAAAAAATTCGTCATAGTTTTAGTCGACAGTATGAAATAGCAGTTAGAGTGGTTACATCTAAAATGACAGATACTTTCCTGGTTTGAATGCGTTGAAGAGGTTCAGGTGCCCTGGCGAGATCCTCTGTCATCGTCACACCATTGTTCCCATCACGTCCCTGTCAGCAGGCTCATTGTGCGGAGTGACATGGACCCAGGAGGCTATCCACTTACAGTCATGTGAAGCAGATGGCTGCTTTCTGTCCAGCTCTCACTTTATATACCCTCTGTTCTTCTCTCGTGGAAAATGATGGAACGCGCACGGAAATGTAAAAAAAAATGTTCACCCACTGCTTTACGCCTGTGAGACTGTGATGAGACTTGACCTATACAGTAGTTGACCCCTTGTGGTGCACGAACACCCTCTGGGGCGTGCGTGACATGAAAAGGATAATGAAACCACCACTATTACCCTTTCCATGTCACGGCGTCATTTAACACAAACGGCAGCATCTGGTAAAACACTGTTTGTAAGGAGATGCATAGTAGAGATGCACAGTACAGAGCAGCTGTGGGAGTATACAGCAGCTGTATGTCTCTCAGTGCAGTGACATGTTGTGATTATCTGTGTGTCACTCTGGATAACAGCGTCTCCTAAATTGTAATTGTGTGTGTGCGTGTGCGTGCACATCCGGGTGAGCGTACTGTAGGTGCTAGAGTGGGAGAACGTCGGCGTCTCTTTGGCAGGTGATCTTGTGGTCTGAACATTTCCCCAGACAGGTCATAATTGAGTGAGTTTGTGTACAGTATGCAGATGCTGGTGTGTTCACAACACGACTGAACAAGCTCTTGTTTTGTAAACCACAGACTGTGGCTGAATGAACACACACACACACACACACACACACACACACACACACACACTGTCACACACATTTGTATTTACTATGCTTTGGAGGACGTCAACATTTTATGACGGCATTGAACATGTACAACTGTAGCTGAACATACATGTACAACTGTAGCTGAACATAACCACATACCGTAATTGCAGATCTACAAGTTCACAACGTGCCGTGCCGCGATGCGTTATGAGGATATTTGGACCTCACAAGTGTAGTGAAACAAGTGCACATGTGCGTGCACACACACACACACACACACACACACACACACACACACACACACACACACACACACACACACACACACACACACACACACACCACACACACACACGATCTCACAGGGCAGTAGTTTGCCCCCATTTTATTCGTCGTCATGGTTGAGTGTAAGAGTCCTTTGAAGATCTTCCGTTCCCATGCATGGCATTAATGTTAATGTACTGCAATGAACCTACCGCTCTCTCTCACACACACACACACACACACACACACACACACACACACACACACACACACACACACACACACACACACACACACACACACACACACACACACACACACACACACACACATACTCTCTCTCTCTCTCTCTCTCTCTCTCTCTCTCTCTCTCACACACACACACACACCCCTCAGGCTGGTGATGTATTTACTGATAACAAGCAATGAGTGTGCCTGTCAGTGTACCGTATATATGTGGGAATGTTTTTGGCATCCAAGAAATGAGAGTGAAGACGCAGGCAGGCAGGCACGCAGACAGACAGACAGACAGACAGACAGACAGACAGTTAAATGGGGTATAATTGAGCTGCCAGACAACATCCTTGGGAGATGCTTGGTTTCCATGGTGATGAGAGCTCTCTGACTGACCCACTGTAACATTTCCGTGTCTACCACATCTGATCATGTTATCACATACACAGAGAGAGAGAGAGAGGTCTGTGCATGCAGTGGTTCAGGGACCCCCTGGGGATCCCCATCAGTCCTTGGCTACAATGTGTCACACTGCAGTGACAGATTGAACTATCATTTCTACAGATGACATGCCCCAACGTCCTTGCTAGGACGTCCTGGGCATCAGAAGTGTTGTGCGGAGTGCCAAAATTGTTTTGTTTTTTCAAAAAAGTGTACAGAAAGTGTTAAAATTATGTTTTTTTTATGTGGCCACACCCACCAGTTCATTAAGTTTGGTTTGGTTTTCACCCAAATATGTATTTTTGATTGGGTCTTTTGACTCGAAGCTTTCAGCTTTCAGGAAGAAACCAAAAATACACAGGGAAAATATTCGGCAGAAAATGGCAAATCACCTAGTGTCACCTATTCCGTTTCGGCCGAATAGGCAGAAAATATGTTTTATGGACCAATGATAGCGATTATTATTTAAGTTAAGTTTTGCCATAACGATTTATTTTGCCATAAATCAGGTATCTTTAAGGTACGGCCATGACAGCAATGTCATGGCCGTAAAAAAGATCTATAATATTAATCATATTCGGATATTCGGCATTCGGTTTTCGGCCAACTGTTCCCTATATTCGGTATTCGGTTTCGGTCAAGAATTTCCCTTTCGGTGCATCCCTACAGACTTACTTCTCCCACCAACTCGACTCATCCTGGCTATATGCTCAGAGTACGGTGCGCATGGGGCACAGACACAGACAGACTGGCTATTTTCGAAACATTATTTTGGATACATCTTCAAAACATTTCGCTAGCAGAAAATATTTTCAGATGGGGGTCTGCAGAATGTATGTCAATTATGGGGGTCCTTCACATGAAAATGTTTGAGAACCACTGCTTTAGAGTTTTCAACATGGCCTGACATTTTACAATCCAACCCAAACAGACCAGTTGAGTTGAAGCCAAGCACCATACCCACCCCATAACCCCCCCGCCCCCATATACTGCCAGCACCACCTCCATTTTCCCGTCGCCTTCCTAGTTCCTACCTGAAAGCTCCCCTATTCCACCCCTTGATCCACCATATCACCCTCAACACCTCAAAGCCCCTCAATACTCCTCCACTGTTCAGTAGTATGGTGCGCACAGGGCCGTGGGTAGTGCCACGGGACGAGAGACATGAGGATACTGCAGAGAGAGAGAGGAACACGGGACGAGAGACATGAGGACACTGCAGAGAGAGAGAAGAGCAGCCAGAACTATGTCATCGAAAACATAATCACCATCTGTTCCCCTTCTCTGAAGCTTTGATTTCAACCCAACATCTGACGGGAATGCCATGATATTCGTTCAAGCTGTCTGTACACAGGGGTGTGTGTGTGTGTGTGTGTGTGTGTGTGTGTGTGTGTGTGTGTGTGTGTGTGTGTGTGTGTGTGTGTGTGTGTGTGTGTGTGTGTGTGTGTGTGTGTGTGTGTGTGTGTGTGTGTGTGTGTGTGTGTGTGTGTGTGTGTGTGTGTGTGTGTGTGTGTGTGCGCGCGCTACTGTAATTGTGATGGACAAATGTCCCTGTACGGTTTGAGGAATAGACATTGTGAGAACAATCCTCAACAAGAGAAAATTGATGTTTTATGTTTAAAACAGATTGGAGTAGAGTAGGTTTTGTAATTAGGTTGTTGTAGGTTTGGCTCCAACATACAGTACAGACTACAGTAGACACTGTGCTCTGAAAGACGTGTCAGCATGCAGGTGTTCAACACTTCTCAATTCAGAGCTGGGTTGTATTTGGGAGCGCAGAGCCTCAGACGAACGAACGCGTGGCACAGACCAGAGAGAGAGAGAGAGGAGCAGCGGAGAACTGTGTGCGAGGACAGACTGCCTGCCTGCACCTGAATGTACGTGTTTTGGTATGTGCTGTACCTCCTCGTTTGACCCATTAAATAAGGCCTGAGGCAGATTCTACAATTAAATGCCTCCTTTTGTTCTTTTATATCCCACGATTTTGTAACCCCAGTGTCAATTATCCAATGTAATCCTGGGCACTACACTTCCCTCTGTCAACCTGGAGAGAGCAACGGACTGACCTCATGCTTCCTTCACTGCAGTCCAAGCCGCTTCTTTTCACCTGACAGGGGAGAGGTTCCCCTGGTTGGACGCGTGGAAAGAACACCAGTTCCTTTCCCCTCCATCAGGCGCCCCGGCTGGCCAGGGGGAGCCAGTTTAGAGACCAGGATAACTGCATGTTTTTTGTGAGGGTACCTACCCTATAGGGGACACGGGGAGAAGATGCAAACTCAACACAGAAAGGCCCTTTCATCAACCCTGCCTCGGGTATGGGCACTGATGACGCAGAGGAGAGAAGATTTGCCATTAATTCATGCCATTCTTTCAAGATTTTTCTAAAATATATTAAAAATCATAGCTGTACTTGTAAGCTGGCAACACCTACACGGAGTAACACGCTGTGAGAAAATGGGAGTCGAGATCAAAGTGAAGTGATTCTGAACACGTGGGTTTTCAGGGCGGTTTTGAAGGAAACGAACTCTCTGATTATGTTTGGGGAGTGCATTCCAGGGCCTGTCTGTTGCCCCAGATGGGAGAGGAGGATGAGAGGATGATGGGATGGAGTCTGAGCTGCAGGCATAGAGTATTCATTATTTTATTGCCATCTACGTTTATAAACGTACCACCCGATTTTCAAAGCACCGTATCTCCAAAGGTTCGAGAGCTGTCCATGGTGCGCTGGCACGCACCCGACGATTGTAAAACATTTGTGATTTTGTGTCGCATCGCATCGAAAATGTAGCTGGTTGTTCTGCTAGCTAAAGGCTGTGTTGTGTTGTGTCGTTCCGCTTCCGGAAGGCCCCTCATACCTTCCTGTTTAACCCGGAATGACAACAATTGAGCGGCATTGAAGCGGTCAAACCTTTTGAACACTAGATGGCAGTAAACAAGTTAAGGATAGAGACTGAACCGGAGCGATGCGGAAGTGCAAACGAGCGCTCATCGTTAAAGCCCAGCTGCACAGGGTTTCCTCGTCATACCTCCACGGGTCCGCCTGCAGTCCCTCCTCTTACCGCTAGGGCCGAGTGCTTCAACGTTGGAGAGCCTCACTGCATGGGGCCTTGGCTGCAGGAGGCAGAGAGGAAAGACAGGATGCCATGATGCTGAGCAGAAGGATGGGGGAGTGGATGGATGGCATGCCTTTTATAACCAGCAGCATGTGGCTGTCAGCTTTAATTTTCATACAAATAATTGTAGCTTCTAGGCTTTGTAAACAAATACTGTACATTGCAGATATGCAAAAAAAAGCCTAAAAATACCAAAAGAAACGATGACTGATAACAATAAAAATTAAATAATGTGTTTTTTGAAAATGAACAACATTAGAGTTCTCAAATTCTACCCCAACCCAACCAAATGTTTTCTACCCAAAACTGACCCACCCAATATTTTCAGCGACTGTATTTTTTTTAAGCGCTATATGAATGCACCATTTACTACATCAAGCCGGCTCTCACTCTCTACAGAAACAGGAGCTGGGCTCCTCTGCCAGCTAGCTATTCATTCCATAGTTCCTATAATGTGTCCATATGGGACAGGCTTCCATAATGGAATCCACAAAGATAGGAGCTGTTCCCACCGCTCTAGATCAGTGGTTTTCAACCAGTGGTCCGGGGACCACCAGTGGTGGTCTCACGACATCTCCTGCATTTATAGCCAGCGCTAAAATCTAAAATGACACTAGATGCTTGGTAGATTTGGATTATTATTACAAAATGGCCCAATTTAAACTTTGGCTATTTAAAGAATAGCCGATCTACAAGCTCACAACTGCGACGCCTTATGAGCCTGTGGAACTGCTGTTTTCAAAAATCTTTAATACAATTGAAACCTGCTTGTGAAACGGGAACATTCTGCATGTATAACGACACAGATTGATTCACAGCACGCCAACATCAGACCAGCCTCGAGTCCTCGGTCAAAACCGCAAGCCGACTTTGACGTCGATCGGTCCGACGGCTGTCGAGATAAGTGAGTGTGTGTGCGCGCGCACACACACACACACACACACACACACACACACACACACACACACTTCATACATTTATTTCAGTACGACAGATAACCAATAAGAACATCAAGAACACAGCCACAGGGGGGTGCATGAGAAATGCTCTCGTACCTTCCACCTATAGGAGACAGCCTCGTACCTTCCACCTAGGAGACAGTCTCATATACCTTCCACCTAGGAGACAGTCTCATATACCTTCCACCTAGGAGACAGTCTAGTATACCTTCCACCTAGGAGACAGTCTCATATACCTTCCACCTAGCAGACAGCCTCGTACCTTCCACCTAGCAGACAGTCTAGTATACCTTCCACCTAGCAGACAGAAAGTAAAGTCCTGAAGCATTTTGTTATTCAAGGTTGTCAGCGGAGCATACATGCATAATCCTCTCTCCCTTATCAAAGAGCCCAGGCACAGCAAACAGCTCTAGGTTTTACTTGCTAGAACTGAGAGCTCCCACCCCCCTGCCTCCCCGAACGGTTTGCGGAGCGGTCTTGATATCGGAAGGTCGCTAGTTCGTATCCCCGGACCGGCACGTTAAAATTACCACCGCTGAAGTGCCCTTGGACAAGGCATTGAACCTCTACCATGAAATGTTCTATGAGCATGCAGGGCCTGGCTGTAAACAAGTTCTTGAGCTTAGTCCAGTTACCCTGGGTAAACATAGTACCTTTCCTTTCCCCCCCACCCCCCACACAGAAGTCAAGCGTTGGCTCCGTTGGTTCTGCAATAGTGCTGTCTATCCGGCTAAAAACGTCCATAGCCGTCATCAGAGATGGGAAGTATTTGAAATACATACAATTTGAAATACTTTTGTATTTATAACACATTGTAAATGTATTTTCAAATACAGAAAATACGCATTTTCTGTATTTTCAAATACAGAAAATCTGCATTTTCTGTATTTTAAAATACAGAAAATATGTATTTCAAAGAAATGTATTTGAAATACTGCCCATCTCTGGCCGTCATCACAATTGTGATGGGGGCATCACATTTTGGCACATCTGGGCACATGGTTATGGCCAAGTTTAGCCCAAGGAGTGTTTTTCGTGCTAAACTAATGCTTGGAATGGATTCAGAATGATGAAAACCCCCTAGTTTGACATGTCACCACATGCTCCTTAAAGCATAATGACATTTAGAAAATGTTGCCGTATGTGGCAACCCCAAAGGTCGCCGGCTCGGGCGCCCCTAGCTAAATCATTACAGCATGCCCTGGGCTATATCTGTGCAACATTTGGCGCTTTTAGACGAATTAGCGCGGAATCACCCTTATCTCTCCCTTTATGCTCCTCTACTAGTGGATCCAAATACGTTTTATTTTATAGTCACTACAAGCTCTTGTTTGTTCTTTGCACTGGTTCAATATTTATATAATCCACAAACTGCCTTCTCTTTCACCATGCCTCCAAAGCAGCTGACATAGCAGATCTATACAAGCTCACAACATGCGGGCGTGTAGATTGGCTCTTTTGGACGATTTTGTCTTGTACATAAAGTAGAACATTAATATGCAAAATAATAAATACAGGGGTTCAGTGTCTTCCTCAAAGACACTCGCCACTACTGCCCCTTTTTAAAAAGTAGGTAAAATCTCAAATAGTTTGTGCTCTCGTCTCGTCTGCTCTCGACCCCCAGGGTGGAGAGGAAGTACATATTTCTGGGTCACGGAGACCAAATACGTACAACCACTACTGTATTAACCGTATGATAATGTTACACATTTCTCCTCTCCACATCTCCCCCCCCCCTCTCTCTCTCTCTCTCTCTCTCTCTCTCAATTTTCAATTCAATTCAAAGCAGCGTTATTGGCATGAGAAAACATACGCTTACATTGCCAAAGCAAAAGTGGAACAAAACAATCAAAGCAATGCATGTACAAATAAATGTTGAATAGATGTAGGAATAAAATATAGGTGTAAACAGAGCTGTGTTACGTTAACACTTCGAGTAATACTACAGCTTGTGAAACTTATGAAAAGATTGTGCATTTTCATATAGAAGAGGATAGCTTTATACTATCTCCCTCCCTCTCCCTCTCTCTCTCTCTCTGTCTCTCTCTCTCCCTCTGTCTCTCTCTCTGTCTCTCTCTCTCCCTCTCCCTCTCCCTCTCTCTCTCTCTCTCTCTCTCTCTCTCTCTCTTTCTCTCTCTCTCCCTCTCCCCCTCTCTCTGTCTCTCTCTCTCCCTCTCCCTCTCCCTCTCTCTCTCTCTCTCTCTCTCTCTCTCTTTCTCTCTCTCTCCCTCTCCCCCTCTCTCTGTCTCTCTCTCTCTCTCTCTCTCTCTCTCTCTCTCTCTCTCTCTCTCTCTCTCTCTCTCTCTTTCTCTCTCTCTCCCTCTCCCCCTCTCTCTGTCTCTCTCTCTCCCCCCTCTCTCTCTCTCCCGAGGTGAAGTGGATGATTGGTGTGATTGAGAGGTCCATTTAGGGCTGATGATAATAGCAGTAGACTTGTCTCCTAGAAAGACCTGAGGCCCCATCATGGTTCAGCAGACAACAATACTGTAGGTGTAGGGTTTTTTGTTTTTTTTAACACAACGATATCATTGCCTTAATAGTGTGTAATTAGCCCTCCCAGAAGACGAGGAGGGAATAAGGGGCCATTGAGATGATCTCATGTGTCTTTGTGTGTCTATCTGTACTGTGGCTTAATCAGCATGTGAACACTGGACATACAACAGTGGTTTTCAACCCTTTTCACTTCAAGGCCCATTATTTATTCTGCATTTGAGCCACGGGACCATCATTTGATGACATTTAACCTCTCAGACCAAATTATTATTTATTCCAGGTTGTATTGAGGTACCATTAGGAGAGATAACAGGCATTTATGAATAACAATTATTCTACATTGTGTAGACTTTAGAGACTAAGTAATGCAGATGTTTAACAATAATTTAACTCTTGAAAGCGTAAAACTGAACAGGTCCATTTGGTTTCATTTTACACTCTCAAGAGTTACAGATCTATAAGGGTCCATTTGGTTACCAACTCTCCATCTTGTAGCTAAGGACCACCTGGAACACCACTCAAGGACCACTGGTGGTCCCCGGACCACTGGTTGAAAACCACTGATCTAGAGTGGTGGGAACAGCTTGGAGACCCCCCTCCTATCTTTGTGGATTTCATTATGGCCTGTCCATAATGAAATCCCATATGGACACATTATAGGAACTATGGAATGAATAGCTAGCTGGCAGAGGAGCCTAGCTCCTGTTTCTGTAGCGAGTGAGAGCCGGCTTGATGTAGTAAATGGTGCATTCATATAGCGCTTTAAAAAGAAATCCAAAGCGCTTTACACAGATTGTGCATTACATTCATCCATTCACACACACACACACACACACACACAGTGACATTCATACACCGATGGCGGCGGAAACCAATGCAAGGCACCAACCTGCACAAAGGGAGCGATTAGAGTTTCTTGCTCAATAAGGACACTTTGACACTGAATCTGGAGTCTACCGGCCACACTACTACCCCTGAGCCACTGCCGCCCCGGTGGGAGTGAACAAGTACATCCCCAGCCAGCCAAGATGTGCTCTCCAATGTTAAGCTAGAATAAATTTGTCATGGCAGACAGAATACACAAGCTAAGTTCCAATAACTGTGGATGTAGTACTTGACAATAGTTGAGTATATGTGCAGTATATCTGGCTGCTATGGTGCAACCGTGCATCTTTCACTATTGGACTGATAACTATCCCTGCTCTCTGATGGTCATCGACCCCACCCATACGTCCCCTGTTTTTGTTTAGTTTTTTGTGTGTGTGTGCGACTGCTTGTGTGTGTGTCCCTTGTACAGTATGTAGTGTTAAGCTTACTTTTCGGTCATTTGATGTCTTGTATACTGTTGTGTTGTGTCTTGTATTTGAGAAAAATAAATAAAGTATGTTAAAAGATATATATACCCTGGACCGTGATGCACGGTGCAGCATCAGGAGGTAGATTGCGTCCACACTGGAGGAGCATAATAATACTAACTGTCTCAGACTGAGGAATGATTTCTCCCTCAGACACTGCTTCTATCTCAGCAGGGGCGTGCGTGCGTGCGTGTGGGTGGGCGTGGCAGGCTGGCTGACTGCGGAGGCAGACACACATGATTTATCATGGCTTTACCCTCCATCTATCACCCACCCTGTGTGTGTGTGCGTGCAGCCGTGCACGCCTGTGCATGTGTGTGCGCGCGCAGGTGGGAGGTGGGGAGAAGGAGAGGCTGTCTGTGTGTGGTATTCAGGAAGATTTTCTTTTTGTATTTCTGCTTTTAGAATTGTCGGTGGAAAAGTGAACATCCTCGGCGGCCTATAGATCTAGGCCAGTGGTTCTCCAGGTGAGGGACCCCCAGGCGGAAAAACTAGCTGATTTAGAAAGTATTTGTAGAATTGGCTTCAGGTCTTAATGGATTAAATCATTATTATTTATCATATGAACTAGGGAGGTCCCATTAAATTTTTTGCTTTGCTCGCGATTCGATTTTGAGTCTTTTTCCAGGTCTTAAATTTACGCCATAACACAATAGTAGCCTACAATATCCCAAATCACAGACAATATCCAGTCTAATGTCATGATATGGATATAATATTGATACTAGGGATGTCCCGATCACGTTATTTTTCTCCTGTGATCACGTGATCCCGTGATCCGGATAACCCTAATATGAACTGTAACGGACGTTCTCTTCCTCAGCCTTCTTCATTTCTTTCAAGGAGGTGTAAGCTGTCTCTTCAGTCCTATGTGACTGACTGCCTGGTCCTGTCTCTTCAGTCCAATGTGACTGACTGCCTGGTCCTGTCTCTTCAGTCCAATGTGACTGACTGCCTGGTCCTGTCTCTTCAGTCCTATGTGACTGACTGCCTGCTCCCACTTTGTCTTCATGCTTTCCCCCTCGTGTGTCATCTGTTGCACATCGTGTTCTGCGTTGCCATGCCGACGCTGGAACAATACATTGTTATCATGCAGTCCTAATTAAAACGGAGCATTTCCTTTGATCTGAGCAAAGTCAAGGAAACGTGGGCGTGCGATTTATAGCAGCCTGTGTGTGTGTGTGTGTGTGTGTGTGTGTGTGTGTGTGTGTGTGTGTGTGTGTGTGTGTGTGTGTGTGTGTGTGTGTGTGTGTGTGTGTGTGTGTGTGTGTGTGTGTGTGTGTGTGTGTGTGTGTGTGTGTGTGTGTGTGTGTGTGTGTGTGTGTGTGTCTCTCTCTTTTGTGTCTCTGTTGCTATAGCTTATCACTTTACAGTTAGTCAGGTGGCCTGACCACCTGAAAGTGGGATCACATCACCCCGTACAACTCCCCTCATTGGCTGCTATAGTCAAATTTATATTGTTTGTTTTTTGAAGCCCTCCTACTACACGGTCTGGCACCACCCCTATATCTGATGGGGTTTTTTTTAACCATTTTTATCCCACGATTTTGTAACACATTTTTTTCACCCAGTGTCAATTATCGGCCTGAATATAACAGTTTTTTCCAATGGAAATATTTAAAAAAAATTGGGTCGTATTATAATCAGGGACTAGACTATTTGACATTCAATGTTCTTTTTCCACAAATGACTGGCTTTATTTTATATATTTTATGGAGGGACAGACAGTAGGCTGACAGGAAATGGGGAGAGAGAGATGGGGGGGGGGAGACATGCAGTAAAGGCCGTCGGGATCGGGAGTCGAACACGCGGCACACTGCCAGACTGGATTACCAGCCAAGGTGCCTGGACCACTGAGCCATGGCCCAGGCCAAAATGGGGGTAGTCTTATATTCGGGACAATCCTGGCCGGGTACAGGCTTTAGTTTAGCCCATTTTGGGCGGGAACCCCTTTTGGTGTTTTAAGCATTATGTTATACTTTAGCTATTGAAAAATAGCAGATCTACAAGCTTGTAGCGCGGCACTCTGCTATTTTTGAAAAATCATGAAAAAGGGTGCAAATCTACTCTGCGTGTGCATCCCCCCTGGGCTCAACACTCCCTCTGCCAACCTGGGGAGAGCAACGGACTGACTTCATACTTCCTTCTATGCCACCCTATATATCTGACCTATTCCAGCCCCGAGGCTCCACTCCACACGGAGGCGTCAACTGGGATACCCTCAAGGCCTCAATGTGCTGATGGCATTCTATTCTCTGGTGGCAAGCTAGAAGATCCATCTAGGTCTAATTTGTGGAAATGTGTTCTTTTAGAGTGGTTCTGAAAGAGGATAGTTTGATGAGCGGTGGTAGCGTGTTCCGAATTCAGGTGGCAGAACAGTAGAATTTGGACGAGATCAGTGGAGCTCCCTCTGGTCTGGTGTTGTGCCTGTTGGCGGTTCTCAATCTATGTGGTCGTTTGACAGGTAAATGAGTGAGTCACAGACTGAAGCCACATGGGAAGTCATGGTCCCCGCAGGCAGGCAGCGAGCCACGCCTGGCCTACTCTACTGAGGATGAAAGAGACGGCCGACTGGGCTGGAAGATTACTAAAGCGGGTGTGTGTGTGTCCGTGTGTGCGTGTGTGACGAGCTGTAACTCGCCCAACACACCCCTCTCTCTCTCTCTCTCTCTCTCCCCGTCTGTCGGGAGTCAGCAGCGGGGCACCATCTGCTCGGCCAGCAGGCGCTCACTGATGATGTCACTTCCTGCCAGGCTGCAGTGCGGCCAGGTGGACTGTTCGGTTCGTTAAGACGGTGGATACGTCTGCGCTGCATGTTTGATCATGTCTTCTATAATCTAGACTGGTGGTGCTCCTCAGAGTGGGGTCCGGGGACCCCCAGGGGTCCTGTGGATGGGGTCCGGGGACCCCCAGGGGTCCTGTGGATGGGGTCCGGGGACCCCCAGGGGTCCTGTGGATGGGGTCCGGGGACCCCCAGGGATCCGGTCCTGTGGATGGGGTCCGGGGACCCCCAGGGGTCCGGTCCTGTGGATGGGGTCCGGGGACCCCCAGGGGTCCTGTGGGTGGGTTCCAGCTCTTAATCCAGAGCGATTTACATTAAGCAAGAACAAATAGCAGGACAATACATCATATACATAGAAAAATAGTTATCATGAATCATACGTAAAGCTAAGCACGTAACAGTGGAATATCTATATAATGAAACTACATTGCCTGTATGCATATATACTATATAGTGCTATATCTACATAAAATGCTATCTAAGTCTACATAAAATGCTTTCTAAGTTACATAAGTGGAGCCTTTGCACACGCCACGCCCTCTCAAACCGTTTTAGCAAATCATTTCCAGTGAAGAATAAGAATAATACATGGAGTGTTGTAACGCGTCATGTAGTTCTCTTCACTGGGTAAAGTGATTCACTCGTTGTTCTGTGATGTGACTGATCCTCTGCTGGTGAAATGGGTTGCATAATGAATGAGCACATGCTGTGTACACAGCATGCTCAGTCAGTCGTTGGTTGACACATGATCAAATCCACATGCGTCATACATGTGCTGCATGTACAGTATTTAGGCAATCAGTAACACACTAATGTCATCATGACATGTTCATCAGTTAGTTCAGGGGTGGGCAACTGGCGGCCCGGGGGCCACATGCGGCCCCCACCTTCACGTAATGCGGCCTGCATGTTAATATCAGATTACTGATATATACTAGTATTGATTTGAGCTGTTACAATTCCAAATGCGCTTTAATTACTTCATGACTAGTATTAAATGTTATTTTCTTTTTGTGTCCAATGTAGTTACCGGTATCTTAACAATTCATACCAGTTAACTACCGGTATAACTATAACTAAATGCATTTGAAATTCAATAAAAAGGTTACTTTTCAGGATTCCAATTCAAAAATAGCAAAAAATTATTCAGGTTTTCAATTCAAATATAGCAAAAAATTGCTGATCTACAAGCTCAAAACGCGTCGCAGCACGACACGTTTTGAGCTTGCAGATCGGCTATTTTTTGCTACAACAGTAATACGTGTATGCAATGTGGCTCCTCTGGAGTGAGAGTGGAAATATATTGGCCCTCGCCATCGTCAAAGTTGCCCACCCCTGAGTGAGTTAATGTGTCCACATGGCGTAAAGAAGTGATCAGCATTCTACTAGTGCTGCACCATTTTTGCTCAAATGCGAATCTCGACTTTTTTTGAGAATTGATTGAATTCTCACACACACACACACACACACACACACACACACACACACACATAGAAGCAGTGTCTGAGGGAGAAATCATTCCTCAGTCTGAGACAGTTAGGATTATTATGCTCCTCCAGTGTGGACGCAATCTACCTCCTGATGCTGCACCGTGCATCACAGTCCAGGTTATCTTTTTTTTATCATACTTTATTTATTCTCACACGATTCTCATTTTGTCCATGAAAATATTCAAAATGTGGCACCTGGAGCTTCCTGACTCCTGTGGCTTCAAACGGACGTCATCATAAGTCAAGCACTTTGACAACATCAAAGTGCTTGACTTAAACCTCTCGTCTTGTCTCGTCTTGTAGCAAAAACATAAGAGTAACTCAAATGAATTGGACAGCCTACTAGTGCTGCACCATCCTTGCTCAATTGTATAGAAATGAGATCGCATTGGTAAGGTGTCAGAATCTAATTGGCCATCTTTTTTTTTCGATGAATCGTGCAGCACTATTGAGCATCAGCAGTCAGTGCACTGGGCCTGTCACTATTCTTAGCAGCCTATAGTGAACAAAAACGCCTGCTCCTTCTTTCGGCTAATTCCTGTCAGGGATCGTCGCAGCGGGTCACCGAGACTGTTTCCATCTGCTTCATGTTCTCTGCGTCTTCCTCAGTCACTCCTGACACTTTATTTTTAGAAAAATTTAGATTTTTAGTTTTAGTCATACATAGTCTTGTATAGTTTTCATTTCGTTTTAGTCACATTTTTGTCACCCTGGAATGTTTTAGTGTTTCGTCGAATCAATCTCATAAGGTTTTAGTGGACTGAATCTACAGTTGATTTAGTCGACTAAAAATAATTTTGACGGGCCTTGATGCCGTCGTAATGGCTGATTTTCAGCATGGAACCTAGTGTAAAATGACTTATACTGGATCGCTTGTCCACTAGTCCGAATCCTTTCCTAACATTTTAGTGTAGTTTTTATTTGTTAAATAATGTTTTAATGTTAAATATATCAATATTTAAGTCTTAGTTTTAGTCATCATAGCTTAGGTAGGTTGAAAAGTGAAGAATAAGAATAATACATGGTGTTGTAACGCGTCATGTAGTTCTCTTCACTGGAGAACTACAGGATAGGTTGAAAAGTGGTGAAGTGGTCCTTTAATCATCACGCTAAAATAATATGTATCTGAAAACATTATAGGGTAGAAATAAGCCACATATCAGTAAACTGGCCGACTATCTGACTTGCTTCGGGATTCGGTTAAGTAGATTAAATAGTCTCTTAATGTTTCAATTCAAGTGATAAAGTTCACGTGGGCATGTCCGTCCATCTGTATGATTAGGCTACTGTTGTTGTCTTGGTATTCCTTTCATGCGACTTCACTCACCTCCAGTGCATGTGGATGGAGCTGCTGCTGTTGTG
>NC_139704.1:26952263-26999763 GCF_964188405.1 Protomyctophum parallelum
CGCCCACTAGGGGACCTTCTTATCTCCATGGCCGGCTATGGCCTCTATGCGGCTTATAGTCCAGTGTAGTCTAGTGCTGAAATGACGGTAGTGTGTACACAGAGCCGTGTAGAACGGCTTCATTCAGCTTACTGTGCTGTGGATAATGTTTCAAATCTGTCCGGGGCAAAGTCCTGCACGAGGGGTTAATGTGTAAGCTGTTTTACTGCACATGAAAGGTGCTACTGTATACAGTACATGACAGCGTTGGCAGAAGTACTCAGATTTCTGACACAATGTAGAACAACTCAACAGGGGGTCCGGTGACCCCTATAGGCCACTGTTTCCAAAACAGTGGCCCCTTTTCTCGTTTTCCTAAATTCCTATGTTTAAAATGTTTCAAAAGATTTAAAAGAAATGTTTAAACAAACTAGTTTGTGTCCCAGGTAACCGTCTAATTTCTCTTTTGTATCTGAAGCTGAATGGTTTAGTAACCACTGCCCTATAGGCCGTCCTCATAGTTACACTGTTGTTTTTTTCCTTATTACTGTGAGAGAATCATCCAGTTCGCTAAGCAAATCAAAACAATACCATTTGCCATTTTGGCTACTTTTTTTGGAGGCGCTCTACCCACACGTTTAGCTATGCTGCTCATTCCACGAACGCCTGGCTGTACCTTGTTGTGTAGAGGTAACTAATCAACGATTAAAATTATATAAATTAATCCATTTTGGGCGGGAACCCCTTTTGGTGTTTTAAGCATTATGTAAATACATTAGCTATTGAAAAATAGCAGATCTACAAGCTTGTAGATCTGCTATTTTTGAAAAATCGTGAAAATGTGACGCAAATCTTTGAATATATATTCTTTCAGAGCAAACATTTTTAACTGAAATCTTTGCTTTTCTGGCGGGACCCTGGAACAACAAATTTTCAGATGGGTCAGCGGCCAATTACATCCTTGACATGAAAATGTTTGAGAACCACTGACATAGAAACATTTTCAGAAAACTGTCAGGATTTAGAAGACATTTTGTAGAATCGTTCCCAGGTCAAAATGGGAGGGGAGAAAGAAATCGTCCAAAGTTAACTTTCTGAAGTTTTTGTGAGGAGTATGGAAGAAAGAGGAAAAACAAATAAACAAGATAAAGTCAGTGATCAAATGTAGCGTGTTGTGTTCCACTCGAGGCTCTTATCTATAGTAACTTCAGTTGTAGACGGCGAGAGGGTTAGGCTGACTTGGCAAGAGGCGTTGCTATGGAAACTGTAAACGGTCTGGGCGGGTGGTTGCTTTGATGCTGTTGGGTCCGGTTTTTAAGTCTTGAGATCAGATTCTACAAAATGTCTTGTCCTGACAGTTTTCTGAAAAAATGTTTCAGTGGTTCACTGGTGCTCAAACCTTTTCCAGAATGTAATTGGCACAGAGTGCCGCGGCACTCAGTGCCATGCTATGAGCTTGTAGATCTTCTATTTTTCAACAGCTAATTAAGTTTAAAATAGAGGTTAAAGTCGTTAAAATCTGAGGCGACACAGATGCGTCCTCAGGTCTATGTTGATGTGTTGAGTTTCAACTCTGCTCTTCGTGGCAAATCTTTGATGTGAAGTGCTTTTGGCTGGCCGCTGAAGTGCCTGTTTTTTTAAATCCCTTCTCAAAACGCATCGTTATATTCCTTGGCTTTTTTCACTCGCTATGAGAGATTGTTTTGCCTTCCCATTGAGAACAAACACAGACCACAGTTCAGAGTCTACAGAAGCAAGACTAGCACGGCCGTAGCACTTACCCTCCCCTCTTAGATAGCACTTTTGTAGACTTAGATAGCATTTGATACAGACTTATACCAAGTTATGTAGACAGCACTAGAATTGCATTGTATGTAGTCACAGCACTTTATAGTATATATGTATACTTTATATGTATAGATATTCCACTGTTACGTTCTTAACTTACGCATTTCTTCTTAAACTACTTTTTATGTATGTGATGTATTGCCATGCCTTTTGTTCTTGCTTAATGTAAATCGCTCTGGATTAAGAGCAAATGCTTAATGCCCAAATTGTAAATTGTAAGACTAAAATATGGAAATGCATGAATAAAAAAAAGAAACACAGTAGCAAAGCAAACTTTATCTGACCTCCAAAACGGTAACATCTGTAGTACTCTAGAAACCATGGATGTGAATCTAGCATATTTGGATCATTTTATACAAGCTTTTAACTTAACCAATTCAGGAAGGAAACCTCTTTTGGTGTTTAAAGCATTATGTTATACTATAGCTATTGAAAGATAGCAGAGCTTGTAGATCTGCTATTTTTGAAAAATTGTGAAAATGTGGAGCAAATCTTTGAATATAATATTCTTTCAGAGCGAACGTTTTTAACTCAAATCTTTGCTTCTGGGGAGGTTCCTGGAAATAGTGCATATTTTTAGATGGGGGTCCGTGGCCAATTACATATATTTTTTTAGGTCCTTGACATGACATTCTGTAGTATGAAAACCACTGACATATATAGGTTTTGTAGAATCTGGTCTCAGTCTTAAATGGGTTCATAGTAAATGCATGCCCCTTTCAACAAGCAAAGAATACAAGCTAGTCCTTGGTTCTCCTCTGAGATGTCCTATGCTCCACCTTGTAAGAACATATGACCTTTGGCCTATAACCCTGATAAAAGTAATTAAAATGCCTATAATATATATTTGTTGTGATCATTAGAATGTCTAGTTTTATTTATTATTGTGAAAGATATCCCCCAAATGTAAATGATAAATTTATTATTAGTTTAATAATTAGTTTAAATGTGCATACCATTTGCATAAAACTTTTTTCATTTTTTTACATCGTTTCCTCTGATAAGTCCTAGTAGTACAAAGTAGTAGTAAGGTTGAAATCTCTTTTTCGCAAGTAGAAATATATCCGGTTGTTGCAGCCAAGGTTATAAAAAAGCCAAGTGCTGGGTCTTGGCTAAAATATCGGGAGATCCCTCTCACTGGCTTGAGACATTCACATCAGCTGTAGAAAAAGCTACGTCAGATTTTTACATAGATGCTATGCATGGCTGTGATTCCTTCACTAATCTTAGCAGCTTGTAGATCTGCTATTTTCAAAAAATGTTTAGACATTTGAAAACTGGACATGATTCTGCATATTGACTATACTTTTACTTTTTGGTTCTTTGAGTCCATTTTGATGCCAATGCTTTTGTACTTAGACTCAAGTACAGTTTGATTTCTCGACTTTTACTTGTAACGGAGTATTTCTACATTGCAGTATTGGTACTTTTACTGAAGTAAAGAATGGCTGTAATTCTGTGGATACATAATACATTACTAGACGGTGTACTGAAGTAAAGAATGTCTGTAATTCTGTGGATACATAATACATTACTAGACGACGGTGTACTGAAGTAAAGAATGTCTGTAATTCTGTGGATATATAATACATTACTAGACGGTGTACTGAAGTAAAGCATGGCTTTAATTCTGTGGATACATAATACATTACTAGACGGTGTGTGATGACTGTGTTTAACTCTGTGGAGATTCATCTCCATCTGCTCTCGGTGACTCCCACATTGCACGCACGCAAGCACGCACGCACTATAGGACACCTTCCTCTATCACAGGCACTATCAACAACGATGACATGTCAACGCTGTTTGTTTACGACATTACTCATAACTGTAGGAGCAGTGGTCACATTTACATACGCTGTGTGTGTGTGTGTGTGTGTGTCTGTGTGACACAGTGCCTGCCTTCTAGGTTTGTCCTTGATTCCCCCCCTCTCTCTCTCTGTCGTGCACAGTCGTGTGTGTGTGTGTGTGTGTGTGTGTGTGTGTGTGTGTGTGTGTGTGTGTGTGTGTGTGTGTGTGTGTGTGTGTGTGTGTGTGTGTGTGTGTGTGTGTGTGTGTGTGTGTGTGTGTGTGTGTGTGTGTGTGTGTGTGTGTGTGTGTGTGTGTGTGTGTGTGTGTGTGTGTGTGTGTGTGTGTGTGTGTGATAAATGGCCCTGCTGCGTGTGTGTCATCACTGCTCCATGTCTCATTGCCTGCTGGGGGTTGGAACAGGAAGGAACGACCTCCATTATGACCGACCTTACGACCTTACGATCTCTCCTGCTCACTTACTGTAGATCACTGGTGCCCACATGGTGGGTGGGTGGGTGTGTGTGTGTGCACAGTAGACCGTTGGGACAGTGAGCGAGGTTTAAATCAGGCTTAGTTCAGTAAGTCAGGTTTAGTTCAGTAAGTCAGGTTTAGTTCAGTAAGTCAGGTTATTTCAGTAAGTCAGGTTTAGTTCAGTAAGTCAGGTTTAGTTCAGTAAGTCAGGTTTAGTTCAGTAAGTCAGGTTTAGTTCAGTAAGTCAGGTTTAGTTCAGTAAGTCAGGTTTAGTTCAGTAAGTCAGGTTTAGTTCAGTAGGTCAGGTTTAGTTCAGTAAGTCAGGTTTAGTTCAGTAAGTCAGGTTTAGTTCAGTAAGTCAGGTTTAGTTCAGTAAGTCAGGTTTAGTTCAGTAAGTCAGGTTTAGTTCAGTAAGTCAGGTTTAGTTCAGTAAGTCAGGTTTAGTTCAGTAAGTCAGGTTTAGTTCAGTAAGTCAGGTTTAGTTCAGTAAGTCAGGTTTAGTTCAGTAAGTCAGGTTTAGTTCAGTAAGTCAGGTTTAGTTCAGTAAGTCAGGTTTAGTTCAGTAAGTCAGGTTTAGTTCAGTAAGTCAGGTTTAGTTCAGTATGTCAGGTTTAGTTCCGTATGTCAGGTTTAAGTTCAGATGAGGGTTTTTTTCAGGTTAAGCTGGGTGAAGCAGGCAAAGCGAGGGGAGAGTCTATTTAAAGGACAAACCGCCTCCCCCTCATGAATTATTCAACATGCGACCGCTTGCCCCTCCCCCCGCTACCCGTCAAGATCAGCTGGAGGAAGTAGTGGTAGCTGCTCGGCCAATGGGATTACAACACCGGATTGGCTTTGTGTGTGCGCGTGTGTGTGTGTGTGTGTGTGTGTGTAAAGAGGGAGAGCAAGTCCGGACATGTAGCAAGCAGCCCCTCAGAGCTCTGTGTGTGTGTGTGTGTGTGTGTGTGTGTCTGTCAGTCAGTGTGTGTGTGTGTGTGTGTGTGAGAGAGAGAGAAATGTAGGGCATGTGTCTCGATCGCCCTCCCTCCTCCATCTCTCTCTCTCTCTGCATCCGTCCGTCTTTGTCTGTGGAGCTCGGTCGCCCTGGATACCAACAGACGGCTGCCATTGTCGGCGTGTTTCGCCGGCTCTTTGCTCGCCTCCGCTCGACCCGACCACCCCTTGTGGATTTACAGGAAGAAAGGGGGGCATGTGACCCCCCCCCCCCCCACTGGCCCACTCCACCCCAAGAGGAACTATTGTTGTGTGAGGGGTGTGTGTGAGCGTGCGTGTGTGTGTGTGTGTGTGTGTGTGTGTTCAGGGGTCCAGCCATGAATTCGTGTTGGAAGATGAAGCTGCAGGTACAGTAGACGCACAGCAACTCCTCTTCGTTTCGTTTTGTGTCCCTGACGGTTTAATGGTGTCATTCTGTTTTTATTGGCTCTCTGGCTGCTGCGGTATAGGTTATCAAAGTGTGTTATTGATGGTTAGTAACAAGGATGACTGATGTGTGCTCTTAGTTGCACTGATGCACTGACGGACATCTCCTGTATGTGGTTGGTTGATGCACTGACGGACATCTCCTGTTGTACCTCGCTATGTTCAGCCCCTGGTCAGGTCTTTTTAAAGCAGTGCTTCTCTCAATCTGTTCAGGCCGTGACCCACCCCCAAAAATGATCACATTTGAACTGGGGACTACCCCCAAAAATGATCACATTTGAACTGGGGACCACCCCCAACATAATCACATTTGAACTGGGGACCACCCCCAACATAATCACATTTGAACTGGGGACCACCCCCAACATAATCACATTTGAACTGGGACCCCCCCAAATAATCACGTTTGAACCGGGGGCCCCCCCAAATAATCACGTTTGAACCAGGGACCCCCCCAAATAATCACGTTTGAACTGGGGACCCCCCCAAATAATCACGTTTGAACTGGGGACCCCCCCAAATAATCACGTTTGAACTGGGGACCCCCCCCCAAATAATCACATTTGAACTAGGGACCCCAACACCCTGACAAGCGCTTGGAATAGCAGATCTAAGCTCTAACGACTGGCACTGCAAGCCGTTGTGTGCGAGCTTGTAGATCTGCTATTTTCTCAAGACCAGTTTTCATAGTACAGTTTGTCGATCACTTTTGCTGCAGTAATGGTTCTTTCTCTTTTCTTCTCTTTGGTGGAGATATTGAAACGGTTGTCATTCTGGACCCGTCCAAAAATCACCACCCACACGTTTTAAAGAATACTTTCATTCATTGCAACGAACACCTACTAGTCTGATGGTGTGATGGTATGTGCAGTGCAGTGTTCCACTCCTTTCTATATGCCTTTATATAGCCATGTAGTGACACCGTGATACATGCTCTATGTGTGTGTATGTGATGGAGAGAGAGAGGGGAGAGGGAGGTAGGGAGGTAGAGAGAGAGAGAGAACAATAACAGAGGGGGGGTGTTATTGTTTCCTCAGAGTGGTTGGTATGTGGAGGCCTTGTGTCGCCGTGGCGATGGGCGAAGTGCTTCACTGCTGCTGCAATGACAGACAACACTCGGCAACAAATGTGTGTGTGTCCGTGCATGGCCTTCATGTGTTGTTGTGTGCACGTGCTGTTGACAAGCATGCATGTCGCGCCATGTGCATGTGTTTGATTGTTTGTTTTCACGCATGCGTTGTGCTTGTTTCACTCGTGTGCGTGTATATGTATGTATGTATGTATATATGTATAATGTATGTATGTATTTGGTTAAAATGGGTGGGGTTTAAAAAAAGGCAAGAGTTTGCTCTGGTGCACTGGCCTAAAAGTGGGTCCTTAAAAACTGCTAAAACTTCTGAAATGTATGTATGTAGGTATGTATGTGTGTATGTATTTTAAAAGGGGAGGCTTTTTTTTTTTTTTTTTTAAGATATTTTTTTGCGGCTTACGCCTTTTATTGATTTTTGAAGGGACAGACAGTAGGCTGACAGGAAACGGGAGAGAGATGGGGGGATGACATGCAGTAAAGGCCGTGTCGGGTCCGGGAGTCGAACCCGCGGCACACTGCGACTGGATTACCAGTCCGGTGCCCAGACCGTTACGCTACGGCCTGGGCCAAAGGGGAGGCTTTTTTGTAAAAATCCCTGCCCGCAATACCTTCATATATTTAAAATGAGTCCAAAATAGGGTTACCAGTGAAGGGCCAACTGCCTATTCACTGGGGACTATGCAAGGCAGAGGCGTCCACCCCCCTGAGTCCAAGTTTAAGCTAGACCGCATACCTGTATGTATGTATGTATGTATGTATGTATGTATGTATGTATGTATGTATGTATGTATGTATGTACGTACAGTATATGTATGTAGTAGAACAGCTGCAATACCGCTGGGTGACCTACCTTCAAGTGGCGCTGTTGAGTGTTGAGCTTCATTCTCACTGTGCACTATAACAATTAACAATCACCATCATAATTTTTCAACCACGGTCGAGATCATGGATTTCACAATGCCACGCCTTTCTGATGCATGTGTACCTGAGTCGATGACATCAGGGGAACAACAGTTTTCTACCTCTGGTCTGCTTTGAGGCAGGAGTCCAGAGAAGAAGGGAAGATATAACCTCATGATCAGCTCTGTAGCAGTGTCCGGCTAAAACTGTGTTCTTCTGGATCGGACTAGTGAAGAAACACGAGGAAGGTTGCCATATATTAAAGGAGTCGATGGGTGGCTCTTCCAAGAGAGTACAGTACAGGAGTACAGTACAGTACTGAGTACAGTACAGTACACAGTACAGAACACCGTACGGCACGGTACAGACTACAGCAGGGGTCTGCAACCTTTTTTAAATGAAGTGTCATGTTTTTATTTTCTGGATCGTCAGTGTGCCATATCCACATTAATTCATTTTAATGACACCACGTGAAAGATTCCAACATATTTTGCTTGTCCACAAATAAAGTTTTTCCTTATTGTCTCCACCAGCCGAAGGCATGGGGAGAGTATGTTTTGCACTCCGTCCGTCCGTCCGTGTGTCCGTCCGTCCGTGTGTCCGTCCGTCCGTCCGTCCGTCCGTCCGTGACCAGCTAATCTCAGCCACCGTTAACCCGGTCGATGCCAAATTTTGCACACACACTCCCTGGATGCCAACCATGAACCTCTGCCCCAAACTTTCCAGAACGGCCTGTTATAGCGCCACCAGGAGGCCGCTTTGTGCAAAACAAGTTTTTTCACAGTACACCTACAGATTTTGTCCAAACATCACGCAAATTAGTACACAGTCTCTCTAGAGCCATTCAACGAAACGGGTCTTTCAGATTTCTCACACTCCATCCTGATTGGTTAAGATTGGCTTCCAAAGTTCACAGGAGTGCTCAGTTTCAAACAAAATGCTGCAAATCATGAACACATCGCGTGATTTCCCTGAAATTGTGCACGCACATTCCCACTAGGCCGAGGACGAAATGCCACATGAACAATTTCAACTCAGCCTCAAGGTGGCGCTATAACTGGCCCAAAAGTGTTTTTACCTCTAACTGCACGGATCTGTGGATAACCTGGTGGAGACCTGTGCCCAGAAGGGCACTTTTTCTAGTTTTTAAATATTTTCTTTCACGTTGTTATAATGATCATTAGAGTCAGGGCAGTAACAGAGTTCAGTTTTAATGAATGTAGAATGCAGGATGTAATTTACACACAAATGTGAGGGACTTTATTTGACTGCATTTTTTAAAATAGTTTATTTAAAACCAAAGATACTCTCTCACACACTTGCCAGTGTGCCAGTGATCACCCTCCTTTGTGCCAATGTTGGCACTGGTGCCTAAGGTTGCCTACCCCTGGACTACAGTACAGTAACTATCAAAAGTAGTTGCACCGCTCAGTTCACACGGCTGTGATTTATTTTCCCACCAAAACGTCATGCTACATATGTAGTGTATTACGGTAGACTGTACCACTGTATACGCGCATGAGGTGTTTGTTTGCATGTTTGTCTGTATGCAACTATGCATATGTATGTCTGCATGCGTACACGCATACCGGTACATACAGTGTGTGTGTTTGTGTGCACACATAAGTGTCAGGTTGTGTTTGAGAGGCGTTGGAGCACAAGTGAAGGAAAGACCAATAAAGGGAGTTCAACAGAGCCATGCAGGTACTGCACCTGTCCTGCACGTTGATGCATATGTGCAAGTTAAACTCAGCCAGAGTGTGTGTGACTGTGTGTGTGTGTGTGTGTGTGTGTGTGTGTGTGTGTGTGTGTGTGTGTGTGTGTGTGTGTGTGTGTGTGTGTGTGTGTGTGTGTGTGTGTGTGTGTGTGTGTGTGTGTGTGTGCACGCTCATGCTAATAGTTTACATTAGTTAAATATATCTAAAACGTCACAGAGGATCACAATGTGTTGTGAGCTTGTAGATCGGTTATTCTCCCAAAACTTTAACCCACCGAATAACGATGTAGTAGGTAGGGTATTAATTTACGAGAAAACTAGAGATACAAGGTACATGCCTGACACCAGCGATATAACTATATATATATATATATATATATATATATATATATGGTTGTATGTTTTTATAGCTTTGCAATCAAACTATCTCTTTTAGTGATGCTGAACCCTACTGTCCATTTGCGTATGTGTGCGTGTTGCACAACATTGGATCCAGGCATGAAGGCATTACTGTGTATATCTATCTATGTTTGTTATTGCTGTGCAATATGCCACCTCTACGGCATGGCAGATTGACCTAGTTTCTTTCTGCTGCTCATCTGTGTCCTTTGTTCAGGGGCTGGGTGGGGGGTGCAGACACTGTGCATACAGGACATAACCTTTAATAATTGAATGTATACAGTGTAGGAATGGGATGGTGCACCCATGGGACATTTCTGGCTGATATCCCATATCAACATTGCTGTCATGTCCGATAATAACCGATATATATGTTGATATTATCTGCATAAAAACAAGCTGAAATTGTGTGCATTCTTACATACTCGTGTAAACACTGAATGTTTTTATATATAAATCCAACTTGTTTACCCCTTTGATATAGATTCCACAGCAAACACTGAATGAATCGACACGACACGAAAGTTTTTTTTTTCAGCTTCACCTTCAAACATTCATTTTATAAAATAAAGTGCGGCAGAAACCAGCAAACTCAATTTGTTATAAATCAATGCTATTGATCACCCTTTACAGTAGGTCTGTGGGTTGAAGCAGCTAACTCCACCCGTCTGCCCCTCTCATGCAAGACTGAGAGAGAGAGATCTGATCATATATAAAGTCACAATACCAACTTTGGCATTTTGTGATGAGGCAGTAGTTGCTTAGTTTTTTTTTCCTGAAAATGATATATTTTTCATTTCCTGGGAAAACAAACAAAAAACAAACATTTTGTGCATGTTAGACATATAGGATCCCAGTCGCATGTAGTTTTCATGAACTGTACTTCGCTGATTGATTTCTTGATTGCTTGATTGATTGATTGAAAATTGAGTACAGTTCATCATAAGGACAGACTGTCATCATTATCGGCTGTTCATCAATCTAACAATCAGTGGTGTAAAGTAACTGCACATTTACTGAAGTACTTACAAGTTAACCCATATAGACCTGAGCTCGATTCTACAAAAGTCTTCTAAATCAGTTTTCTGAAAAAACCCTTGTTTCTATGTCAGTCGTTCTCAAACATTTTCATGTCAAGGACCCCCAAAAATATATGTAATTGGCCGCTGACCCCCATCTGAAAATAAATAGTTCCAGGACCCCCCCAGAAGCAAAGATTTGAGTTAAAAACATTGGCTCTGAAAGAATATATATTCAAAGATTTGCGCCACATCAACAACAGCAACATCCGTGGCTTTGGTAACCCGCACCCTCAGTTTATAATTTTTTTTGTACATTTATAGTACATTTATGGGCCTTAAAATACGGAACTCCAAACACTGGGGGTGAAGCCACCAAAGACATGCCACAGATACATAAAAATGTATGAATGTGTGACAGTATTTATCAAAGGCTATACTATAATAGCAGCACAAACGGAGCAAGGCGGTGATTATATATTTTTGTAGCTTAGCGGCATATCGCATCATCCTTCCTACCGATGGCACTGAAACCTGAGCTTTGTGTCAAATCCACACGCTGGCTGCCTGCCCGGGGGGGGGGGGGGGAGGTGAACAGACGTAAAGGTGGTGGTGTGGTGCTGGTAAGGGGGGGGGGGGGGGGATTAGTCCAGTCACATGTTGTGACGGAGCTTAAAACCTGTTGGGGGAGGGGGGGGTGCAAGCCAGGAGAGGACAGGGGAGAGGATGAAACCCGGGTGCTCGAGGACAAGATCCAATATCGGACATTTCTTTCCCTGAATCCCTCAATATCGATGATGTATTGATATTGTTGATAATGTCATATTGTGATGATAACACCCCCCCCCCCCCCCCAAAGCAAGAATAGCAACACATTTTGAGATTATATGCTGATATTTTCAAACTTTTATTGACAATTTTCCATAATTTGCGTTTGGATATACTGTAGGCGCACCGGGAGCCCACTCACATGTTCGTTTGTATTACACAGTGCGCTCAGTGCACTATATCCGAACAACACACCAATAATATAAAATAAGTGACCAAGACCAGGAATATAAACTACACTTACAGTATGTCATGAAAAATTATTCATGATCATCACAAATCCCAGATGATATCTAGTTTCATATCACAATATGGATACGATGTGTTTCTATTTGCCAGCTGTGGAACGGGATGGGACAGGACGCAGTGTTGCCTTGTTCACTTATTATAAGCGAATTTGGGCTTGTTTTTCTGTAAAGTTGCTTGTACATATTGCTAGTTGCACGTTGTGGTTTTTTGGGGCTTGTTTCTGAAGTGTAGTTACTTATTTGGGCTTGCTGCCATTTTTTTATTTATTATTTTTAATATTATTATTATTTGAACCAGTGGTTCTCAAATATTTTAATGTCAGGGATCTCCATACTCGTGTTGTGTTAGAAGGTTCATCCAAAATCATCATATCCAAATATTCCACATTCTTTTCAAGATTTGTTTTTGAAAATGGCTACAAGCTCACAACGCATCGTGATTGTGAGTCTATACTATAGATCTGCTATTTTCAAATAGCCGATTTATACAGTACATGTTTATGTGAAGGATCCCCTTTAGATACACATGAATGAGTCTCTAGTCTATAGTCTTCCTGGTGTCCTATAACTTTATATAGATGTAAAGTTGCTCATGTGGCCAATGATAAAAGTCGCTTCTTTTTTTGCGGGCTTGTTTTCCAAGACCTGGTTGCTTATGTCTCTCTCTCACAGAATGTGGCAACACTGCCAGTGATGTGGAGCTATAGCAGAGGAACCATGGGTGGTGGAGGATGGTGTGATGATAACAGTGACATACTGCATATTATACAGCAGATGATGTGTCAGCACAGAGCTGCCTGCATGCTGGGATTATCAAAGACCTCAACCACAGCGAGCATGCACTGTTTAATCTGTTGCTTACCGTCTGGCCGTGAAGCACTGTTATGTAGTTGTAGTGCCACAGCCTTAAGGCCCTGGAAGGCTGCAAGAGGGGACAGCTGCTTCTTCCTTTTTGGGCTTTAGATTTCACACAGAGTAGGCAGTTATTTAAGTTTTATTTTATTTGTTTTTGTCCCCTTTTTCTCCCCAATTGTCGCTTTTGTAGATCTGCTATTTTCACTAGTTTCGGCCTTCGGGCAAACGTCTAATTTCTCTTTTGGGAGCTATAAAGTTTCGGAACCACCGATTTTAAGGCGTTAATTCCGATCATTTGATTTTAAATGTATTTTTTTTGCGGCTTTCGGCTTTATTTTATATAGGGACAAGGTTCAAGGTTCAAGGTTAGCTTTATTGTCCCTTGCGGGAAATTGGTTTGCAGACAGATCAATACATTCAATACAAGACTAAGATCTAAGAACAGGGCACTAGAGACAGATAATTCATGACATTCAATAGTAGCAAAGTCAGCAAAAGTGCATTAGTGGGCAGTATGTGCAAAGAGGCAAGAATAAAGTGCTATCTGCTGTTCAGTTGAATAGCAGCCGGGACAAAGGATAGTTTGAACCGATTAGTCAGACAGTAGGCTGACAGGAAATGGCGGAGAGAGATGAGGGAGTGACATGCAGTAAAGGCCGTCGAGATCGGAGTCGAACCCGCGGCACACTGCCAGACTCGGACTACTGGCCAAGTTGCCTGGACCGCTGAGACACGACCCAGGCCCCATCATTTGATTTTGAGTGTCTGCCGATACCGATTTTTCCTGATTTATATTTTTATAGAACACTTATGCCATTATGTACAATATCCAAAATCATATCCAGTCTAATATCATGGTATGGATATAATATTGATACTAGTAGGGACTAGGGATGTTCCGATCACGTTTTTTCTTGCTCCCGAGCCGATTCATATCTGTTGGAAAATGACGCTATCGGCCGATTTCCGATCACGTGGACCGGGACAACCCTATAGTTCTAACTTTAGATACACTGTGTGTATCCACCCCAGCAGCAGCAGGCGGGCTCACACAGGCCCACCACATCACCAGACACGGATAAGTCTGCCACGCTTCAACTCCTAGAATCTCATCTAAGCCACTCTGTATCACAAACGCCTGATGTCTGTTCATTTTCCCATCTTTTATAAGCCTTGCAGACACACAGACATACTTAAGTGGTGCACGCAGGCACACACACAAACACACACACACACACACACACACACACACACACTGGGATGTGTGCACGCACGCACGCAGGCAGGCACGCACACAGGGATGGTGATGGTCGATACACACACACACATTGACTACTTTATTCCCAGAGGTCAGGGCCCTGGCCCTGGGAAATGGAGGGTGACTAGAGAGACAGGTTACTGGGTGGGTACGTGTAGCGCTGTGCAGCCAACCGAAAATATATCGAAACCGGTATCCTACTATAAATGTGCCACGTCTCTGTCTGCGTGTGTGCGCGTGCGTGCGTGCGTGTACGGTTGTAATGCACGTAACTCGTTTAGCTTCTGCCAGGCTTTTTCCTTAATTATATCTGACCTTTTCAAGAATGGAAAGATTCCGTTTATGTGGTCCTGTGAAAGATGGTGCTGTTTGCTGACATATGAAACCCTGTTTCTGTCATCCTTGGCAGTAGAAAAGAAAAAAGAAAAAAATAAGTCATGACATTTTGTAATTAGAAAGAAGAAAAAAAGGCCAGGGTACAACACTTTTTTGTGGTTTTTCTTTTTTCTAATTATTTGTTCGGCGTCAAAAATTGTTTTGGTTGTCATGATCCCAGTTGGCTTTGTCAGGGGCTTAAAAGGTCTTTAAATAAATACTTTCTGAAACGTCTATGGGAAAAATGCATGGGAAATGTCGTCGTCGTGAAACGGGTGCAGGACTGCGACGCTCTATAAGAGAGCATTGATATGAAGTCATAACATTGCCTGGGAGAGCCCTATTGGAAAGGGAGGTGAGTCGGGAGCGAGCAGACAGCTGAGCTGTGGCAGGGAAACGGAAACCAGATGAGAAATCCCAGCTATGCACAGCAACAACACTGAGCACAAAACCACAGAACAACACAGCATCACATCCAGACACACCGCTGTCTGAGTTCTGGGGTGGCTGCCGCACAGTCCACAGAGAAGTCTAGAGCCTGCTATAGATTTTAGTACACTGTTGTTGTTGTCGTCATTTTAGTTTGTCTCAGAGGCACACTGCATAGATTTGAGGTTTCTGTAGTTGAAACACGATGTATGTACTGTATGATGACAGTGTTTGTTGCACAGTGTTTGCATTGGTAGAAGAACTAGTGACAGACTGAGAAAAACACAGAAAACAAGCCAGGACTGAAAAAGCGCGAGAACAAAAAAAGGGATTGAAGGAGAAGGAGAAATCTAAGAACGTAATAGTAATGTCTATTACAATGACATTGTAATAGACATTTAGTAGGCTACTTTGATTTTATGTAGCCTTCTCTCTCTCTCTCTCTCTCTCTCTCTCTCTCTCTCTCTCTCTCTCTCTCTCTCTCTCTCTCTCTCAAAAAAAGGCAAAAATGTCCTCTGTGAAATCTTCCTCTGTAAAATCAAAGTACTTTAAAACCTTTTCAACCCCACGGGGGTCCGGGAGGGAAAATCTAAAATATCGGAGTTGGAACCTGAGACCTTGACCAGCCCCATTTACCTGCTGAGAGCTGTTCATGAGGTGGACAGAATCTAGCCCCCGCCCGCGGGGGATTGGGGCTCAGGAGGTTGTCCATTGTAAACCTCTATAATAGATATTAAAGTATTTAGATAATCTATGTCCTGTCCTCGAGTGCTCAGAACTTTTCTCTCTTTTTTAGTGGCGTTGACTGTTCGTATAGTGTGATTGTCACATTCTACCAATGCAAACACATTGTCACATTCTACCAATGCAAACACAGTGTAACAAGCACTGTGTTTGCATTGGTAGAATGTGTCATTGTTGGTAGCAGGGGTTCTCAACCTGCTCACTGGTTTTAAACCTTGAAAAATGGGTTTTCATGAAACGGTATGTTAGTTGCATTGATCCAAGCCGGAATGCAATTGATCGATCAATTTGATCATTAAAATGAACATGCTCTGGAAATGCACGCTTCCCACCCATCTGACCACTTAACACGGCAGATGATAGACAGTCTTCCATTGGTGGAACCAATGATGGTGATGATGACAGACAGTCTTCTCATTGGTGGAACCAATGATGGTGATGACAGACAGTCTTCTCATTGGTGGAACGAATGATGGTGATGACAGACAGTCTTCTCATTGGTGGAACCAATGATGGTGATGACAGTCTTCTCATGAAACTGAGTCAACAGCATGAGGCTGGAGGATTAGCTCAGCAAAAACACACACACGCACGCACACACACACACACAGTCGCACACACACACGCTCCCACTGAGTAAGGTTGCAGGCTTGCTGGTGTGTGTGTGTGTGTGTGTGTCGGAGAGAGAGAGAGAGAGAGAGAGAGAAAGAGAGTGTCTGTGTCATGAAACCACAACACACCGCACTAACCTGTAAAATAACGAGGGGGAAGGGAGAGGCGGAAGTACTGGGGGATGCACATTGTGTGTGTGTGTGTGTGTGTGTGTGTGTGTGTGTGTGTTCGTTCTCATCAGCAGGATGTGAGCTTGCGGTCGGCCTTCCTCTCGCCGGGCCCATCTCTCTCTCTCTCTCTCTCTCTCTCTCTCTCTCATCTCTCCTCATCATCACACACTCAGAGCGTTCAGTGATGGCACCAGTATGTCCGTCCGTACAGCATATGTAGTCTAGCTATGGAGAAAAGAGTGAGTGAGTGGCCGGCAGTAATAATTACATTCACAGATTAAAATAGTCAGTCGCCGCGACTGGATTACTCGGTTGTCAGACGAGCCAATCTACGAGCTTGGCTACTTTTGGTTAATTGCTTATTAAAGATTAAAGGACAACTTTAGTTTTTTTCAACCAAGGTTCATGTTGTAGGTTGTTATTAGAGAAACTAAAAGATGAGTGTTATTTTTTTTTTCCATTTGCTGCTTTCTTTCGTTTTAGGGATTTTAGCTGTTTTGTACAGGGGGGCGGGGGCATTCGAGCATGGTCCTAAATATGTATTTTTTTACAAAATATTATGGAGATTTATTTTTGTATTATTTACTATAGTCCTAATAAACCCCAGGAAATTACATCTGGCCACAAATAAATCACAGGATCTACTGAATGTGAAGGTAGCCTACTGGGGGGAAGCCACACTGTGTGTCATAGGCTCAATGTCAGTTCGACACATTCAGTAGATCTCGTGATGTTTTGTGGCCAGATGAAATTTCCAGGGGTTTATTAGGACTATAGTAAATAATTAAAAAATAAATCGCTATAAAATGTTGTAAAAAAATACATATTTAGCCCCATGCTCGAATGCCCCCGCCCCCCTGTCAAAAACAGCTAAAATCCCTAAAACGAAAGAAAGCAGCAAATGAAAAAGAAATAACACTCATCTTTTAGTTTCTCTAATAACAACCTAAAACATGAACCTTGGTTGAAAAAAACTAAAGTTGTCCTTTAAAGAGTGCGGTCAAAGTGGCAATAGAACACATGTTCAGAAGCATCTTCCATTGTAACCCTAATAATAAATACTAATAATACATTTTATTTATAACGCACTTTACATTTGAAGCAAATCTCAAAGTGCTACAACAAGAGAAGAAGAATAAAATAATGCATGAGTATATAAAAGGACTAAAATAAGGACAATTCATGTATTTTATGGTATACTGCTAAAAGGTTTAAAAGCACACCGGGCATCTAACGGTTCAACTGGCCAAATGCCTTGTTAAAAATAAATGTCTTACGTCCCCTTTTAAAAGCGTCCAAGCGTTAATGGTAAATGGAGCATTTATATAGCGCCTTTATCCAAGGCTCTTTACATTCACCCATTCACCCACATTCACACACCTTTACATAGATTGTGCATTACATTCACCCATTCATACACACATTCACACGCATATTTTCGGCATTTCTTTTGCCTCCGAATAGCAGTGATGTGAATGAATGCCAGTATGGTATAATCAGAGCATGCTTTATTAAGGTATTATAATGGTATATTAATTAGGACCATGATGGATGGCTGCAATGTGTTTTTTTATACTTGATGTGTGTCTCAGTGAAAACTATATAAATAAATCAAAGAACAGAGAGTTATGGTGACAACCGGGCCTAAGCAAAACAAGAGGTGTGTGTGTGTGTGTGTGTGTGTGTGTGTGTGTGTGTGCGCACACACCTGTTTGTCAAACAGAAATATCCTTATTAGCTGCTGATTCTCAGGTTGAGCTCTTGACGTGAAGTCATTATTTCTGTGTGCGACAACAAGTCATGTCGTAGATAACTAGTCCAGCACAGTGTTTCCTAATGATACACACACACACACACACACACACACACACACACACACCGAGGGGTCATCTTAGCGCTGACGTCCTGGAGACTTATAGGTTCTGTGGCTGCTAATAGGGGACTATTTTAGAACGTGTCACTAAAGCCACATGCTGCGGTCCAGCAGTGTGACAGTGGGTCCGTCACGGGCGAGAAGCGGCCGTATAGCTGAGCGGGTATAGAGATGTCTACTGTAGTGTCTCTGAGCAAATGGACGGCTTCATGGATAGCCTCAACAACCTTACAGGCGTATGCAAAGGCTAAACTTGAGTAACTTAGTTAGCATTTTATGTAGACATACAGTAGAGCACTCTATGGTGTATACGTATAGTTTCATTATATAGATATATGCGTCGCAGTCCCGCCCCCCTACCAGGGCCCAGTAAATTATTCCCCGTTAATTTTCCTCAAAAAGTATTTATTTAAAGACCTTTTAAGCGTTTTACAAAGCCAACTCGAGTTGTGAGAAATCATGACAACAAACACAATTTTTCGGGCCGAACAAATAGTTAGAAAGAAGAAGAAAACGGCACTTTTTTTCTTGTTTTTCTTCTTTGTAATTATTAGTTTGGTCCAAAATATTGTGTTTATTGTCATGATTTGTACGACGCTTAAAAGGTCTTTAAATACATACCATTACTCGACAAACTTTCCCCCCCTATTTTCTCTGAATCTACGCTGCTTCGGTGCAGATTGATCAGATGTTCTGTTCTAATTTTTGACTTCATGATGCATCTCTGTTACAATTTTAACGCTTCTAAAGAGAGTTCAGACTTACTAGCGCGATGTAGTAAAATGGAAGCTTTCGCTTCACGTTTTTTTTTGGGGGGAAAGGGAAGGCACGCGTTTTCAGAATAAAATCTCCCTCATCTGTTGCACTGCACTGTTGCACTGTCTGCATACTCTAGCACCTCTTATTCTGAAAGATTCAGGCGGCACCAGAACTGTTAACACCTCTCATATTGACTCAGCGAGACACGTTGCCACTTCAAACGACTCATTTCCAGCACACCGGGGCAGAGTTTTCGTGTCTATTTATGTATTTAGAGTAGCCAATTATTTATGTTGTTTTTTCTACCAGTTTGGTCGTTGAGCCAATTAATTCCCCCCGCCGTTTGTACAGACTGCTGTTGGCGATCACCTGCCTGCCAGCAGTGGTGGAAAGTAACTGAGTACATTTTACTCACGTAACATTTTGAGGTACTTTTACTTCTACATCCCATATATTGTACTCCACTGCAATTATTTGAAAGATTTTAGTTACTTTGGAGATTTGGATTATTATTACAAAACATACATTAACCCATTCTGAACGGGCACCCATTTTGGTGTCAGCATCGTGTTGTGCTTTAGCTATTGAAAAATAGCAGATCTACAAGCTCATATCGCGCCACCGAGTGGCGCGATACAAGCTTGTAGGTCTGCTATTTTTGAAAAAATCGAAGAACGACTGACATTTTTAGAATCTGGTCTCAGGTCAGAACGGGTTAGTCAGACCAGTGTGTGTCCAGTGGAAAACCTCGTATGAATCTGATCTCAGATCAGAATGGGTTAACCACTTCAGCCCTATAGCTACATGTCTGCCGTTTGAAAATAGCTGATCTACAAGATCTACATTTTTTTTATACATTTGAAAAGCAGACCATTTCATGAAGGGCTCTAAAAAACCCAATTTGACTCCCTGCCAGTTCCTCTTCACAACACTGGCCTGGAATCAGTTCTCATCATTATCTCTACTGCCCTTGGGTCGGGCTGTTCCCTGCAGGCACCAGGCTGTTGAAGGGTGATGCGTTCAGTTTAGAGTTGATTTTGACAGCAAATTTAGATTTTGTCTTTGTCATTTTAGTCATTAAGTAAAAATGTATTTAATTTTAGTCATCTGAAATGTTTTTAGTTTTAGTCGACTAAACCTACAGTCGACTTTGTCGACTAAAATGTATTTTGGCAGGCCTTGAGGCCCTTGATGGAGTTTTAACCCATTCTGACCTGAGATCAGATTCTAAAAATGTCTATTACATCCTGACAGTTTCATTATTAACCCATTCTGACCTGAGATCAGATTCTAAAAGTGTCTTTGATTTTTCAATAGCTAAAAAAAAAACATGATGCCAACACCAAAATGGGTGCCCGGTCAGAATGGGTTAATGGCAGATTTTACACCTAGTTGTATGCTGAAAATTGTCGATCATACAAGCAGCAAGCTCACAACGCGTCTCAGCGCGACGGGTTGTGAGTTTGAAGATCTGCCATTTTCGGAGCGTAACACCCGAGCACAACCAAACATAACATGACTTGTCTATTGGTTCTACTGGATCTCTTCTCCACTAGTCCCTCCCTTACATTTTACTGTGACAAAATTGCCAATATATCTAGTCTATAGTTTTAATCATCATAGCTTGGTTTTTAGTATAGTTTTCGTCAGTGGGAAATGGTTAGTCGACAAACATTTTTCATCATAGTTTCGACGAAATCAACACTGGTTTAGTTCACACATCCTGGATGTGGCTGGTTATCGTGTGCTTGGGCTGTTTCCTCAGTCAAAAAGCTTTCACCTTGTAGAAACGAGAGACGGCACAACTGGAGTGCAGCCTCGCTGATTAGCTCTGAAGCAGCATGCCCATGTATAGGAAATGGAACCTGGCCCGGGCATCTATTTACACTGGAGTGGGATCGAGGCGCGCGATTGGCCGTGAAGCCGCGGCGAGGTTAATTGAGTCTCTGTGCAGAGTGTCTGAAGAGGCCATAAGGGTCAGGTGACTGGGCTGAGGGGAGCTGAGGGATCTGAGGCGAGGCGAGGGGAGCTGAGGCGAGACGAGGCGAGGGGACCTGAGGCCATGTTTGTGTAACGCGAACATGAAGCAGTCTGAGGTAACAGACAGACACCGCTGTCTGGGTCCTGCATGGTTTAACGGTTGAGACTCAGGGCTCTATACTTGTATCTCTTCAGTTTTCTGTTATTGTGGGGAAGGCTTTCGCAGGGGAATCGAGCTGTATCGATAAGCTATACTTTGAACCTACATGTCCCCCCATGAAAAGCCTTCCCCACAATACGGAGGTTCAGTTATATAAGCAGTGGTTCTCAAAGTGGGGTCAGTGACCCCCAGAAGGGTCCGTGAAGTGGTTTCATCATGGCTAAATGAGTTAACCCATTTCAAAGATTTGCCACATTTTCACGATTAATAGCAGACCTACAAGCTCGTAGCGCGGCACTCGCTACGAGCTTGTAGATCTTGTAGTTCTGCTATTTAGCTTGTAGATCTGCTATTTATCAATAGCTAAAACATAACCTAAAATGCTTAAAACACCAAAAGGGGTTCCCGCCCAGAATGGGTTTAATATACTGTAGCATCAAAATCTGTTTCACCACAAATAGCCGATCTACAAGATCCGTTGCATCCGTTTGCAATGCATTTGTAAATTGAATCATAATGTTTTAACAGCATCTTTTCAGATTGGGGTCCGTGATCACTGGTCAGATGAATGTGCGTGTACTTCTCCTTGACATGAAAAAGTACAAGATCCACTGCTGTTAAGCCGTGATTTATACTTGTGCACACCACTGATGCCAATCTACAAGACGCCTCGCAGCTATGGCGCATTGTGGGCTTGTAGATCGGCTAGTTTCGGTGCGCGACACCCGTGCACACAACTATATGTATCCTGGCTTTATACAGTTCACGACATCCAGCATATTGCCTGTCAGTTTTGTAACATCCATTCAATCTCAGTTTTATTTCATTTTACGACAAAGAAGAGGATTATTAGCTCTGCAAATACACAGCTATTTATTTTTCATTTGGAACCTTGATCTGTTGCTGTGTGTGTGTGTGTGTGTGTGTGTGTGTGTGTGTGTGTGTGTGTGTGTGTGTGTGTGTGTGTGTGTGTGTGTGTGTGTGTGTGTGTGTGTGTGTGTGTGTGTGTGTGTGTGTGTGTGTGTGTGTGTGTGTGTGTGTGTGTGTGTGTGTGTGTGTGTGTGTGTGCGCGCGCGATAAAAACAGATGGCACTCGCTGACTTCAGATGTGATTCCAGTGGTTGAAGAAATACTCCCAGTTTTACTTAAGTAAAAGTATAGGCTCTGAGAGGTAATGGAAAAGAAGTATCAAACAAAAAATTATAGTAGCTCCAAATGTAAAAGAAAATGTATAAGTACCAGTAGATCCCAAAACCTGTGCAGTTAGAACATGCACCTACAGTAAACATATATAATTAAAAAAAAACAAAAAAAACAAGGTGAATTGATGGCTCAAATGGTCAGCTCAAACCCACAATGCAATACTTTTTTCAAGAGTGTTGCGCACAAATAGTAGCATTACAAAGTTATAAAAAAACTCCTACCAATTCCATGTATACGCCTCTATTTCCCATTCCATGTGCCGTTTGTCTTATATGTAACACCAGAGCCGCTATTCCAAAGCACCCCCCTGGTATACATTTTTAAACCATTTTCAGCAATGGGATATTTTTGGGGGTGTGGGCCATTTTGAAAGTAGCTCTCAAGTCAAAAGTGGGGACACCTCCTGCTGTATGCAATACTCAAGTAATCCTCAACATTGCACTCAAGTACACTATTTCCCATTTTGAGCGGGAACCCCTTTTGGTGTTCTAAGCATTATGTTATGCTTTAGCAATTGAAAAATAGCAGATCTACAAGCTTGCAGGTCTGCTATTTTTGAAAAATCGTGAAAATGTGGCACAAATGTTTGAATATATTCTTTCAGTGTTCGTTTTTAGCTCAAATCTTTGCTTCTGGCGTCCCTGGTTACAACATATTTTCAGATGGGGGTCGACGGACAAATGCATATAATTCTAGGGGTCCTTGACATTAAATAGTTTTAGTACCACTGACATAGAAACATAGGGTTTTTCAGAAAACTGTCAGGATTTAGAAGGCATTTGTAGAATCGAGCTCAGGTCAAAATGGGCTAGCTGAGTGAAATGTACGTTTAGTTACTTTCAGTCTGGAGGAAGGCTTTGTTGTGAATGAATTCAGTTACCATAGTAACCACTAACCATATTATAAACCATATGTGTGTCCAGATGTTCCGTTGTAATTATCATTGTTTTACAGGTTGTTTTACATTTTCACGATCTGTTGATCCTGATGAGGCTTCATATAAGCTCAAATGAAACTAATTGGTTAGTGGAGGAGTGTTCGCTCTAAGTCGAGTACCATTTAAACCCTATATTCAGTTGGCATTTTATTTCCTAGAATGACCTTCCACGAAATAGGAATGCCATGTTGAAGGTGATCGGTGAACGCATTGGCTGGCATGATTAAAACGGTGTCATGACCATAAATCGTCGTAAAAGTCAAAAACAGTTATATATGGATATGTATTACATGTATCGGCCAGCCCAACGTGGCTCTACTTTGAATGCATATGCGCCCAGAGAGATGCTGGTGGATTTGTGTGAAATCAAGCGATAATCTAACCACCCGGCTCGCCTGGAACCGACTGGCTTTGATTAGGATTAGGCTGTGCAGTCTCAGGAGGTAGAGCAGGTCTTCCGATGATTCCTTGGGTCGGCGGTTTGAATCCCGGCTCCTCCTGTCTACATGTCGAAGTGTACTTGGGCAAGACACTGAACCCTACATTGCCTCCAATGAGTTGGTCGGTGTGAGTTTGCCACCATTGGTGTGTGAATGAATGTGTGAAGTGAGGACGCTGGCGTCGACTGTTCGCCGCTTTAAAGCGCTTTGAGCCCTTGGGAAAAGCGCTATAAAAATGCCATTAATTATTCATTATAGGAAATACGGAAAGGTGATGTGGCATTTTTTCGTACGTTGTCCGACTATTACTAACCCTAACCCTACCTCAGTCTTAACCGCCCCGTAAGTCCCCGGCCCTAACCTCATCGCTCTTAACCAGCCATGTAAGTCAGTTTCACAATGTTTTTGCTTCAGCGGCAGTAATTTAATTTCCTAATCGTAGTGGAGTCGGCTCCAGGCGTGCCTGCTGGCTGCTGGGTTGTATTGGAGTGGAGATATGTAGGCCTCATCAGGCCTCACACAGGGCCAGACTGTATGGATGTTATCAACTCCTGGATCTGTTAAGAGAGACCCGTCCCCGGAGAGACTGAGTGGAACCCGAACCCTCTCCTTTTGACAGAATAATGCATGAGACCCGGAGAGAAGAAGAACTTATTATAGTCCCTCTGTCACCGAGAAGTTAGAGAGGGGGAGATAGAGAGAGGGGGAGAGGGAGAGGGGGAGAGAGAGAGAGAGAGGGTGTTAGAATAGATAATAACCCAGAGAGAGAGAGAGCGCATTAGATAATAGAGAGAGAGAAGCGCTAAGGTCGTCTACATTGAGTGTGAAGAAGAGCCACTTATAGTACATTTGCAGAAAAACATGTATTTTGTGGTTTTTGCAGGTGCAGGATTCAAACAATGTCTGTCAGAGTAGGCCACTGTGTAATAAAAACTTAACAGAGGAAACCTTCTGAACTCAGTTTAAATTCAGTTACTGTTTGTAACGACGGTTAGTTTTAGGGTAACCTTGAAACTAAGAGCATTTGGTGCATGCATATAATTTCAGTTTGTTTTAGTTTGTTTTGTAAACACACAATACCGTTTTTGTTAGTTATAGTTTTTCTTTTCAGTTTATTTAACGAAAATGATTTATTTTTAGTTTGCGCTTAACTATAACCTTGGTCATTAGTGGTATGGTTATTTTGTTTTATATTTACCCCCAGGGGTCCGGGGACCCCCAGGTGTCCTATAGGAGAAACCAAGGAGGTCCCCAGCTAAATTAGCCCAATGTTATGGATGAAGTGGTTATACTTATTGTGATGTTAACACATTTGGCTGGGGACCCCTTGGAACCCCTCACGCGGACCCCCCACTGGGGGTCAGAGAACCACTGGTATGTATGTGATAATAGCAATGTAGTGAAGAGCAGCTAATTATTGCTAATGAAACGCACATTGTCTTTGTACACTAATTAGTTATAAGTAGCTAGCAGATAAGAGGTTAATGGGGGTGTCCCATGCAATGTCTGGGACTGCAGCTTAAGTGTGTGTGTGTGTGTGTGTGTGTGTGTGTGTGTGTGTGTGTGTGTGTGTGTGTGTGTGTGTGTGTGTGTGTGTGTGTGTGTGTGTGTGTGTGTGTGTGTGTGTGTGTGTGTGTGTGTGTGTGTGTGTGTGTGTGTGTGTGTGTGTGTGTGTGCTCGTGCGCGACGCACCACTTTTAGATTGGGTCAACAGCTGGTTGAATTGCTTATTTAATCACTTAAAGGCTCAAATCCTATACTTCAGTCGACTGGAGTTCCCCAGCGCTCTGTATTAGGTTCACTCATGTTTTCCGTCATTGACTGCCAGATTTATTTCTGGCTGCGTTCAGCTACTGCCAGCCTTTTTCCTTTTTTTGGAGCAGAGTGAGACGTATAGACCTTTTCACGGGCGAAAACACCTGCTCCACTTCGCGCTGCAGCCTCTGGGCGCGTCGCAGACGTGTGCCGCACAGCATCCATCCAACCGCTTATCCGTACTCGGGTAGCGGGGGGCAACAGCTCCACCAGAGAGCTCCGGACTTCCCTCTCCAGAGCAACATTAGTAACTTCCTCCTGGGGGATCCAGAGACGTTCCAAGGCCAGTGAATCTATGTAATCCCTCCATCTGCGCCTTGGAGGGGTCTCCTCCCAGTGGGACGTGCATCGACTGCATCGGGGACCTCCCTGACTAACAGCAATCAGTCAGAATTGACTGCTGTATGTATGAATGTATGGGGAAAATCACACATTTTTGATTAGAAAAGTGCGAGTGACATTTCAGATGGGGTCAGGATGTAGATACCACCGGAGGGACGCGTAGGATGTCATGGTTTGGTGACATGAACGCAGATAGCAAGCACATCACACAGGGGGGTTTCTGGGTATTGGACAGATAAGACTTTCCCTCAATGCTGCATCAGAGTGTGTGTGTGTGTGTGTGTGTGTGTGTGTGTGTGTGTGTGTGTGTGTGTGTGTGTGTGTGTGTGTGTGTGTGTGTGTGTGTGTGTGTGTGTGTGTGTGTGTGTGTGTGTGTGTGTGTGTGAACATATCGATATTATCATATCGTCAGATGGAAATGGAACATGCGTGTGTGAGTGTGTTTACCAATGTAATCACTGAGTTTGCAGATAAGAACATGTCTCTGAGGGGTGTGCGTGTGTGTGACCGATGAAGTAAGACAGATAAAGTTATGGAAAGTCTCTTACCACATACAGTAGATCTAAGATATACAAGTTATTAAGACATGAACAGCATATCCTGTGTGCGTGTGTGTGTGTGTGTGTGTGTACGCACGTATGTGCGTGTGTGAGAGAGAAATAGAGGAAGCCAATGCATTGATATGCCTTATATCGTTGCGGTTAGACAGAAACCATTATTGTTTCGCGTTTCCGCGCCATTGCCGAAGCCCTTCGGCAATTGAAGCCTAATTATGATATTAACACTTGCCGCCATTGCCGTAGCCCTTTTAATCCTTTTAATGTAGAAATACACTGTTAAAAGTGGATTCTGGTGGTATTGAACGTGGAAAACCGGGACATATTATTAGTGTCTCAGAGATATTTGTCTGGACTTGAGTCGGGACACAGCTTGAAACCAGGACAATCCTATCTCCCTAGTCTGTGGCTTTTATAAATATAGAACAGAAAGAGCTTGTGACTAAATAGTTCCTATACGTCTGGTTCATTGGAGCACAGGTTGCTTTGAGGTTTTACATTTTACATTAACCGAAGGTTTAAGGTTAAGGTTTGTGTCTTCATGCTGTGTGTACACACGTGTGTGTGTGTGTGTGTGTGTGTGTGTGTGTGTGTGTGTGTGTGTGTGTGTGTGTGTGTGTGTGTGTGTGTGTGTGTGTGTGTGTGTGTGTGTGTGTGTGTGTGTGTGTGTGTGACTGTGTGTGCGTGCGCTATAGGTTCTCATGGGTCACTGGGTTTTCAAGATTAATTTGATCCATGTTTGGATTAGGAGAGTCTATGCGTCTGTCACTTTAAGAACTATAATACTGCTTCCAACCCACAGACAGACAGACAGACAGACAGACAGACAAATGGGGTATAATTGAGCTGCCAGACAACATCCTTGTGAGATGCTTGGTTTCCATGGTGATGAGAGCTCTCTGACTGACCCACTGTAACATTTCCGTGTCTACCACATCCGGGGGGGGGGGGCTGAGAGAGAGAGAGAGAGAGCGATAAGGGGATATGGAATAAGTCGTCTGATTCTTTAAAACATATATCTCAATCACTTGAGCAGGCCTATTCCTAGGGGAACATTTAGCCAAAAAAGAAATAGCAGATCTGCGAGCTCAAATGCAGTCTCACTGTGATACGTTTTAAGCTTGTAGATCTGTTATTTGCGGCGAAGAGATCTGGTGTAGACGTTAAAAGGCGGCCCGAGTGCGGTTGCAAATCAGGGACATTTCACTTAGAATAGTTCAGTTCAGTTCAGTTCATTTTCAGCACTTTTGGAAATACATGTCCATGTAATAATGGACATCATGTGCATTTAGAGCAAGGCGCACAAATATGTCTTGAAGTTTTCAAGTCCATTTGACATAATAAGGTCCAATATGTCTAATAAGGGGAACAGGGAGAAGCATATTAATGCTTATCGAGCCTCTACCCCTGGCTCCGTTTGCATAAATAAATGACATTGTCACAGTGTTTACAGTGCACTTTAGGAATACAAAATTAACATGGTGTTTTTGCACGCACGCACGCACGCACGCACATACTCCATACCCTCACATTTGGACCTGTTAACCAATTTAGATCTGAGGCAGATTCTACAAATCCTATTAATAATTTAGCGGACTGTCTGTCAGTCAGTCAGAGTACTTCCTTAGCATAGAGCAAGACAGCTGCTCGCTTTCTGCGCCATCTCACAACGCCACGACGCACGGACCGCCTCACGGAACCTAACGCCGCACAGCCCTGTCCTCCAACCGCAATCTGCCCTGCATTACACACGCAAACATTCTAACAATCATCTTAATTAAATTAATTTTGAATAAACTCATTGAACACCAAGGACTGAATTAACTTCTTTGTCATGAACTCCCAGGGCGCCAATAACTTGTTTAACGTGTTACTGTGCTTTGTATAATCGTCTCGCTTATATATTTACTGTACTGCTCCGTGGCAAGATGGTGGCGCGCACACAAAGCTGGAGCTGCCAGTCCTTTATAGCCCTAATTGTTCTCTGAATTCCGGCTCAGATTGAGCTGGATTGAACAAATCGACTGTTACCGATGTTAACGGCTCAATCCTAAATGCAGAAACTGTTCTTGGACTCCCCATGCATAGGAGGAAGCATGAGGTGAGTTTGTTGCTCTCCCCAGGTTGGCAGAGGGAAGTCTAGCGCCCAGGATTACATTCGATAATTGACACTGGGTGAAAAAAATGGGTTGCAAAATTGTGGGATAAAAATGTAAGAGAAATGTAAGCGCGCGTGTGTGTGTGTGTGTGTGCGCCTGTGCCACCCCCCCCCCCCCCCCCCCCCCCCCCATGGACCTATTGTCCTTCACGCCGTGCGCCATCAGACCACGTGTGAATGCAGCAGGACGTAATTATGACTGATGGCTCGTTAATGTATGAAAGGACAGCTTTAATTACCAGAATGGACACATTCTGGCTAACACGCACACACATGCACGTGTACACACACACGCTTGCGTGCACAAGCACACACATAGCCGAACTCTTACATCAGTGCTGTTGTAAAAGAAGCCCTGTGTGTGTGTTCTGTTCTAATGACTCAAACTCTGCTCAGGAAGAGTAATACGTTACTCATTACTCTGTTGTGTTAACACATCGATCAATTGTCAGGTAATAATTAATTCTTCTGCCGCCACCACCGCTGTTTTTCAGCGTTTTTTCACGTTATTTTGTCCACCCACGGGACCCACGATGTGTCCAGGATTAGTGCTGCTACGATTCTTGCTCAAACGTGACTCTCGATTCTCTTCCACGAGAATTGAGATCATGATTCTCCCACGATTCTATTTATTTTACCGTGAAAATATATATTGTCTTTAGTCTGTAGTTGCTGAACATTACTACATTCAAAATGGGGCAACTGGAGCCAAGCCAACATCAAAGTGCTTCACTTAAACCTCCCTTAAAGTCTCTCTCTTGTAGCAAAAACATAAGAGTATAACTAAAATGAATTGGACAGCCAACTAGTGCTGCACCATTCTTGCTCAAATGTAGAAATGAGATCGCATAGGGTGTCTGAATCTAGATTGCCATCTTTTTTCGGGTTAATTGTGCTGCACTATATCCAGGATGTACATACAAAAGGCTGTCTGGAGTGGCGGACATTTTGTAAACGTGATCATTGATTCTTAATTTTTGGGCCTTTATGGGTCCTTGACATTGTAGTACAGTATCTACTGGCTACAGGAGAAAGTCGTAATATTTCAGTGTTTTATTGGGGCGATGTACACACAGATCCGAATGTGGGAATCACCCATCGCTCCCGACAATGCGTTGGTTCGGACATGCGTTGCGCCGTGCTTGCGGTTAGGGTTAGGTTAGGGTTTTGGGTTAGGGAGTCGGTCTAATGACAGTCGGACCAATAGTACGTCGGAACTAAAGCCTGTACCCATGTATGGCTAGTCATGTGGCAACACTGACTGTTGAGGCAGTGAAACGCAGATGGATGTTTTTGTTTGACCCTTGGGGGGGACCCTTACGGGTGCACTTGTCTCCTTTTGTACACTCTCAGATTGAAATCAACTGTGAGGATTTTACAGTGTGTTAAGGGTCGTTCACATCAAGCACTATAACTATAAAAAATATACTGTTATAGGGCATCAAATCGGTGTCGTGACATGAGGCATATACCCTTGAGATGAAAATAGGTTGAGCATCGCTGAACCACAGCATATATAAATCCAGTCTCTCTTTCTCTCTAACGTGTGTCTTTCTGTCCTGTGTGTGCTCTGTCTTACAGAATGAGAAGCCGCTGGGTCACTCTGCTAGCAGGTCCAGCAATATCTCCAAGGTAAGAACTAAGAAAAAAAAGTGAAATAGCTTTGACGAAGGGCTTAAATGTTTAACCTCACCCCTCTCTCTCTCTCTCTCTCTCTCTCTCTCTCTCTCTCTCTGTCTCTCTCTCTGTCTCTCTCTCTCTCTCTCTCTGTCTATCTCTGTCTCTGTGCTGAATCTTTCTCTCAGGTCAGAATTCACGTTCACCTGAGCAGCACTGAGCCTCTTAGAGGATAAACACACACACACACACACACACACACACACACACACACACACACACACACACACACACACACACACACGCACACACGCACACACGCACACACACACACACACACACACTAATAGACTAGACGTCACAGTTCAGTGCCACCGCGGCGCGGGCAGGTTTTCAGCAGTAACAACAACAGGATGTGGTTATACGTGTAGCTGTCTTACAGGATGTGGTTATACGTGTAGCTGTCTTACAAAGACAAACAACTGACTTAAGGTTTTCCTGCAATGTTATTGGCTACTGTCAATCTCAAAATCTCAAAAAAGAAAGACCTCACAGACACTCTAGTGTTGACTGAAAAATGTGTTTAAAAATGTTTCAACTGGTCAGCCAAATGAGACATCACAATATAAGTGATACTAATTGTATATCCGTTCTTGAGGTAATTGTTATTTATCCCCCAAAATCACGAAGAATAATTTGACCTTTTGGGATTCACAAATAAGTTAAATGTGTCCAAAATTGGAGTTGCTGCACTTTGGCTTTGTAGGGCAGTAGAAGGCCGTGGCAAAATATGGACATATCTGCGAGACTAGGGGTGCATTCAGACATGCGCACCGGGAATGTGCTCAGTTTTTTGTGGCTTATTTACGAACGACCAGTTAAAACTGGTCGTTTCAACCCATACATGCGCAACTGGCGGCCCGGGGGCCACATGCGGCCCTCACCTTCACTTAATGTGGCCCTGAGGTTAATATCAGAATATTGATATTATTGATTTCAGCTGTTACAATTCCAAACATGATCCGCTTGAATTACTTCAGTCTATAGTAGCTTAATGACTATAGTATTAAAATGTTATTGTCTTTTTTGAGTGGTGCAACCACTCCTACAACCAGCTTGCAATGTCCTCGTACGTGTTTGTGTGTCTGTGTGTCTGTGTGTGTGTCTGTGTGTGTGAGCATGAGTATGTGACTTAAAAATAGCAGTAGGGGGCGCCAGAAACAGTGAGAGGGGTAGTGACTCTAATGAGAGAGAGTGAGAGAGGTAGTGACTCTAATGAGAGAGAGAGATAGAGAGAGAGAGGGGGGGGGGGGGGGGGAATTGCACCACTCAGTTCACACGTGTGTGATTTTTTTTTATGTCCAATGAATTTGTATTCAGTTAAAAAAGTTAACATAATAAAGACATGCTGTAAAGGCTCAGGAGTCACACTGGCACACTGCCAGACTGGATTACCAGCCAAGGTGCCTGGACCATTGAGCCATGGCCCAGGCTAGATCGGCCATTTTTGCTATGACAGTAATATGCAATGTGGCCCCCTCTGGAGATAGTGGCCCTCTCCATCGTCAAAGTTGCCCACCCCGGTTTTAACCAGTTCAAACCAATAAGGTAAATACACTTGTATGGTGATGTACTACATAATTACTAGCTTATAGCTTTCGCCCCCCCGGGGAGCAACCCCTATAGCCTATACATTTCGTCCATTTAAAAATTGCAGATGTACAAACTCACATTGCGTCACGATGCAACACATTGTGAGCTCCTAGATCTGCTATTTTCAAAAAGATTATTTTCTTAAACATGTGAAATGTGACATTCTGCATAATGAGTGCTTGATACTTTTGGTACTTTAAGTACATTTTGATTCCAATACTTTTGTACTTTTAGTAGTATTGATACATTGCTGTATTGATACTTTTACTTGAGTAAAAACAAAAATGGAAGTCTATGGTATGCCTCACAGGCTAGTCTCAGGTTTAAAATGTTTGAAAACCTTTTAAAAATAGCAGATCTACAAGCTCACAATGTACTCCTTTGCGGCATGTTGTGAGCTTGTCGATCTGCTATTTTCAAACAGCCAAAGTATATACGGCTGAAGTGGTTTAGTGTATGTTAAGCACATATCAGATGAGTCATCTTTTTATTTCTATTTTTGCATTTCTCTGGTGTATTTAACGGTGCTGCTTCTGTGTAAGCGTGACTCATACATGCAATTTCCCCACCAGCCGGGGGCCATTTTCCCTCTGCCACTCACTCACCTTTCTCTTTTTAGATTGTTACAGCTCTGAATATAAGACGAGCTGCAATATTTTACAGGAAGCATGCAGGGCTCTTCGGGGGTGAAGGAAAGCAATTTGTGTTGTGAGCAGGAGGGTCTGGTCTGTGTTGGTGGGAGATTGGACAGACGTGTTGGACGTGAGCGGGATGGCAGAGTGAACTCATTGGAGTTCAGCGGGAGCTCGTACATTATTTATTTTAGACCATTTTGACCTGGGAACGACTGTTTTCTTGAAAAAGCTATATGTTTTTCTATGTCAGTCGTTCTCAAACACTTTCATGTCACTTTTCACGATTCTTCAAAAATAGCAGACCTACAAGCTCGTAGCGCGCCACTCGGTGGCGCGCTATGAGCTTGTAGATCTGCTATTTTTCAATAGCTAAAGCATAGCATAATGCTAACACCAAAAGGGGTTCCCACCCAAAATGGGTTAGACCAGGGACGTGCAAGAGTGTGTTAAGAGGGGCAGGGGCTGAAATCCTATATAAAGAGGGCAATTTTGGACAAAAATAGCGCGACGCGTTGAGAGCTTGTAGATCAGCTATTTTCGGGGTGCAACCCAGCACTCTTTAGCTATAAAGATGAGGTGTAACGACATGGATTTCTAAACGAATGTGTTCAATGCAAAATACTGTGTTTAAGTTCAGGAGACTTCAGGGGGGGGGGGAAAGAAATTCTCCTGAATGCTGCCTTATTCCGGGGTATATGGCATGGGAAAGGAGTGACATTTGCATTTTTTTCACTATAGTAAATGCTGCATTCGTGGTCAGGTTGTTTTAGAGATGTGTAAAAGGGCAGAGGCTGAAGCCCCCTTTGATGTCTATGTGTGCACGTCCCTGTTTTAGACCATTGAGACCAGATTCTACAAAATGTCTTCTAAATCATGACAGTTTTCTGAAAAGCCTATATGTTTCTATATCAGTGGTCAAGGACCGCTATATGTTTCTATATCAGTGGTCAAGGACCGCTATATGTTTCTATATCAGTGGTCAAGGACCCCACACATGTACTGTATTGGCCGACCACTATCTGAAATATGTTGTTCCAGGGGACCCCCCCCCCCCCCCCTGAGAAGCAAAGATATGAGATTTGTACACATTATCACAATTTCTTTAAAAAGTAACAGATATACAAGCTTGTATTATCTGCTATTTTTCCAATAGCTAAAGTTTAAAACAATGCTTAAAGTGGTTAAACGATAAGGTGCGTTCCAGGTGCTAATGGGAGCTATAGATCACACTTAGTGCAGTGCATTGTCCATCGGGTGTGAGGTCAGATTGCATGCACATTCAGTGAGTTTCTTTAGCTATAGTTGTCCTAGTAAACAACCAGTTTATCTGTACTCACAGATACAGCATGTGAAAGATCGTCATAGTCATCCACTATGATCACTGAAGCACTGTCTAAGGTATAAACGATAGACGTTTTTTAATCATAAAGATAAATCCGTTTAATTTCAAGGACCCCCATGCAGTTCGATACGTGTTAGACCACAGAGCCCCATTCGACACCATTTTTATTGTCTCCGGGATCCCTCTTTACACTGTGAAATCGACAGTCCTAATTGAGCTCACTTGACATTTTTGGACAGAGTGCCTTCAAAATAAAGGCTATAGAGTGCCAGAGTTGTCTGATCGCTTTTACTTTGAAAGCCATGAAACAGGAAACACTTGCCTAAAAAAGTTGACTTTACAAAGGGACCTCACATCCCCGATCATCTTAATATATTGTTTTACGCTCCAAAAAACGTTCATATTTTGCGGGAGAGACGGATGAGGAGCAGAAATGAAGCGCCAGCATATCGATCCATTCATCACCGCGGAGAGCGCCTTGGATTAGGAGATACGAGTCATTCTTTACGCCGCGCTAACATGGGAGTCAATGACAAGCTAATAGTTACACTGAGCGTTAGCATACGGCATGCGAAAAGCGAAATGCCAAAAACAAAATAGGAAAAATTCTGAATATTCTTATCTCTCCCCGCGTCGCTAGGACGTCCTCACACGTCAATAGTACTAATATTTCGGGGTCCTTATGACGTTCTCAGACGTCCTATGTATAGAATCTGTTAATGGCACGTCAAAGAACGTGAATGCGCGTCTACACACACCCCATGGGTTGCGACCCCTCGGGGGGGTCCCCAAATTATTAAAAATAAAAAATAAAAAAAATTGTTGCAACTGAATGGCTGGAAAATGGAAATGAAGAGCTTACATAGTATATAGTATATAAACTTTTCTTAATGATTATATCTGGTTTCAGTATTCATTTATGATATATTTTCTCTATAGAGCGTCCCCCTCTACAACTAAAAAGTGTTGTAACCTGCCGTTTTTTTCTTCTTTCTAATGATTTGTTCGGCCCAATTTTTTTTGTTTATGGGCAGAGGTCCCCAGCCAAAAAAACGTTGAGAAGGCCTGGTCTAAGTGACACCATGCACATGCAGAGACTAATGTCTGGGTGCATGTGGGCTGTTCTAATGTGCTTGTCAGCAGCAGTGCAGATAAACGAACACGATGTATTCTATTGGGATGGATGTGCCTCGGCGACACACAAAGCCATTATCCCAGTGCTCTATTATTTGTAGGCCACTCCTTTCATTGATTTGTCCCACTCAGCCGTGTATAGTTTACGCACGGCCATTCTTACATTCTTTCCATCTTCAATTGTTCCATTTACGGCCAGTTCTTCCGGGCTGTTTAAGAATGACTGGTGCTGAAATAAAGACCATTATGTCATGGAGGGGAGGGGAGGGGTGGGTAGAATGGAGAGGCTCTGCAGGGACACTGATGACTATCTGTTGAATTTCAGGGGAGAGAGATAGAGAGGGGGGGGGGGGGGGTCCACTGCACAAGGTCACAGGTGTGTGTGTGTGTGTGTGTGTGTGTGTGTGTGTGTGTGTGTGTGTGTGTGTGTGTGTGTGTGTGTGTGTGTGTGTGTGTGTGTGTGTGTGTGTGTGTGTGTGTGTGTGTGTGTGTGTGTGTGTGTGTGTGTGTGTGTGTGTGTGTGTGTGTGTGTGTGTGTGCGCGTGCGCGTGCGCGTGCGCGTGCATGCGGCTGCAGTGAAAACATATTCTATTTTCGAGTATAAAATAGGGATAAAATGGTTAATCTTCGTTTTGTATTAATAATCTAAATGTACAAAGTCAATCAATAGTAACTCAAGTTGTCAGATAATTGTAGTGAGTACAACAGTATACAATAATATGCCTTTGAGACGTACATATGGAGCTGAAAAGTACCAAAATATGGACATGCTGTAAAGCAGTAGTTCCCAATCTTTTTCATGTCAAGGACCCCCAAATTGACTAATTAGCCTTGCGGACCCCCATTTGAAAAGATATGCCAGGGACCCCCATAAGAGAAGAGTTTACGGCTCTAGCAGTGATTCTCAACCCATTTAATTTCAAGCACGCCCAGTTTGACATCTATATTAGTCTACAGACCCCCATTTAATAGCATTTCTGCAGGGACCCCAATTTAAATAGTATAATAGTATATAGTAAAAAATAGTTACAGAGTTACATAAGGGTACATTTGGTTAAAAACTATCATTTTGCTCCCAAAGTGAGTCCCCGGACCCCACTTTGGGAACCACTGGTGTAATGTAAAAGTACCTCAGAATTGTACAGTACTTAAACCATTTGCCGCCATTGGCATGGATCTACGTCTTTTGGTCCTTTACAGTGGTTATGATCGGTCGCGTAGTAATGCTACTTACATTAGCACTAGGTTACTAGGTGATGAATGATGTAACAGAAGAAAATAAATCGTCCATTTTCACGCATCATTTTCACGCATCCATTCCACACCCACTGTTTCTGTTCCTTTCTCTCGCCTTTATTGTCTCCACCAGGCCGAAGGCATGTGGGGAGAGTATGTTTTGCACTCCGTCCGTCCGCGTGTCCGTCCGTCCGTCCGTCCGTCCGTGTGTCCGTGTGTCCGTGAACAGCTAATCTCGGCCACCGTTAACCCGGTCGATGCCATATTTTGCACACACACTCCCTGGATGCCAACCATGAACCTCTGCCCCAAACTTTCCAGAACGGCCTGTTATAGCGCCACCAGGAGGCCGCTTTGTGCAAAACAAGTTTTTGCACAGTACACCTACAGATTTTGTCCAAACATCACGCAAATTGGTACACAGTCTCTCTAGAGCCATTCAACCAAACGGGTCTTTCAGATTTATCAGACTCCATCCTGATTGGTTAAGATTGGCTTCCAAAGTTCACAGGAGTGCTCAGTTTCAAACAAAATGCTGCAAATCATGAACACATCGCGTGATTTCCCTGAAATTGTGCACCCACATTCCCACTAGGCCGAGGACGAAATGCCACATGAACAATTTCAACTCAGCCTCAAGGTGGCGCTATAACTGGCCGAAAAGTGTTTTTACCTCTAACTGCACGGATCTGTGGATAACCTGGTGGAGACCTGTGCCCGGAAGGGCACTTTTTCTAGTCTCCGACTCCTTCTCCCTAGAATAGACCATCCTCTCATCCTCCCTCTCTCTCAGTGTCTGGCCATAATGATTCCCATTAACCACAACGTCTTCCTTTGAAGTTTGTTGGACCAAACGTACGTAGACGTATACTGTGCTATTTTGTCCTAGTCTGACCCGAACCTGGCGTCACCAGACTTTCCACCTCGGGGGAAAGCCTGGTGTGGTGCTTATAACAGTTACCCTTAAGAAAAACAAGTCAACTCAATTTCATTATAAATGTATAGACAAATTCAGAAACGGGTCTCATGGTCGCAGCTTACGTAGACGGAGCCGACATAGCTGCGGTGTAAACCCGCACCTCTTCTACTACAGTGAATGGAAAAGTGACTGATGTTGGTCTGCTCAAACGTTACCTGCTTTTTACTAACACTAACGTTGCAAAGATGCCCAGAACATCGGGATGAACCTTATAGTTTATGACTGCTCCAACAGTAGTGGCTACATTCAACTTTGGAGAAAAACGGAATGTCAAAAATACACCTTGGTGGCTGAGGCCAGAGCCATAGACTACAGCGAGAGCCAGTGATTGTATAGCTGTGTGTGTGAGCACAGTGTCTGTAGCAGCCTGTAGACCAGTGGTTTTCAACCAGTGGTCCTTGAGGAGGTTCCAGGTGGTTCCCAGGAGAGTTCCCAGAAGAGTTGGTAACTCTCGAGTGTGAAATGAAATTTCATTTTACCCTCTCAAAGAGTTAAATTATTGTTAAACATCCGCATTGCTTTATTTACAAGAAGTCTACACAATGATCAATGGAATGGAATTGTGGAAAAACTTTATCCAACAATAACAAAATATGATATCACTGCCAAATATCACTAGAAAACCAATCCTGCACATAAGGTAGTTTTATATTTTATTATTGACATTATTACAAAAATAATATTTTGAGGGGTCAAGGAGGTCGGGTTGAGGGGTCAAGTACCCCCTTTGACCCCTCGTGGCGCTGGGCCTGAAAATATCCCTTATAGTTTTGAGTGGCTAAATCTCATCAAATGGTGGTTCCATGGCTCAAATACCGAATAAATAATGGGCCTTGATGTGAGAAGGGTTGAAAACCACTGCTGTAGACTCTTGCAGGAAGAAGGATTGCTTCATAAAGTTCCAAATTCCTCCGAGCGGTGATGGAATGTGCTTCCACAGGATTGCACTCTTCAAATAGCCTCAGATTGAGGCAGTACGCAGTGGCAGCACGTTGGGTATGGGAGGAATGGAAGTGTGCATGCGTGCGTGCGTGCGTGCGTGCGTGTGTGTCTGTGTGTGTGTGCGTGTTTGTTCACAGTCCTCATAAAGCTTGACTTAACATGAGTTGTTTGAGTGGAACTACAGGCAGCATTCTGACACGTTCCTCTGCCGCCACATGCTGTTGATATAGTTATTTCCATGTGAACACATTAGCGTCAGCGTGTATGTATAATGTGCATGATACATGCACACATGCGCGCACACGCACACACACACACGCACACAGACACACGCACACACGCGCCTACCTACCAAGGCTGTGCCAGCGGCCCAGCAGCAGTGGGTGCAGCAGCCGTCACAGTCACCGTGTAATTATTTAGTGCCAACGTAACGTATAGGCACACCGTCGGCACGGCGGAGTGTGATCATCATTCATCGTTCATCTGCACGTCTTCCATGTAGAAATCCAGACGTTCCTGGACATTTCTGGATGGATTGCTCATTTAAAATCCACTCCGATCTCCTTTCTCCTGTCTCTCTCTCTCTCTCTCTCTCTCTCTCTCTCTCTGTCTGACTGACTGACTTTGTAGGAGTTTTCCATCTCAGAGAGAGAGAGAGGCTGCTGATTAATTATTTCTGTCAGATGTGAAACAGGGCATCGCTCCATAACGACCTCCGTGGCTCTGCTCTGAAAGTCGTGGCGCGCCGGGCCGCCGTTCTCTGGACGCACGACGGAGACAAGCGCGGGGGGGGTTTGGTGGGTGGAGAGCGGGAGAAAACGTGTAAAAAAAACTGCTATTTTCGCTACTTTTGAGGGACACTGTTGTACGTACGACAACGTAATTTGCAGTGCAGGGGCATAAAAAATTGGAAATATGTAGATGCAAGGTTTCTGCCAGAGAGGGAGGGAGGGGAGAGTTGGTTGGTTCTGAATGCCAGGGAGGGAAGGAGCAGTGAAAGGCGAGTCAGAGAGTTGTGAGTTGAATATCAAGAGGAAGATGAGAGTAGACATGAGTAAAGGAAATGGAAAACTAAACTATAGATAACGTCATACGTCATCAACAACTGTCATTCCTACTCGAGGCGTCCATGCACAGGAGATCACTTTGATATCCAATCGTGGAATTGGTCTTTAGTACTTAGTCTATTGTATAGTAACTTTTACCTCTACTCCACTACATGTCAGAGACAAATATTGTTCTTTTATGCCTCTACAATTATGTGAAAACTTTAGTTACTAGTTACTTTGTAGATTTAATTATTACAAAACATACATTAACCACTTCAGCCCTATATACATTTTGGACAAAATAGCAGATCTACAAGCTCAAGTAAATTTTTATACCAATATACTTTTATACCAATGCGTGTTCATACGCTGGTCCTCCCGGTGGGGGCTCCTCACTGGCAGGTGAGCCAGTAGGATACAACAGCAGTGGCAACACAGAAACGTGTGGGCAAAATGACTAAATTAGGGACAAATAAAAGGACACAAATAAATAATAATAATAATAATAAAACTTTATTTGTATAGCACCTTTCATGACATGAAATGCAGCTCAAAGTGCTTTACAGAACAATGGAGAATAAAAGAAAACGACAAAAAACAAGCAGTAATGCAATACAGTGAGGACATAAAAAAAAAAGATCAATTAAAAGCAATGTTGTAGAAGTGGGTCTTGAGCTGAGCTTTAAAAATGTCTACAGAGGCTGCCTGACGAAGGTACAGTGGGAGCTTGTTCCATGCCGACGGCCCGTAGAAGCAAAAAGCTGCTTCCCCGTATTTTTTAGTTGCCATTTTTTTAGGCAAAGCGAGCAGGCCAGCAGTGGAAGACCTTAGGGGGCGGTTTGGGACATATTTAGGCAGGCAGTCATGTAGGTAGGAAGGTGCGAGACCATTGAGAGCTTTATAGACAAGTAAAATAATTTTAAAATCAATCCTAAAAACAACCGGAAGCCAGTGCAGTGATGCCAAAACTGGAGTAATATGTTCTCTCATCTTAGTTCTAGTTAAAACTCTGGCTGCTGCATTTTGGACAAGTTGTAATCTGTCAGTTGTTTTCTTAGGCAGTCCTGAAAAAAGTGCATTGCAGTAATCAAGCCGAGAAAAAACAAAGTGGCAAAATGGCTACTCTAAATAAGTATTGTCGTTGTACTGCTGTGCTAGACAACAACATAATTACAACGGCTCTCCCTGAAATAAAATAAAGTGCATTAATAACAAAACAATGAAAATAAATTGATAAGAACAGCATTGAAATTGTGGTCCGGTGCATAAATAAAAAAAAACATTACAATTTCAGCAGCAATACATTAGTCTATAAAGTAAACAAGTATGGCATATTATGGGCTTATTACATGGCTTGGTTGAATGCTTGATTCTAATTGGTCAATCGCAGAATTCAGCGGTGTGTTATTTCTGGATAATGACCACTCCGCTCTATAACAGAAGGCGCTGCCTAATCAAACCCTCTCAGCATCTGCTGTGCTCCGCTGTTTTACTGCTGTTTCCAACACGACAGCCATGTAAACACACACACACTGTGACACACAATGTCATTTACATCTAAAGATTGCTCTCAAAAATGTTTCTGAAAACATTTGAGCGAGAAATGGACAAAGCAGTACCCGAAAATGGATTCTATTTGATCAACTCACTTCCTTGTTTTCCGACAGTGATCCAGCCCTGCAGCTGGGCAGACGCAGCCATACAAGATTTGTGTTGTTAAAATGTTTTTTAGACACATTCAATATTAAACATTTGGCAAGATTTTCTTAGAAAATATCAGATCTACAAGCTGTGACGTGTATAGGGTTCAAGTGGTAAAACTGGTCTCTTCTTTTGCCACTTTGTTTCTATTCTAAATTTTATCCCATAATTTCCACAATCCATTTTTTCACCCAGTGTCAATTATCTAATATAATATAATAACTTCCTCTGCCAACCTGGGGGGGCAGCTGACTGACCTCCTATGCATGAGGAGTCCAAGATGCTTCGTTCTGCCAAAAGATCTGCCAACACATGTTTCTATGGCCTGCAGGATGCTGGCTGCACCGTGGCCTTGTGACCTCATCAGTGTCCTGTAGCGGTCCCTAGGTGCTCTGGAGAGCCCGTCTGGACCGCTGTTATCTCTGTCCAAGCAAGCATGTCCACCACTTTCAGCCTGAAAGTGCACCGCCCTATTTTGGGCATGCCACTATTTCTGGACGAGGGCTGTGGGGTTTTTTTTCTATCAGCTTGCATTCCCTGCCGATGATGTCACAGGCTTCTGAACTGGCGTCCATGCACAGCCCACCGATGAGACACAGAGTGAGTGGACAGAAATGGTGCCATCTTAAAAGCTGTTGAAAAATAGCAGATCTACAAGCTTGTAGCACTGCGCCGAGTGCCGTGCTATGATCTTGTAGATCTGCTATTTCTGAAAAAGGTGTAACCAGCTCATTGGCGGGGTTCAATTCTCTCGCCGGTCCATACCGAAGACTCTGAAAAATGGGACCCATTACCACCCTGCTTGGCACTCACCGTCAAGGGTTTGGATTGGGGGCAAGTCCCTGCGAGATACTGACGGCATGTCCTGGAGGTGAACTTGTATGTACATCATGGCAGGGGGATATACTTGTACATACAGCCTTATACGCTACAGAAACAGTAGATAGGCTCCTGCTCCTATGGGCCTCATGGCTTACAAATAGCAAGGCTCACTTACTTTACCTTTTAATGAGTGATGAACATTTTTGTGAAGATGAGATTGTAAATGTAAATGAGATGGGTAAATCCTCTTTCATCTCATCATGTATACATTTCTCTCTTATACATAGCTGAGTGGTTAGTGAGCCTGCCTAGGGAGCCAAGAGGTATGATTCCATCATGATTCCAGGCCAGGTCAGCAAGCAAGACTCTTAACCCTTAATTGCTCCCAGTGTGCTGCTCACTGCTCCTAGTATATAGGATGGGTAAATGCAGAGGCTATGGAACGCCCCCTCGGGATACCCCAGGAGGAAGTTACTGATGTTGCTCTGGAGCGGGAAATCTGGAGCTCTCTGCGGATCTGTTGCCCCGCGACCCGACTACGGATAATCGGTTGAAGTTGGATGGATGGATGGATATTGTGGGACAAAACACCCTAAATGATTGGACTATTCTATTCTATTCACTTCTATTTCCTTGACGGTGTCACTTTGGCAAAGGACTGATAAGCTGACAGCGTGTGGTGATGAATTGAGCTTCACTGCCTGTCACATAAAACAGTTCTGGGCACCGCCGTGAGCACAAAGTCATTAAAGGATGATAAAAGACAACGTTGTATGCGCGTGCGTGCACGTGGCCATGTGTTGTTTGCCACTGTGTGACAGGGCTATGGGGAAGGCACAGACAGATGGACGGACGGACGGACGGACAGACAGATATTGGCTTTAAAGGGACACTTCACCCTTTTTGCAAAAAGATATATGTTAATGACGTTTAGAAGCTTTAGAACACTTTCCTGGAGATCTTTGTGTGTGTAATATGTGGTTTTAGATATTTTAGATTGTAGCAGTGAGCCTGTTTGCTCTGATGTCATGGACACTGGGCTCACTTCCTTCCTGGACTACATGTTGTCTCAGTAAGACAGCTCTCCCCCTATCCACAAGGAGGAGCAGTGCACCAAAGAATTATGGGAATTGTATTCCAGGAAGGTAGTGAGACCAGTGTCCATGACATCAGAGCAAACAGGCTCACTGCTACAATCTAAAATATCTAAAACCACATATTACACACATAAATACCCCCAGGAAAGTGATCTAAAGCTTCTAAACGTCATTAACATATATTTTTTTGCAAAAAGGGTGAAGTGTCCCTTTAAAAGCTTTATACCAAGCGTATACCCTCACCTACATGTACACGTATTATATAACTAATCCTATTCCTAACAGCAAATTAATTATTTGCAATGTGACACAACTCTGTTTACCCAACGCTTTATTCCCTTTTAATTGCAAGTGCATTTCAAAGTTTTGATTGTTTTATTTGAGAGACAGACAGACTGACAGACAGAGACAGAGGAGGGTGAAGGACATTGAATAGTGTATTGATTACCATCATGCTCTGAGCTTTACATTGTCCCTGGGTCACAGCTGGAATCGATAGGTAATTAGTCTTCTGTTTAAACAGAGGAGAGAGCTCTGCCACCCCCCACACCCCCGTCCATGCCACTCTTTACCCCCGTCTCAACATTGTGTTGGAACGATGTGTCATCTCTACTAAAATGATGTGAATGTGGAATAACTCTGGCTTATTGTGTTTTGTGTTCTGTAATCTCTGTGAGAGTGGTTTTCCACACTGGCTATAGAGACGAATCCACAGAGGGGTGACCTGGGCGTTGACCCATAGCTGAGGTGTATACCGTTAAGCGCAGCTTGACACCTCAGCATTGATTGCCTACACCTGCCCTACAGGGCACCCGCTGCATGGATTTGTCTATATACTGTAGATGTTTAACACTAGCATGTCTGAAGTAAAATCAGACACAAGTAGCATGTGCTTAAATTCACATTTAAGATGGTGATGGATGATGCTTCATGGGCAAAGTTAATCAACTTCAAAATCAAAAAACAAACCTGTCAAAATGACCTCTCAGACATGCTAGTGTTTGCGCGTGACATCATCATCAAAAAACAACAACTTTCTAGCCGTGACAGCCCATACATCCAAACAAAAAAGACATTAAATAAATGTTAAACTCACCAACATTGCAACATTGCGCACGCATACGCACGCACACACACACACACACACACACACACACACACACACACACACACACACACACACACACACACACACACACACACACACACATTTCTCTACGTTTCATCACTGCCACCCTAACCTGTGTGTGTGTGTCCTGTCACTCAGGCGGGGAGCCCTACCTCGGTCAACGCCCCGTGCAGCTTCTCGAGGACGTCCGTCACCCCGTCGAACCAGGACATCTGCAGGTACGTTCAACCCTGACCTTTGACCCCCCCCCCATTGATGCAAATAGCCTGCATCCTTTAGACTCACTAAATTGACGCAATAATGCCACCCTCTCCGAGGGTCCTGGGAACGCAATACTGTACTCAGTACTGTACTCTTAACGTGGTTGAAGTAGGACTCATAAAATGTCCCTTGGGCTGGGACCCATCTTAAAAGACCATTACATTGAAAACCTATTTACAACACTGACCCCCCCGGTCGGTGGTCATGTGACCAGTGTGTTGTCAGTTCCATGCTGTCTGTCCATTCATTCCATCTCTCATTGGTCCATTTCTGTCCATGTTTGTGTGCAGTGGTGGAAATGAACTAAGTTATTGTAAAATGTTGAAGCATTTCCACTTTCCAATACTTTTTCTTCTACTCAACTCCACTAACATCTTAGAGGCAGATATTGAACTTTTACTCCACTACATTTATTTGAAAACATTAGTTACTAAACGTAGATTATGATTATTAGTACAAACCATACATTAACCACTTCAGCATTATATACATTTTGGCCATTTGAAAACGGCAGATCTACAAGCTCACAATGTGTTAATGCGATGTGACGCAGATTGGCTATTTTCCTAAGATTTTTTTTTTTTGACGTAGATTGGCTATTTTCCTAAGATTTTTTTATATATTATAAAACGTGAAATGGGACATTCTGCATAATGAGTACTTTTGCTTTTGGTACTTTAAGTACATTTTTATGACAATACTTTGGTACTTTAACTCAAATACATTTTGAATTCCTGACTTTTACTCGTAACGGAGTATTTCTATAATGCAGTATTGATACTTTTACCTGAAACACTCAACATGTGAGTTACTTTTTCCACCACTGCGGCGACTGCTCTCACCATTTATGTCCATTGTATGTTTTTCTCCTACACGCATGCACGCACGCACGCACGCACGCACGCACGCACGCATGCACGCACGCACGCACGCACGCACGCACGCAGCCTGCGGGATGAGGATGCTCTCAAGCAGACAGCCGTGGTTCTGCTGAACGGAAAAACCTCCCAGTGTTCCGCCTCCTCGCACCACACCGCCGTCTGCTTAGCGGACCCGGCGGCGGGAACGGCCTCCTCCTCCAAGCCGGCCAATCGGCTGCTGCGAGGATACGGATACGCTGGCGGGACGGACTGGCTCTCCCTGCTCCGCCCCCCGTCGTCGTCCTCGTCCAATCAGCTGAGGTTCTCTCTGTCTCTGAACGACGTGGGCCAGCGCGGGGGCGGCGGCCTGGGCAGCGGCCTGCGCTTCATCGACCGCGCCTACTCCGAGGACGAGCTGTCGCCCCCGCAGGCGGGACCCGGGGGGACCCCGGACGGGCGCCCGCCACAAGCCTCCGCGGACCCGAGGAGCGACCACGGGCCTCCGAGCGCACGAGGGCCCGACGCCAGCGCCGCACGCGCGCAGCCCCACCTCGTTCCCTCCGTCACCAGCGACTACAGATACATGACGGGGGCCGTCCCGCCGCCTCCCCCTCCTCCTCCCCCTCTCCCCCCGCCCAACACCCTCCTCCTCCGTCCCAACGCCCCACCGCCGCCGCCGCCCACGACAAGCTCCGCCTTCCTCCGCCTCCTGCGGCCCCGCCCCTCCCCCTCCCGCTCCTCCACGGCGACCAGCCTGATGAGCAGCTCGGAGCTGATGAGCAGCTACGCCTCGCGGCTGCACGCCATGCTGGAGGGCAGCGACCTCGACGACGCGTTGGAGGAGGACCACCGAGGAGGCCGCCACAGGTCCCTGGGTCGCTGCGCTGCCCCTCCTCCCGTGGGGCCGGCCGCGGGCTCCACCGTGGCGACGGGGCCGCTGCAGGCCGCGCTGCAGGCGCCCATCTGCTACATAGACGAGGACAGCGACTTGGAGGACACCCGCTGCGTGAGTCCCATGACGCCCCTTTCGCCCTATTCGCTCTGCGGGGACTTCTGCAGGTTGGTGACCGTCTGTCTGCCTGGATGGTTCCCGTGTGGTAGAGTCCAGTCGACCCCCCCCCCCCCCCGTGTGAAGTAGTACGAGCCACTGAGACCGGTGGAACGGACCAGAGACATCTGCTTTGACTCTGTAGAACCTATAGACGCTCCCAGGAAAGATCCTCCTATGAACCTATAGAGTCCTAGAGGCTCCCAGGAAACCTCCTCCATGTACAGTAGCATAGATCATATGCTCCCGCTCAAACTTCACAGTAGAGCTCTTCGGCGGTCTGCGCATCACACACACCGTCTGTCTGCGTGCCCCGCTCTGTCTGCGCATCACAATTCACTCACCGTCTGTCTGTGTCTGCACGTTCCATGTGTTTTCAGTCTCGCCATCCAAATGAGTTCAGCACTAGATTGATGTCGGCTTGGTGTGTTCAGAGTTCAGACTGAATATAGGTTGGCATGAATGATTGATTGTGGCTGAGGTTTGGGCACAGAGAGGTAGAGGATCTGGTGGAGAAATGATTAGCACTGAATGATTTTTTGGGAGCGATTGTGTGTGTGCAAAGTTTCACACTAAGTTTCACACTTTTACACCAGCAGTGCCCGATTTTCTTTTGTGTTTACACACCCACACAGACACCAGGGGTGGACTGGCCACAGGACGTACCGGGCATATTACAGCCTACACTACAGCCTATACTACAGCCGCGACCGTAACGGGCCGCTCAAGTTATAGAAAAGAAAATATTTGATTTTATTTTTACTTTTTTGACATGATAATTTCACTGTACCTGTATCAGTGAGTGACAAATACACCCTCTTCTATCTTGAATCCTTTTGCCAGCATGACAGCATCATTCTTGTGAGAGCAACAAAGGGTTCTGTAGTTGTCTGTTGGTATTGTACCATTTTTGTTGTTATGTAAAAGTGGTGGTATTGGGGCTTGTTTGTCTGTGCCTCGACGGAGCGGGCGGTAGAGTTTCTGCTATCTGCGTACCGGTTGTGGTGGACCAGTCTGGGCCAAATTTGCGTGAAAAAGACTGTCCAGCCCTGACAGACATGCGGACGGACAGGCACGAAAACATAATCCCCACACCCAGCTGTTCTGGCCTGGAGGAGATAATAATATCTACGTCTTAAGGACGAAGGTAGAGGTTGTGAGATAAAGCCTGCATGTGATATCAGCCCAACTGTGCCCCTAAAAGAAACGTCTATGCTCAGCGACAGGTGGATGGGGAGCGAATCACCTCCCTCGTTACACACATTCACTGCATGTGAATTGCGGTGATCGGTCGACTGATCATATTATTGCTTAACAAAAGGCTGGGAGAGTGGGCAGGCAGGTCAGCCCATTCATGCCCTCAACACCTCCACTGAAATTGCCATTAGAAGGTTCTGTGTCTCGTGGGCGTATAGCGTTTGAGAGACATTTAACCGATGAAGGTCTGAACTACCATTCAGTTATAGACAGACAGAGAGTGCCATGAGCCTCGGCGTCTACACATTTGAATTGTATTTTATTTGTTGACTTGACTGTTCTAATTTTGACTGACTCAATGATTTGTGAAGAGCGTCATTTTTCCGTCCGTAATGCTGCCTGCTTAGTGCACTTCTTTGAGA